>NC_079371.1:15153750-15510625 GCF_021018895.1 Seriola aureovittata | reverse complement strand
GGGTCATTACTGTTCATGTTTCTGATGTCAATGATAACGCACCTTGTTTCATGGAGCCTGTGATTAATGTTTATGTGAAAGAAAACAGTCCAGCAGGCTCCGTTATTTATACAATTAATGCTTCTGATCCTGATCTGGACAGTAATGCAAAGATGACTTACACATCGTTAGATAGCTCTCCAAAGAATATTCCAATTTCATCTGTTGTAAACATTAACAGAGAGACAGGAGATATAGTCAGCCTGCAGGCCTTTAACTACGAGGAGTTAAAAACATTTCAGTTTAAAGTTCAGGCCACAGACTCTGGTGTTCCTCCGCTCAGCAGCAACGTGACTGTGAACGTTTTTATCCTGGATGAGAATGACAACAGTCCCGCGATCCTTTCTCCATATTCTGAGCACGGCTCCGTTAACAGTGAGAGCATCCCCTACTCTGCTGAAGCGGGATACTTTGTGGCAAAGATCAGGGCTGTAGACGCAGACTCTGGATACAATGCACTGCTTTCTTATCACCTCTCTGAGCCCAAAGGAAACAACCTCTTTCGGATCGGAACCAGCACTGGAGAAATCAGGACTAAGAGGAGAATGAGTGACAATGACGTGAAAGCTCACCCCCTGGTTGTGTTGGTTTCTGATAATGGAGAACCCTCCCTGTCAGCTACTGTGTCTATTGAGGTGGTGGTGGTTGAAAGAACAGCTGACGTCCAGACTCAGTTCAGACATGTGCCCATTAAGGAGGACAGCTTCTCTGATTTAAACCTGTATCTGCTGATCGCCATTGTGTCAGTTTCAGTGATTTTTCTGCTCAGTCTCATCAGTTTAATAGCTGTCAAGTGCCACAGGACAGAAGGCAGTTTCAGCAGGTACAGCGCCCCAATGATCACCACCCATCCTGACGGCAGCTGGTCTTACTCTAAAGCTACTCAGCAGTATGACGTCTGTTTCAGCTCGGACACGCTTAAGAGTGACGTAGTGGTTTTCCCCGCACCGTTTCCGCCTGTAGATGCGGAGCTGATCAGTATTAACGAAGGAGACACTTTTACCAGAACTCAGACTTTACCCAGCAAAGAGAAGGTAGGTTTTACTTTACTTGCGAATTCTTGAATTATGAAATTTGGATTAAGACTAGTTAACTGAAATGTAATTGCTTTCACTGACTGCTTGGGAAGACCACCTCCTTTAATATGATATTTTATGCAGGCGTGCATGAACGTAAAATCTATACATGTAACAGCAAGGCAAAAGAACAAATTGCTCATATATCAATCGCTGATAACAAAACAAAGTTAAGTTTTCCCACGACCACACTTTATAAAAGTAATTATGTAAATTACTTGTGCTCATTCAAATCAAGCTTCTTGTTGAAAAATAACTCGTAGGCTTGTCAGAATGTTTGCCAAATACTTTACTCTTATCTGGGCTATAAGTTTCATATCTCAGTTAAAGCACCCCACACTAAAAATGTATTTCAGGCCACAAATGTATATAACATCTTGGTCCAGTTAATGTTGAAAGAGCAAAATAGTTTATTTCTGTCATGAGTTGACAATGTGGCAAGGTAAAGGAAAACATCGTTTAAGATTCTTAGGCTCTGCACCATGTCAGTTAACTTAACCAAACAATTCAAAACTTGTATTGCGACAGAGCTCACCATGGTGCTGAACTTGCAGCCCTCGGTTTTGATGATCTGCTCTGAAACATCATATTTACATTTTCTAAAAACATCTCTCAAGTATTTTAACAAGATATGATTAAATTGCGCTCTCCATGGGAGTGAAAAAAGGCATTCAAATTTGGTTTGTACACCGTTTGTTTTTTGTTTTGTTGAAACCCTATTTATCTTATTTAATTCCTTTTATCATTATTAGCAATAGTTATTTATATAACGTTAAAAGTGATACATTTGAATGCTAGGGTAAATTCATTACCATTTTGTTTCGCTTTTTGTCTTTTTTTAGACCATATAGCTTACACTACATCATTTGGACTTCCCACCAGTTCTTAAGTCTATTGAAATATCCATCACTGGAAGATTGTTGCACATTGAATAATATGTTTAAATACTTTAAGTTTGCGTTTAAAAATGTATCCATAATTAATTTAAATTACTCTATCGCAAATTTAGATCCAAATCAACTTAAAAGGGTTCACTGTATTTAGAATAATATTGCAAATTACTTGAGGAAGTTTTAATGAGCATTTATCAAATGTTGACCACATGATGTCGCTGGAGACCATGGGTTTGACTGTTTCTGTGTATCTAAAACTCCTCCTCTTTGCACGCATCGGAAACAATCGTCATCGGCCACTGTACTTTAGACACTCGGTGGTGTTGAGAGGAGAAGGGAAAGCGCTAAATCAGAACAATACAGCTTTAGACACAAAGACCTACACTTTGGATGAAGGATCTGTTGCGTTTATTTCTTTTGTTGCATCAACGATGTATGTGCGACGACAAAAGGGATATGGCTGGATTCATATTATTGCACTGCTTTGTCTTTGTGACTGGTCTGCTTCGCAGTTGTCTTACTCCATTTCCGAGGAGGTGAACAAAGGCACCGTAGTGGGGAATCTCGCAAAGGATTTAAACATCAACGTACAGGATCTAGAAACCAGAGATCTGCGTGTTGTTTCGAGTTACAGTAAGACATATTTTGACGTGAATTTGCGGAGCGGAAACCTTTTTGTTGACGAGAGAATGGACAGAGAAGAGCTTTGCCCGCATGTGGTAAAATGCTCCATCAAAATACAAGCTGCTTTAAATAATCCAATGAGTGTACACCGCATAGAAGTCAATATTCTTGATATAAATGACAACTCGCCTTCTTTCATTGAACAATCGCATGTATTTAACATATCAGAATCAGTTTCACCAGGAGAGAGATATCTTCTCCCAGTAGCAGTGGATGCAGACATAGGCAGTAACACAGTAATGACCTACAAGCTGAGCCAAAATGAACATTTCTCGCTCGATGTGCAGAGCGGTGGAGAGCACGATGTGTCTGCTGAGTTGGTGGTGCACAAAGCGTTAGATCGAGAGAAACAGCCAGTAATTAAACTTCTCCTGACCGCTGTAGATGGAGGTAAACCGCCTAGATCAGGGACTTTGCAGTTAACTGTTAATGTTATCGATGTGAATGACAACACACCCACTTTCAGTAAGTCTCTTTACAAGGTGCGTGCCAAAGAAAATGCAACTCCTGCTACACTTGTAATGAAGCTAAATGCAACAGATTTAGACGAGGGCATGAACAGTAAGATCCTGTATTCCTTTATCAAACGAGGTAATATTGATCCATCAAATATTTTTGATCTGAATTCAGAAACTGGAGAAATTACTGTGAAGGGAACACTAGATTATGAAGAGATGCCTGCTTATGAAGTTAGGGTTCAAGCAATGGACCAAGGCCCTGTTCCTCGTAGTGCACATGCTAAACTATTAATAGAGATAATTGATGTGAATGACAATGCCCCAGAAATATCAGTGACGTCACTGATGACCCCTGTAAAAGAAGATGCAGAACGTGGGACAATAGTTGCTTTAGTTACAGTGAGTGATAAAGATGGAGGAAGCAATGGTGCAGCTAACTGTAAGGTAGATGGGTCTGTTCCCTTTAAACTGAAGTCCAACTACAAAAATGATTATTCATTAGTAGTAGATGGACCACTGGACAGAGAAAACACTTCTCTTTACAATGTTACCATTACAGCCACAGATGAAGGGAGTCCGCCTCTGTCCAGCATCAGGGTCATTACTGTTCATGTTTCTGATGTCAATGATAACGCACCTCGTTTCATGGAGCCTGTGATTAATGTTTATGTGAAAGAAAATAGTGCAACAGGCTCCGTTATTTACACAATAAATGCTTTTGATCCTGATTTGGACAGTAATGCAAAGATGACTTACACATTGTTAGATAGCACTGCAAAGAATATTCCACTTTCATCTGTTGTAAACATCAACTCAGAGACAGGAGATATAGTCAGCCTGCAGGTCTTTAACTTCGAGGAGATAAAAACATTTCAGTTTAAAGTTCAGGCCACAGACTCTGGTGTTCCTTCTTTAAGCAGTAATCTGACTGTCAACATTTTTATCCTGGATGAGAATGACAACAGTCCTGCAGTTCTCGCGCCCTATTCTGAGCACGGCTCCGTTAACAGTGAGAGCATCCCCTACTCTGCTGAAGCAGGATACTTTGTGGCAAAGATCAGGGCTGTAGACGCAGACTCTGGATACAATGCGCTGCTTTCTTATCACCTCTCTGAGCCCAAAGGAAACAACCTCTTCAGGATTGGAACCAGCACCGGGGAAATCAGGACTAAGAGGAGAATGAGTGACAATGACCTGAAAACTCACCCCTTGGTGGTGTTGGTTTCTGATAACGGAGAACCCTCCCTGTCAGCTACTGTGTCTATTGAGGTGGTGGTGGTTGAAAGCACAGCTGACATACAGACTCAGTTCCGACATGTGCCCATAAAGGAGGAGAGCTTCTCAGATTTAAACCTGTATCTGCTGATCGCCATTGTGTCAGTTTCAGTGGTTTTTCTGCTGAGCCTCATCAGTTTAATAGCAGTCAAATGCCACAGGACAGACAGCAGTTTCAGCAGGTACAGCGCCCCAATGATCACCACCCATCCTGACGGGAGCTGGTCTTACTCTAAAGCTACTCAGCAGTATGACGTCTGTTTCAGCTCAGACACGCTCAAGAGTGACGTAGTGGTTTTCCCTACACCGTTTCCACCTGTAGATGCGGAGTTGATCAGTATTAACGGAGGAGACACTTTTACTAGGACTCAGACATTACCTAATAAAGAAAAGGTGAGTTGGTGAGTTGTCTTTTCCACTAAAAAATGCCAAATAGTGTCTCCCTGCTTTTGTGTAAATGATTTACAAACATGCTTTGCAACTAGCAACTAGCTTTATCACAAATTTTCCAAATAAGAATGCCCCATTTCTCTAAAATATAATACATGGAAATACCTTTGCATTTAAATTTTTTGCATTCATGGGAAATAGTGTAACCTGCAAGCAGATTTGTAGGGCGCTATCCGTGGTGCTGGAAACATCCTGCTTTGTTATTGGTGTTCTTTGGCTCACAATCCAAAATCACTGACTTGAAAGGGTTGCATTATAGGTTATGGCTTTCTTTTTTTTTTTTTTTTTTCTTTTTAAATAGCGACAGGCTGTCAATTCCTCAAACCTTTATGGTTACTTGTTTTTTAACGTGGTTTCAAATAGTAGGCTAGATCATGGCAGTATTGTTTATGGTAGCTATTAACTTGTCTAAGTGGGGAATATTGTCCATGCCTTTGAACTCATATGGTTTGAACCAGTTTTGTTGTATTTCCACGTGTATTCGATTAGTTTCAGAGATCAGTCTTTTTCTGCAATCTGTAGGCATAATTATATATCGTCATGTTTCCTCTTTACACGGCTGATGAAGTGTTCTTAATCGACTTACAATTTTATGGTAAAGTATATTACAGGTGTTTCAATAGAGTGTGGTACTCGATGTTTTAAATTATTTTCATATCCAAGTTGTAACGCGTGGCGTCGCTAATGACCGTATATTTTTGTGAGCTCGGTGTTTTCAGTCTCCTCCTTTCCTGCGAAGCTCAGCAGACTGAGAGTGCATTGTGAGAGGAACACGGATGGCGATGAAAAGCAAAGGACTCCAGTGCATGGGATTAAAAATGCTGGTCGATCAAGTTGCGTTTTATGGATGAATATGATTTGTATCGCGTCTCTGTCCTTGAAAGCAGCGATGGGCAGCGGGAGGAATAACGAAATTCTGTGCTGGCTGCTTGTGTTGATTTTATCTGACTGGTCTGCAGCTCAGATATCATACTCTGTTTCCGAGGAGGCGGACAAAGGAACTGTGGTGGGGAATCTCGCTAAGGATTTAAATGTCAGCTTTCGAGACCTGCAAACGAGGAACCTGAATCTCGTGTCTGGGTATAGTAAGAAATATTTCGAAGCAAATGTTAAAACGGGGGATCTTTGTGTTAATGAGCGAATAGACCGCGAGGAGCTTTGTCCAAACACGATAAAATGCACACTAAATTTAGAGGCCATACTGAGCAATCCTATGATACTCCACCGCATTGAGGTTGTAATTGTTGATTTAAATGACAATGCACCTACCTTCGTTGAGAAGTCACATTCACTTAACATATCTGAATTTTCACCCATGGGCGAACACTTCTTGCTTCCTCTAGCTCTTGACGCAGATACAGGCAGCAATTCAGTAAAGAGTTACAGGCTAAGTCCAAATGAATACTTCTCCTTAGATGTACAAAGCGGTGTAGAGCAGAGTGCATCTGCTGAGTTGGTACTGGTAAAAGCTTTGGATCGAGAAAAGCAAGCTGTTGTTAAACTAGCATTGACCGCTGTAGACGGAGGCAAACCTCCTAAAACTGGATCTGTTCAGATACATGTAAATGTTCTAGATGTCAACGATAACACTCCATCATTTAGCCAAACACTTTACAAGGCACGTGTAAACGAAAATGCTCCAACTGGATCATTAGTAATTCAACTTAATGCCACAGATTCAGACGAGGGTGACAATGGTAGAGTTATTTACTCTTTTGTCAGGCGTGCAAACTTCAATCCTTCAGATGTGTTTCTCATAAATGCAGAGACTGGTGAAATAACAATTAAAGGCAATTTGGATTACGAAGCAGAGTCAGCTTATGAAATTCATGTTCAAGCAACAGACAGAGGTTCGTCGCCTCGGAGTGCAAATGGGAAGCTGCTGGTGGAGGTAGTCGATGTGAATGACAATGCCCCAGAAATTATAGTGACGTCACTCATGAACCCGGTTAAAGAAGATGCTGACATTGGAAGCGTTGTTGCTTTAGTGACAGTGACTGATAAAGACGGAGGAAAAAACGGTCACACTAATTGTAAACTGGTTGGTTCTGCACCTTTCAAGTTAAGATCCAATTATAAAAACTACTACTCTTTAGTTGTAGACGGACCTCTGGATAGAGAAGGATGCTCTTTTTACAAAGTCACGATTGCAGCGACTGATGAGGGGACCCCTCCTCTATCCACCAGCAGCGTAATAACTTTTAAGGTTTCTGATGTCAATGACAACCCACCTCGTTTCCTTGAACCAGTGATTAACATTTATGTTAAAGAAAACAGTCCAGTTGGAGCTCTTATCTATACGATAACTGCAGTCGACCCTGATATAAATGAAAACGCTAGAGTAGCATACTCATTTGATGGTGAATCAAAAACTATTCCTATAACTTCTGTTGTAAACATAAACCCAGATACAGGAGATATAGTCAGCCTTCAGTCTTTTAATTACGAAGAGTTAAAAACATTTCAGTTTAAAGTTCAGGCCACAGACTCTGGTGTTCCTCCGCTCAGCAGCAACGTGACTGTAAACATTTTCATCCTGGACGAGAATGACAATAATCCAACAATTCTCGCGCCCTATTCTGAGCACGGCTCCGTTAACAGTGAGAGCATCCCCTACTCTGCTGAAGCGGGATACTTTGTGGCAAAGATCAGGGCTGTAGACGCAGACTCTGGATACAATGCGCTGCTTTCGTATCACCTCTCTGAGCCCAAAGGAAACAAACTCTTCAGGATTGGAACCAGCACTGGGGAAATCAGGACTAAGAGGAGAATGAGTGACAATGACCTGAAAACTCACCCCTTGGTGGTGTTGGTTTCTGATAACGGAGAACCCTCCCTGTCAGCTACTGTGTCTATTGAGGTGGTGGTGGTTGAAAGCACAGCTGTCATACAGACTCAGTTCCGAGATGTGCCCATAAAGGAGGACAGCTTCTCTGATTTAAACCTGTATCTGCTGATCGCCATTGTGTCAGTTTCAGTGGTTTTTCTGCTGAGCCTAATCAGTTTAATAGCAGTCAAATGCCACAGGACAGACGGCAGTTTCAGCAGGTACAGCGCCCCAATGATCACCACCCATCCTGACGGGAGCTGGTCTTACTCTAAAGCTACTCAGCAGTATGACGTCTGTTTCAGCTCAGACACGCTCAAGAGTGACGTAGTGGTTTTCCCCGCACCGTTTCCGTCTCTAGATGCTGAGCTGATCAGTATTAATGGAGGAGACACGTTTACCAGTACTCAAACTTTACCTAATAAAGAAAAGGTGAGTTATTGCTAATGAAAGGGTGAATCTGTGGTTTTTCTGATGTGGGGTTAGAATTTTGGTCATCAGATTAATAGATCTTGGGATTTTACAACACTTAATGACTTTTCGTTCTATAAATTTGTGTGACTGTGAAAGAACCATGATAGAAAGTAATAGGCTTACTTTGGGGGATAAATGGAAATCAATTAGCTTACATATTTCCTCCTAAAAAAAAATTCACAAGTATGCTGGATATTGGGGGATTTCTGTGGGATATAATTCGAAATTGTTGCAGAATAATGGCATTTTAAGCAGAGAAGTCGCTGGTCAAGAGATTTGAATACCGACCAACGATGACGCTGTCCATGGTGCTGATAGTGTTGTTGTGTACACGAGCAAAGGTTGCCTGGCTTTATATAATTTAAACCTTAACAGCAGATTATGCAACACTTATTTAATTGGTTTCCGCCTGGTACCACAAAACTGATGTAGTTTTTACCTATGCATCGGACACGTTTTCTACTGAAATTGATCGCTCCACTGCTTTGCCCTTCTGCACAAATATAGGCTATATTTATTTATAGAATATCCACGCCTTACTTCATTAGCACCAAAACAACAGTTGGTGTCGCTGGAGACCATATTATTTGTGTGGCTCTTTTTTTTCCCAGACTCCTCCTCTGCGTGCGAAGCATCAGTAGTCCACCGCTGCTTTGTCAGATAATACACAAGCGGTCACAAGACAGTCTGGGCTTCGTCTGTTATTCACTTTAAGTGTGGACATGTTCGAAAATGATTATTTCTTTCATTCTGTGTCAGCGATGGGACGTGGAGGAGTAATGGTCACGATTTGGATACGGATAATAGCTTTGCTGTGTTTGTGTGATGGGTCTACAGCGCAGCTTTCGTTCTCTGTTTCCGAGGAGGTTGACAAAGGAACGGTAGTGGGAAATCTCGCTAAGGATTTACAAATTAATGTTCATGAACTGGAAAAACGGGATTTGCGAGTTGTCGCTGGGAATTCTAAGAAATATTTTGACGTGGATTTAAAAACCGGTGCTCTATATGTTTGCGATAAGATTGATCGAGAAGAGCTCTGTCCAAATACGGCAAAATGTGCCCTGAATATAGAAGCTATTCTAAGCCACCCAATGCAACTGCATCGCATAGAAGTCCAGATTATTGATATTAACGATAATGCACCATCTTTTCGTGAAAGAGAGAGGACTTTCAATATTTCGGAATCTTCTTTTACCGGGGAGAGGTATCTACTCCCAATGGCAAACGACGCAGACACGGGTAGTAACTCGGTAAAGAGCTATAAGCTCAGTCCAAATGAGTATTTCTCACTGGACGTACAGAGCGGCGGACAGCACAGTGAATCTGCTGAGTTAGTGCTCCAGAAATCCTTAGACAGGGAGAAACAGTCTGTTATCCACCTGACTTTAACTGCTCTGGATGGAGGAAAACCTGCTCGAACAGGGACATTAAAAATTGTTGTAAATGTCATAGATATAAACGACAATGTTCCGGTATTTAGTCAACCTTTGTATAAGGCCCTAGTAACTGAAAACGCTCCATTTCAGACATCCATACTGACTGTAAGTGCTACAGATTTAGACGAGGGAATAAATGGTGAGATTATATATTCATTTATTGAGAGGGGGAATTTCAATCCTGAAGCTTTGTTCTCAATAAACCCAGACACAGGGGAAATAACTGTAACAGGAAAAGTAGACTATGAAGAAAATATAGCATATGATATTCGTGTACAGGCAAGAGACAAAGGTACACCTTCTCGAAGTGTGCATGGTAAAGTGTTAGTTGAAGTAACAGATGTG
Source organism: Seriola aureovittata (assembly GCF_021018895.1). Lineage (NCBI taxonomy): Eukaryota > Metazoa > Chordata > Actinopteri > Carangiformes > Carangidae > Seriola > Seriola aureovittata. The sequence goes on along the minus strand of NC_079371.1, from coordinate 15,500,668 downwards.
AATGACAACATACCTGAAATCATTATCACATCTATTATGAGCCCAGTTAAAGAGGATACTGAAATAGGTACAGTGGTAGCTTTGGTGACTGTGACTGATAAGGATGGGGGTAATAATGGTATCACTGTTGCTAAAATTCTTGGTTTGGTGCCTTTTAAACTTAAGCTGAACTACAAAAATTACTATTCATTAACAGTCGATGAACCTCTTGACAGAGAGGGTGTTTCCCAATATAATGTCACCATCATAGCCACTGATGAAGGCACTCCACCTCTCTCCAGCACCAGTGTTATTCCTGTTCACATTTCTGATGTGAATGACAACCCCCCTCTTTTCTCAGAGCCTGTGATTAATGTGTATGTGAAAGAAAACAGTGCAGTGGGAGCAACTATCTTTACTATAACTGCAGCTGACCCTGATATTGAGGAAAATGCAAAAGTAACATATTCTGTATTAGACAGTAACTCCAAAAGTATTCCTATAACTTCTGTTGTAAACATAAACCGAGAGACAGGAGATATAGTCAGCCTTCAGTCTTTTAACTTCGAGGAGTTAAAAACATTTCAGTTTAAAGTTCAGGCCACAGACTCTGGTGTTCCTCCACTCAGCAGCAACGTGACTGTAAACATTTTCATCCTGGATGAGAATGACAACAGTCCCGTGATTCTTGCGCCCTATTCTGAAGACGGCTCCGTTAACAGTGAGAGCATCCCATACTCTGCTGAAGTGGGATACTTTGTGGCAAAGATCAGGGCTGTAGACGCAGACTCTGGATACAATGCGCTGCTTTCTTATCACCTCTCTGAGCCCAAAGGAAACAACCTCTTCAGAATCGGAACCAGCACTGGGGAAATCAGGACTAAGAGGAGAATGAGTGACAATGACCTGAAAACTCACCCCTTGGTGGTCTTGGTTTCTGATAACGGAGAACCTTCTCTGTCAACTACTGTGTCTATTGAGGTGGTGGTAATGGAAAGCACAGCTGACATCCAGACTCAGTTCAGATATATGCCCATAAAGGAGGACAGCTTCTCTGATTTAAACCTGTATCTGCTGATCGCCATTGTGTCAGTTTCAGTGATTTTTCTGCTGAGTCTCATCAGTTTAATAGCTGTCAAATGCCACAGGACAGACGGAAGTTTCAGCAGGTACAGCGCCCCAATGATCACCACCCACCCTGACGGGAGCTGGTCTTACTCTAAAGCTACTCAGCAGTATGACGTCTGTTTCAGCTCAGACACGCTCAAGAGTGACGTAGTGGTTTTCCCCGCACCGTTTCCGTCTCTAGATGCTGAGCTGATCAGTATTAATGGAGGAGACACGTTTACCAGTACTCAAACTTTACCTAATAAAGAAAAGGTAAGGGTGATAGAACATAAAACACAAGCTTATGATTTAATATTTTAATTTTTCACACAATGCAATTTTATTCTTAAAGCAGATGATTATATAAGTATCACAATGGAAACAAGTCTGAAACTTAACTGTGATGCCCTTAACACTTATGCAGCTGTGCATGACCTAACATACACCTTCTCATAATTCCAGTTTAAGATTACTCATTAGTGCCAATATTGTAAGACTAACACCTCTCACAACAAAACAATGCAATATTCTCTGTTTGCTCCTCTATGACCTGTTCATCTTGCAATGGATCTATTAAGGGTATTGAGTCTTGGTAGAAACGCCAGCTGATCATTTGAGTGGCTTTTTAATTGATGGCAAGTCAATGTGGATTTTGAGTTACTTAATTTAACCAAAACACTTGTGATTTAATCGTCTTATCGTTTCCTTTCGTCTTTTCTTGTCTGATTTCAACATCACCAAAAGATGTCGCTATCACATTACACAGGTGAAACACTTTCTGTGCGACGCTCCTCCCTTTTCGTCTAAGAGAGACGCTTTGTAATTCTTTGTTTGTCGTGGCAGTACAGAACATGTATTGAAGGGCTCTGATGTGGACGTATCATTACTAAGCAATGTTACCACTTCAGTGATTTTTTTCTAATTAACTTGTCTAACAGACTTTGGACAGGATGCAACAAGGAAATATTTTCCGGCATTGGGTTTATTTCTTGTTCCATGTATCTCACAAATGGAGTCTTGCAGCTGCACAGATTGTGTATTCTGTTACAGAGGAATCGAGCCCGGGTAACACTGTGGGAAATTTGGCCAAGGATCTACATCTAGATGTACAGGGACTGGAAACTCGGGGTTTTCAGATTTCAGGACCTAACACGAGGTATTTCGAAGTAGATGTTAAGACTGGAATACTTCTGGTGAAGGACAGAATAGACCGAGAGGCGCTCTGCTCTCGTAATGTTAAATGTTCTCTGGAAGTGGAGGCCATTGTCAACTCTCCGCTTAATCTCTATCGCTTTGAGGTTAAAATTTTGGATATAAACGACAATGCACCCGCTTTTCGGATTCCGGGAATTGTTTTGAATGTGTCCGAGTCGGCTTTCCCTGGTGAAAGATTTACACTAGCAAAGGCCTTCGATGCCGATGTCGGTGGTTACTCGGTTAAGGGCTACAAGCTGAGCCAAAACGAACATTTCACTCTCGATGTGCAGAATGGTGGAGAGAAGACTATGTCTGCTGAAATGGTGCTGCAAAAAGCCTTAGACCGCGAGAAACAGCCAGTTATCAAACTAACGCTGACAGCAGTAGATGGAGGAAAACCTCCTAAATCAGGCACGTTAGATATCACCGTTAATGTGCAAGATGTAAATGATAATGTTCCAGTTTTTGACAAGACGTTGTACAAAGCCACGGTGCCAGAAAACACACCGCAAGGTGCCACCGTAATTTCTGTATATGCTCGGGATTTAGACGAGGGTCTTAACGGAGAAATACTGTATTCTTTTATCAACCACGACAGTGATAATGATGTTGACAAATTTATCATTAATCCCACAACGGGAGAGATTGTTGTAAAGGGTGAATTGGATCACGAAAAAAACAATGCAGTTGAAATCCGGGTACAAGCAAAAGACAAAGGCTCAAGTCCTAGAGCATCTCATTGTAAAGTACTCGTTGAAATCACTGATGTTAATGACAATCCACCAGAAATATCAGTAACATCTTTAGTCAACGTGGTGAGGGAAGACGCAGCCATAGACACAATGGTTGGACTTATAACAGTGAGAGATAACGACGCAGAGAAAAACGGTGCCGTTCAGGTTAGAATAGTTGATTCTGTACCGTTTACAATTAAGAATACATACAAGAATCATTATTCTTTGGTCGTGGACGGAACTCTAGACAGAGAACAAGCTTCTGAATATAATGTCACAATAACAGCGACTGACGAAGGGGTCCCGCCTCTTTCGAGTACAAGTGTTATTACAGTCCACATTTCTGATGTCAATGACAACGCACCTCGTTTTAAAGAACCAATGATAAACATTTTTGTCAAAGAGAATAGTCCAGTAGGCGGTGTTATCTATACCATGACTGCCGATGATCCTGATGTAGATGAGAATGCAAAAGTCATGTTTTCAGTAATGAATGATAATCATAAAAACAGTGTAATAGGGTCAGTTATAAATGTCAACTCAGATACAGGAGATATTGTCAGCCTGCAGTCTTTTAATTACGAGGAGTTAAAAACGTTTCAGTTTAAAGTTCAGGCCACAGACTCTGGTGTTCCTCCGCTCAGCAGCAACGTGACTGTGAACGTTTTTATCCTGGATGAAAATGACAACAGTCCCGCGGTTCTTGCGCCCTATTCTGAGCACGGCTCCATTAACAGTGAGAGCATCCCCTACTCTGCTGAAGCGGGATACTTTGTGGCAAAGATCAGGGCTCTAGACGCAGACTCTGGATACAATGCGCTGCTTTCTTATCACCTCTCTGAGCCTAAAGGAAACAACCTCTTCCGGATCGGAACCAGCACCGGGGAAATCAGGACTAAGAGGAAAATGAGTGACAATGACCTGAAAACTCACCCCTTGGTGGTCTTGGTTTCTGACAACGGAGAACCCTCCCTGTCAACTACTGTGTCTATTGAGGTGGTGGTGGTTGAAAGCACAGCTGACATACAGACTCAGTTCAGACATGTGCCCATAAAGGAGGACAGCTTCTCTGATTTAAATCTGTATCTGCTGATCGCTATTGTGTCGGTGTCAGTGATCTTTCTGCTGAGTCTCATCAGTTTAATAGCTGTCAAATGCCACAGGACAGACAGCAGTTTCAGCAGGTACAGCGCCCCAATGATCACCACCCACCCTGACGGGAGCTGGTCTTACTCTAAAGCTACTCAGCAGTATGACGTCTGTTTCAGCTCAGACACGCTCAAGAGTGATGTAGTAGTTTTCCCCGCACCGTTTCCGCCTGCAGATGCAGAGCTAATCAGTATTAACGGAGGAGACACTTTCACCAGAACGCAGACTTTACCTAATAAAGAAAAGGTGAGTAGTTAAGTTGAGTTTCACATTAAAAGTTACATTTCTTTAAGTTCAACTCAGACACAACCTAATATTTTTATAATTTGTAACGACATCACTGGCTTAGCTGAGTTGTAAAATAAATGCTCCCAGTTATTTGCTTCTGTGGCCTATTTCTCTCTTTTGCTGCCTGCTTTGTTCATATGCGCTGTCCATGGTACTGAAATCACAAAGGTCTGAGCTGTTTTGTCACAATAAAACTCGTTATCCATCAGAGGCATGTGCAATGCAAGTTCATCATACCCAAGGTTACCTTTTCTTTGTCTGGCTTAACTGAACCTAACATTGGCCGTCCTGGATAACCTGTACTACGGACCTGTTCATCAACTGGCTTTTCCAGGGATTTCCTTTCTGGCTATGAGCACGTTCATGTGAAAGAGGGGGGTTGTTAATTATAAGCATCCTGATCGTAAGAATGATGAATAAAGTAATATGATATGAAAAGAGAGGTAAATTCGGTTATAGCCACATCCAAAAGTGATGTTCAACCAGGTGAAATGTAAACAAAAGAAAAAAGAAAAGTAGTTGATGGTGAGGTCAATCCGTCTAAAATGTTAATTTATTATCATGGGAAATACTGAGATATCGTCACAAAGTCTTTTCATGTTATTCTGAGCGGTATTGATAGAGGAACAGTTTAAAAGCATCAACACTGTCAGGAATCTTTTCTCGGTTAAAGAATCTTTGTTCAATTAGAATGAAGCTTTAGTAGTTATATGTATTTATTAACTGAGATAAACTCTCCCTGCATTTTTAGAAGCTCAGTTTTAAAACCAGAGTGGACACATGCAAAGTCTGGAACAACAAAACGATTCGACTGATTTATAAAAAAATGTCTACTGTTCCTTATTATTCATCACTTATTTGCAAACTCTTTTGTTCTCGTCGGGATCCTGTAGAAATTATGACTCAGTTTTTTTCCAGTAATCTAATTTGTCAGTAGTTGTGCTGTTGACCGGTTTTGATCTGAATCTGAAGTTAAATTGCTCCGGAGCAGGTTAGGAGTTCAGCATAAGTTACCATGGTGATACAACCCAGTAAGAAGTGAATCGCCATTGTAGGACTGAAAAAACCAGAGTTAACCTAAAGTTACCTCGCTAAACACAATCCTGCTTAAAAGGACAGGCCTCGGGATTGAAACAGAGAGAACAGCACAAAACTGGAGTGGTAGTGTTGCCAAAACTGCAAGTTGAACAAATACATTCTGACTTCATATCTACATGTAAGAAAATCAAAGTTGTCATGAAAATAACTTACAGCTTGTGATTAACGTCATGAAACATAACAGTTAGGCATTTCTAGCAGCCAAAAGCTCTTTGTAAACAACTGTTCATGCTACAGAGTAAATGAATGACGGCGTGTGATTAAGCGCTTAATATCACATCACTGTCAAAACATTATAACTTTAATGGTGGAAAACAATAACTGCTGGACATATTGATGTATACAATGTTAAGGCTGTTGGCTTCAGGCACAGAGTAATCAAGCTTAATGCTATCGACCATCCCAGTGTCAGCACGGTGTTTTGATGCAACGCAAGGAGCCTCAAAGCCTAAGGTTTGAATCGCCATTTTCTTTACCATTTATTGGTTAATGGGGCTTGTGAGCTGTATTCGACTTAATCATAAAATTGCCGTCAGAAAGCAAGATATTTCGTAAAAACCCACGGATATTGATCGAGTAGCGGACTCAACTAGCTTGATTATATGGGATCCGTTTCAAGAGGCTAGGTTAGCAAGCTACTATTTGGTGTAGAGGAATTCACTTAAGATGTATTCGGTACTCACCGCCACTCTTAGGGGTTTACGATGGCAGCTGGACTTGCTTGAGGTTCTTGAAGGGTAGACGTAGGCTGGAGGTGTGTTGTTTGTAGTTTGTAGCTTGCTTCTACTGGGAGGACAGCAGTTGTTGTTGGCCATCTTGGCTACACAGCAGTCACAGTGGATTCAAATGGCGACGCGGCCTGCAAAAAATGGTTCAAAACGTAGCGATTCAGATGTACAATAACCTCTGAAACTCCCATGTAGCAAGCACAACCTATTTTCCAAAGGTTTACCCCATGGAGCCGAAAGTGGCTAATATAACTGGTCATTTAGCTACAAGCAAAATTGTTTGGAACAGGCTGCACACATATTTCAACAGCGGAAGCTATACAGCAGGTGTGTTTATTTGTTTATTCTGAATACCCCTGGCATTCATGGCCCATTAGACTATTTAACGGTTGTAAGTTGAATATACAAACTTACTGGCAAGTTTTTATATTATGTCCTGCAGTTGTTTAATATAACAGAAGCACACCGTGGTCTTAATGAGTGCAAGGGGTTTGCTTAATGTCTACAAACCATTTACAAATCCAAGATGGCCCATCTACTTCGTTACTGGGTCACGGCACTCAGTGCTTCCGCTGCTGGCTTTCGGTCGTCAAAGGGGAAAGTTTGGATTTCAAATGGGTTATATTGTATGACGTGACAATTACCGCGGGCCACCTGGGTAAGGCTTGATTTCGTTATTTTACAAGGTGTCTTACACCGACTTTCTTCCTCTCTCGGTCAGTTGATTTTAAAGTTTGGCTTATTATAAACCCTGTCATGTCATGTGAACGAAATCATGGCTTGGCTGGGAAGGGAGTAAACACAGCTACAGCTAGGTTTTTGACGACCTGATGGTTTCTTTCCGTGCTTTGTGAAACTAGTAGCTAATAGCCTGTACCAGAGCCTGATGTTAGCCTTCTGTGGCATTGTACTGGCAATTATTGAGAGCAGCTAGGCTGTATGCCTTGGATAGGCCATTGTTTTGATTCGCTTTAGGTTAGCCTACATGTTTAGCCTTCACATTTTGTCATTTTTCTGGTTGCTCTTGTTAAGGTATAGCTACTTATTTCCTCTAGTTCTGCATTCAAGCTGTCTTAAATCAGGTCTTAGGCTACTCACAGACTAACTGTAGCTCTAAATAACAAAAGTGCATGCAACTTCTTGTCGAGCTGCTTGAGCTTCCTTTCAAAAATTATTTCTCTATACAATCTATGATTGTATGCCATAAAAGCCTGTCATTTATCACTGATTTAGTTTTTCTTTGTATTTTGTCCAGTTACCGGTATTAAAGGCCCTGCACATTGTGATTCTGGCTCATTAGGACTCAAGTTAGACAAAGTTATGCTGAGGATTATGTGAGGTCACATAACTCAATGCCTCTTTCATAGGACATGTTTTAACTTGTGATGGTAGGAAAAGCTAGGTGTTAGCCAGCTAATAGCATTAATGATTGCTCTGTTTTGTTGTGAACCTGTGAGAGTGAGCTGGCATCCACAGTTCCAGGACACTCAAACTTATGCAGCTAAAGTGGAATTAAGCGGCCATTGATTTTATCAGTTTTTGTGACATGCCTAATGTCTTCTGTGAAAAAAAGGCAGGTAATATGTGCATCATAATCTGTTCTGATGCAGGTGTCAAACAAGCAGATGTTTTCACAGGAGGTTAAATTATTGGCAAAATAAGAGGGAACACATCTGTTGGTGATCCTGTGGGTTTTAGGGCTTTTAATTCTCTCAGAGTTGGAACTGTAATGGCTCTTTATCCCTATAAGACCCATTTCTCCCTCTCTAATATAATCCATCTTTCTCTCAGTCTTTTACAGTGAACTGCTTCAATTTTAGTCTTTGAGTAAACTGTGTTTCTCCTGAGATATTTCCATCCATTCCTCTGGAGTCATACACTATCCTTCCCAATATTAACTTTTTAATAATTTTAGAATAATAAGATAAAAAAAATAATTTAGAGCTTTTAAAACTCTATTGTTTGTACCTATATCTCTGCCTTTTAGCCAGAGGAATTACTTGCATATTTTTTTGTTGTTTAAGTTTTTTTTTTTTAATTATTATTAATTAATTAGAGCCTGCCCCTTGCCTTAATATTTTAGCTGTTAGGGACTGCAGCTCAACACCCCAGTGTATTGTGAAACACGGTTATACTTTTATAGGGCACTGTGTGATAGTGTATTTCTAATAATAGATTTACTCCCTGACAAAGAGTTTCTTTATGCCAGGCCATCTTTTTCAGTGTAAAATAATAGTGAGAAGATTGGTTGTGTTCCTTGGCTTTTTATTCTCTGTTCTTAAAATAGGATACAGCTTCTTTAAACATAAATGTAATGTGATTTATTTGCATACATGCTATCCTCCTCCAAATTGTGTGTCGTGCAATTAGATTTGCTAGTTCTATACTTGTAGTTCCTTATTTATTTTTATTTTTCTTATTTTGCCTGTGCTATGTCGCCATTTTTTTTTAGCTCTGTAATAACAAGACATATGCAATATCATTCATCTCAAGCCGGTTCCCTTTTCTCTTCTTCCTCCTACATGCTTTCAGATTTCTGTCCCCTCCCCCTCTCCTTCACCAGCACTCCCCGAGAAGGGGAGCAGCTGAGAGAAATAACAGGGAATTAACGCCCGTCTCTGCAGACATGTGTGCCATCAGCCTTACAGCGCTGTAAACACGATCTAATATATTTTCATTAACATCGCTAATGTGAATACAGAGCAGAGGCAACCCTGATCCGCTCATGCCAAGTAACACAGAAGCGCATCGTGTATTCTGATTGATTTAGTCAGTGGATAAATCCTGATTTTAATGTACGTTCGCGTGGCGTTTATTCTTTTACATGTGTTAATTTATTATATTTCTTCTATCTGGTGGAATGTGTTCATTCTCAGTGAAGCTCACTGTACACTGTGTTGCTGTTGATCTATGACGCTTTGAGTCACTCAGACTACATGACCTCATTTCAGGGAGTGGTCCTGAACGAACAAGCATGGCCTTATCTGTCAAAACTCTATTTGTTTGGTTGGTTAAGTGTGAAGGAGACTGAGCAAGGGCTCTCTGCGCCCTCAAACTGACTTTGCATATTGCAAGCCATGCGTATGGGCTATGTGAAGCTTGGAAGTGGGTCAGCGTGTGATTTAAAGATGGCAGCGCGCTACATGCACCATCTGACTGAACCTGTGTTTGGTAGCGGCTTCGCTCTTTTCCCGATACAGTCTCTGCCATGTGCACAAGCTCTCCATACTGTGGTTCCTGAAACAATGCCTGGAGCTGTCTCTGCGTAAAAGTGGTTCAGTACGTGTTCTGTATGCTGCGGCTTTCTGTTGAATGTGAGTGAGGGGGAGGGGCAGGTAATTTTCCGCTACTCGCTGCAGCAGCAGCAGCAGGGAGCTTCAGTACCGAGGTATCAGCTCCACTCGGCTCAGCTCAGCTCTCCCTCCTGCTCTGCTCTGCGGCTGGGCGGGGCCGATAACACCTAGTGTCAATCACAGCTAAACCGGTTGGGCGGGGCAAAGGGCTAGGGTGGATGAGGAGGAGAGGCTTTTATCCATGTAACCATCAGAACATGGTGTGTCTGTATAAGTGTGTTGTGCTACAGGATATTTGTATGTAGCCGCAAGACTATATGATTGCATATGGCAGAAATTGCCTGTTATGGGTATTTTATAGTACCATAATAATAATATAGGCTACACATTTAAGAACTAGTGAGAGCTTGTGGCAGTGTATAGAACGATGACTTGGGGTTTAGAGTTTGTATCCAGTAAAAGCTTCCAACTCTGCCTTCCCCTGTGCTGCAAAATGCATTGAATTATTGATTATACAGCACATTATCCTGGTTGAGGCACGCAGCTAAGTGGTTCACATTTTGTAGGTTGCAGTCCTACAGTAGAGGCTTTCACCTATATCATTTTGGTGGAGTACACAGATGGGTTCAACAGATGGACCAAAAGCATGACGTGGAAATGTCCTTGCCTCATCAGTTTTAATATAAGGCGACAGAACAGCTGCATGTTGAACAGAAAATTTATTTATTCCTCTTCTCTATTTATCTTTGTCTGTCACACACACACATCTTCTGTACTTCCTGTTTTTCCCCTTTACAAGGGTGTGTCCTTTGTGCTTGTGAGGTTAGCTCTGCTATCTGTGGTTACCATGGAGACTGTTCTGAGCCATAATGAAATGATGAACTAGTCTGTTTCCAGGGAGCTGCCAGTATGTACCCGCCCCCACCCAGACATCCATCCCCAGCATGTGTTGTAGACGCAAGCAGGAAGGAAACAGGGTGGACACAATGGGAGGCAGGAGAGATGGAAAGAGAGAGAGAAAAAGAGGAAGATGCAGACCAAAGATGTACAGCATCTTGGGCAGAAATGCCAAGTCAGACAAGTGAGGAAAAAGTATGTGAGATTAAAGAGTCAGTTCTAAAATGGGTAAGGGTTTTAGAGGAAGTCACAAATACAGCAGCACAGATTCAAGCTTTGAGTGTGAGATGGTGAGAAAACTGTAGCTTCTGAGGATGAGAGTGACCAAAAACACATTAAATACATGCCCTGCAGCTGAGTGAGAACATCACAGGCTTACAATTGGTCACAGATAAAAGGAAGAACTTATCACCACCCATCCCCTTCTCCCCCACTTCCACCACCCCATTCTCCACCCGTGCTCCCTCGTAGTGGCATCGGGATGCTGTTGCAGCCATTAGATTAGCTTTGTCATGCTCAGAACCACGGGTTGCATCCGCTCCCATCCAGCAGGGATACAAAGCCAGGGCATCCTAAGAGGGAAGTATCCAAAGCCTGTCTGCGTTTTCTGATAGCTTTGTTCAGTGCCACAACAAGAATCTGTTTGATTTATGCACAGGCTGAACCAGGACAACCAAGGAACTGTTTAACCCTTTCAGAGCCCCAAAGGGAGGAATTTGTGCTGCTTTTAGTTCTCTCATGCCCTTTATGTTTGAAAGCAAGGTACACAAGGGATCAGCACAAACAAACATACCCAGAGAATTCCTCCTCACCCACTTACTGTGTCCACCTGAGTAAAAGGATTTTGGTTTCCATGGGTCTTTTGTTCCGGAGATTTTAAAATGGGAAAGTTTTTGTCTATAGAAAAAATTTGGATAAGAAGATGTATGAGAACACAGCTTTGTCATAGTGCTATAAATATATACTGAATAACACCAGTCACTAGTCTGTTTTTGCTGATACAATTTACCAGTCTGTATTTAGAATTTTGTATTTCAGATGTTTTTTTTCTGCATGTATTTCATATTATTAGGAAAAGTGATGCTGCTAAAGTGATTGACAGCAAAACTAGAGCAGATTGTGGCACTTTATCTGTGGTATAAGGTTTTTCATTTCTTTTTTTTAAGGTCGTGTTTAACAGTAGCCTTAGAGACGAATGCTTGAGTCACCTGGCTTGTTTCCTCCTTTTACGTGTGTGATGTGTGTATGATGTATATCTATACAATTTTTGGTAAATTTATAGGCTGTATTTGAACAAATACACATGGCAGTGGTAATGTAGATTCTATCATTAGCATGTTTTATACTGATCTTTCTCGTCTCGCCTCTGGAGGGTGCCGTGCCTTTAGCCATATATATTGCTTCATCCATTGCGGTCACTGTTTTGGAAATGAGAAAGAAAATGACTGCTATTGCAGCCTGATGTCTGTGCCCTCCTTCTCCTGTTCTGTCTCTCTCACGCTCCCTTCCTCTCTCACTGCTGTCTCAAACACGCACACACACACTCATAGCAGGGATTATCTTTTAGTGCTTTGGCTTAATGAGAAAGCCTGTGTGGGCAGTGGGGTGATGATCACATGTCCAACCCTTGTACTACCGATTTATTCCGACAGAGGGACCAATTTCACTGTCTCTCCCACCTCTGCTCCCTCCTGCCCAGCCTGCCTCTCCCACTCTTACAGTAGGATTAAATTTTGCAATGCTATTGGCATTGGCTTTTAACCTGTCTTTTTTCAGTTTTTCTTCTCTTTTACTGAGGCATTACCTTTAATATTCAGCAGTTTTCAGACTTATCCTGAAGATGCAGATTAGGGGCTGTTTTGTGTTATTTTAGTGCATCTTCTTGCAACAGCCTGCAAGCATTTTCTCTATTTCTCTCGCTCATCTACTCTGTGAACTAATATGAAGAAAAATGAAAATATTATTTCTGCATTTAACATTCTACCACTAATTCATAGTACAATGTGATGGCTGTCACAATGCACAAATAGTCACTAAACTAAAGCAATATGATATAAGATTTAGCCTAGAAAGTAATGCACATAATGAACATTACCTGTGAAGCAGACGGTGTAATCAGAGCCTATTTGCTCCTATTGCCTGCAGTCAGTGCATCTGTGTATCAAAACCCTGGCTCTTCCTGACCATTTAAGAATGAGAGGAAACAACAGCAAGAGATCCTCTGACATTCACTCAGACAAAATTCTTTTGTCTTTAGATAGCATTTGTTTTTTGTATTTTACACTGCCTTTATGTGTGTGTGTGTGTGTGTGTGTGTGTGTGTGTGTGTGTGTGTGTGCGTGTGTGAGTGAGCGAGCACACATGCCTACAGGCACAAATGCCCTTTAAGTTTGCATGACTGCCTGTTTGTATATGTGTTGAGTGAGGGAGTGATGTAAGGAGTTGATGATAGCCCAGCCGTGACCCCTTTCACTGTGGGTCTCTTCTGTCATGTCCCTCACTAAAATGAAGGGGGAAGTCCACATAACAGACTCTTGGGGGAAGTAATATGAATGAGTTTTAGAGTGGTCGCTTACAGTATTAATGAGGATGAGTCTTAGTGAAGAGAATGTTATTAATATGGTGGCCATCTTGCATAATTGATGAAATGGGGGATGTTAATACATGGCAGAGAGAATGAACAATGCAGGAGTTTTAAAAATCTTAATTATCTTTCTCCACTGTATCTAACACAGGCCTTCCTGTAGCCACCATTTTTTCTCACCCACTGATTTTTTGTTTTTGTCCATCAGTCTGCAAAAGCCATGAGCTCTCCTGTTTCCACTTAAGACCCCAGTATGCCCCTCAGCCAGTCCTCAGCTGGAACAGCGGATGTCTGACAGAGACACAGCTGGAGACACTCCAGAGAGGAGTGTAGGGGAGAGATGATTGGGGGAAGTGAGAATATGGAGGGACTGGATGGGGGTTGAGAATACAAAAAAATGTCAAGGTCAGGTAACTGAATTGAAAAGGAAGGGGAACAGATTTCTGCCATCCAGTTGTTTCTTTAAGACAAGATACAGGAAAAATAAACACCAATTAGGCAATTAGCTCTTTGAAATCAGTGTTTGTTGATGCATAACAGACGTCTGTCTGCAGGTGGAATAATGGTGATAGCTTTATCTGCAGCACCCTTGAGTGAAAAATGAAATAATCCACATCTCAGCGGCGTGTAATTAACGCCGAGACAGATGTGCGTATTTGAAACAGGTATGAGAGAGCTGTATCATATCAAACACATCAGAAGAGTAGAGGGAGGAAAGGAGGAGAATGGTCGAATGAGGTGCAAATGTCAGGTGTAAAGCCAGCTCTATGTTTGTTGTTGACGAGATAAACGTCTCCTGTTTTCTTCGTTTTTGTGTAATTGCCAAACACGAGGTTCAAACGTCCCACCGGGAAAATCCGCTAAATGTCACGGGGTAGCGTGGCAGACTGTACATATGGACCCATCTGAGACTGTTGGCCACGGCTGAGATAAAAAGCTGTTATCACCGCTGCTCAGTGGGGTAATAATGCAGAGCGACCAATCCGTAATGTATAGACACTCTTTAAAAAGTTTCACATAAGCCCTGCACGTGAAGGCAAAACATACTCATATGAGGTCGTTGGAAGTAGTCTAAAAATTATTTTCTAGCCTACATTATGCACACACACTTTTCTCATTATAGGCTATACTGTTTAAGATTAAGTGTACCACACATTGAGTCCTTTGTATGTAAAAGGTTTTTTTTTTTTTTTTATACGTAGTTAGTAAAATGTCTTCCTTCAACGGACATTTGGCTGCTTCTCCAATTCTGCATTTCGCCACCTCCTCCTCGTCGCCTTCGAGTGTGAAGAGTCGCTCTGTATCTACCCATCCACTAGCAGCATCCGAGTGACTCACTGTCTTCTCCCCGTCTCTCGGGATGCCAAGCGCTGTCATCGCCGTGGGCTGACCGGGCGTGGGTGAGTCGGGCGGAGCACCGAGAGAGAGAGGGAGAAGGAGAGAGAGAAGATTAAGTGGGCGGTGGATGTGCATCTTGGCCCAGTGGCCGGGGTGAACCGAGAAAGCTCAGGGTCTCGTCAGGCCACTTCTTCACAGCACAGCTCGTGCAAAGAGTGGCGATGGATCACATCAACACCGTTTTAATGTGTATTATCTTTCCTGACAATAATTTGCATGTATGTTCTTGGTGGCTCTTATCAGGATCCATCTTCATGAAACTGCGAAGACGTCGCTCCACTTTTTAACAGTGTCGAAATATCTCCCATTTCTCTCTGTCATGTTGTCTGCATTAGGGTTAAGGTCTCACCAATTAACCTGCATCCGGTTTAAATCTGAATTTAATTGAGGTACATGGGTACCGAGGCCGAGGTAATTAGAGGGCGGGCAGGATGATTTGGGTGCATGTCGCCACCTGCTACACTGCACATGCGCAGTTCAGACCGTCTGCAGATAACAGCGTCTAAACGTCTTGTTTTGTGGATTCCCACAATGTGCGCCTTGTCTTTCTACCAGAAACTGAAACAGCAGTCTGGATTATTGATGTAATTTGGCTGCTGTTGCCTAATGTCTCTTTTAATGTGTGAAGTTATTAATTTAATGATTTTAAGCCGATAACTGCGCTCTGTAGCCTATGTGTGCAAAAATCATTCAAAGACATGAAATAGTGATGTGGTTACATTGAAATAGTGCCTTCGTGCAGTTTATGTGCGCATAACCATTGCTGCCCGTCAGGAGAGGCCAGCGTTTTATTTTTGCCAGATGAGGAAAGGGGTCACATCTGGAGCATCTTCTGTGTGACCCGGTTAGCATCCTCACCAGTGAACAACCTCCTGACCTCACAGGCTTTGTGTGTCTGTCATGTGGGAATGAACCTGTGGCGCAAAGCGCTCTGCAGCACCCGCGTCCAATAGGAGCTTAAGTCAGCTTGTAAGTGTTGGACGAAGTGATACAATGAAAAAACAGAAAAGTTATTTGTGCTGACAAAAGTCTCCCGTGTCTCAGCTCATAACTCGTAAACAGAAACAATGTGAAACAGCCAGATTCTCTACTTTAGGTCTGATGGTGTTGAAAACAGGCAAAGAGTCGCCTCAAATAGCTTACACTGCCAATACCGTCATTCAGTTCACCTGTCACTTCCTCTTATCCCCATGGCTTTTGTTGTGATATGAAATTGAATGCAATAATGTTATTAATGATAGTAATAATTAACAAACGTGTATCATAGTCATGGGCGCTGTACAGACAGTTACTGCACTAAATTGGCATGGAGATATTTTACAGTTGGTTTATTTGTTTATGTTTCCTTTCATTTTCAAAATTTATCAGAAATCTGGTTTTCCTTGTGGCAGAGGGCTCCTGGGTAATTGTGGGTTTGCATCAGTGAGGATACCTAATCGCCAGGCTGGTTCATAAATCCGTTTCCCAGCGCACAATGAAAAGGGCGGTGGCACTGACAAAAAGAGGGAAAACGACTGTGTCGAATTCATCTCCCCGAAATCAATGTGCAGATTATATTTGCTGCTCCATTTACGGATCCATATGTAGATAGACGATAAAACTCCAGGGTTTCTTTGGGTTTTTTTAAATTTTTTATTAGATCTTGCACGATCATTTTATCCGAGGTGCTGAAATGCAGCCAGCATCGTTTGAGCGAGTGGCTCCCCCTCCCCTTTTGCCCACAGACACCATCACCACATAGCAGAGAGAGGGAGAGAGAGAGAGAGACCAATAGGCAGCATCAGTGAAAAGACTCAGCCTTGCCAGGAGGATAGAGAATTTTAAAAACACACGGACAAAGGAAAACATGGATGCGCAGGGGAAAATTCCCTCCAAACAGGCACCAGAGAGGATGCGGTGGTCGTCCTGCACATAGTCGGAGTTATGCACGGACTATTCCCTCGTTTTTAATGAGGCGGGTGGGGACGCACAGCAAGCTAAAAAGGCGGAAAGATTTCTCCAACCCGTCTGCAAATTCTGCCTGCCTGCGATGGCTGTGACGGCGCGATGCTGTTACAGTGTAAAGGAGAATGTGCCTTTTTCTTTATATTTGGTTATTTTCATACTCAGTGGCCTTACAAATGCACAAATTCGATACTCCATTCCGGAGGAGCTGGAGAACGGGGCACAGGTCGGTGACATTGTCCGGGATTTGGGTCTGGACCTGAGAAAACTTTCAACTCGACGCATCAGAATCACCTCGGACAGTGGACGGAGATATTTCACCATCAACCACAAAACCGGGAAGCTGGTGGTGAGTGACCGCATTGACCGAGAGACAGTTTGTGAATTCAGTGGCACCTGTTCACGTAACCTGGAGGTGGTGTTAGAGAATCCACTTGAGGTGCACAACGTGGAAGTGGAGATCTTGGACGTAAACGATAACGCACCGCAGTTCCCTCGAGATGAGTATCAGCTTGAGGTGTCGGAGTCCGCTCTCACAGGGTCGCGGTTCCACATCGAGGGAGCTCAGGATGCAGATGATGGCTCGAACTCCGTCAAGCAGTACAGACTCAGCTCAAACGACCACCTCACTCTGGACTCCATTAAGCCCTTTTCCAATAATAAGCACATTGAGCTCATTCTCAAAAAGCCCTTTGACCGCGAGCAGATGCCCTCTCATCAGCTTATCCTGACTGCAATGGATGGAGGCACCCCACAGAGAACCGGCACGGCCAAAATCAATGTTCGTATCCTTGATGCCAATGACAATGTGCCTGCGTTTGACAGCTCTGTGTACAAAGTAAAACTGTCTGAAAACTCTCCAAAGGGCGCACTTGTGATCAAGCTAAACGCAACAGACCCTGATGAGGGCTCCAATGGAGAAGTTTTTTACTCCTTCAGCAGTTACACACCTGAGAGAGTCAGACAGATGTTTTCCATGGACACAGACACGGGGGAAATTCGGGTGAAAAACAATATAGACTACGAGGAGACAAACTCATATGAAATGTACATACAGGCAATGGACAAAGGCCCAGCTCCTGTGGCAGTGCACTGTAAAGTAGTTGTAGAAGTTTTGGATGTCAATGACAACATTCCTGACATTGTACTGTCCTCACTCTCCAGCCCTGTACGTGAAGACGCCAGGGCTGACACAGTTGTGGCATTGATCAGTGTGAATGACCGTGACTCTGGACCAAACAAACAAGTAACCCTGGAGATCATGCCCCATTTGCCTTTTAAGATCAAGTCCTTCCGGAACCACTACACCATCGTCACATCCGCCTTCTTGGACCGGGAAACCATCTCATCCTACAATGTAACTGTCAACGCTGTGGATGGAGGCTCTCCACCTCTGTCATCTCAAATGACCTTCAAGGTGGACGTTGCAGACGTGAATGATAACCCACCTCGTTTTGAACAGACATCATACACTGTTTATATTACAGAGAACAATGCTCCCGGTGCACCTTTATGTGTTGTTAAGGCCACTGATGCTGACGCTGGAGAAAATGCACGTATCACTTATACTGTCCTCAATGACAACAACCATGGTATCCCTGTAGCCAGCTACGTCAACATCAAACCTGATACAGGTGAGGCCTATGCCCTGCGAGCCTTCGACTTTGAGAAGCTGAGAGAGTTTCACTTTCAGATTAAAGCCCAGGACAACGGAGTGCCTCACCTCAGCCGTGTGGCCACAGTGTACGTTTACATTATGGATCAGAATGACCATGCACCCAAGATAGTCTACCCACCTGCCAATGGGAGCCGCACCACAGAAACGCTGATGAAAAATGCTGAAGCGGGAGTGTTGGTTAGCAAGGTAACAGCATGGGATGGTGATGCAGGGCAGAATGCTTGGCTGCTCTATGCCTTGGATCAGACCAACACAGACCTTGACCTGTTCAAGGTACATGAGTACACAGGTGAGATTCGCACCACAAGGCGTGTCATTGAGGACAACTCTACTTCCTTTGCTCTAACTGTATTGGTGCGTGATAACGGCCTACCACCGCTCTCCTCCACTGCCAGCATCCATGTGTACGTGATGGAGCTGCCCCCGAAGTTGACCCCGGACCCCAAGCGCATCATCAGGCCCAACAGCCCCCTAATGTTTTCCAATGTCACCCTCTACCTCATCATTGCCCTGAGTGCCACAACCTTCGTGTTCCTGGTCACCGTCTTTGTGCTGGCCATTGTGCGTTGCCATGCCTACTGTACCCAGCCCGGCTCCTGCTCCCCATGTTGCGTATCCAAGAAGAGTGCTCCAGAGGGGGGCACCACAGCAGGTGGTGGTGCAGGTGGAGGAAGACCTGCAGGTGGAGGAGGTGCCGGGCAACCAAACAACAATGTGGCCCTGCGCCGCGACCTCAAAGTGGAACCGCATTATATTGAAGTGCGGGGAAATGGGTCTTTGACCAAAACATACTGTTACAAGACATGCCTGACTGCCACATCAGGAAGTGACACTTTTATGTTCTACAACACAGGACGGCCTCATAGTGGCACCTGGGGCTCAGGCTACGTCACCAGCCACAGTGGACAGAGCCAGATATTTGTACGGCGTCTCAGTATGCCAGACGCAACTGCCATTCAGGTGTGTGTCTGGTGTGATCTGTGTTTGTTATTTCAGATTGCTTCACAACAGCAAATACACAGAAAGCACAAGGTATAAGAGGAAAATTCTCAGTTACTATATAGCTCGGGCTTTGCTCTAGGGCGGTGTTTATGCAGTAGGATTGCAGATGACATTTACGGCTCCGGAGCTGTGTTTCATGTTTTTAAAAAATATAATTTCTTGCTGCTTTTTTAGATAGATTGTTTTTCTAGTACAAAGCAGCATTTCTATGACTTGCATCCAAGATGGAAACATTTTTGTGCCACTCCCTGGATTGGGTTAGTTTTCTTAAACAAATTCATAGGATCTGTGTCTATCAGGATGAAAAAAGGGGTACAAGCATTTTGTTTGTTTAAATGGTTCCATTATTACCTTCACTTCTTGTTATATTATGAGCCATTCATCATCACGTCTGTATCTTAACATTAGATAGAAGTGTGGGTAGCTTCCCTGGGTTGTGCGTGTTTATTCGAGTGGGTGGGTGCACTTTGATTTGCTGGATGTGGTAGATAGTGTCTTTCTGTGTTCTGTGCTTGTTAAAAACCAGTTGTTTGGTGATTCACGGTATAAGATGTTAAAGTGCATCTGCCCTCCACAGTTGTGCAAAGAACTGTAATCAAAATATTTTTCACGAAACATCTTTCTGTCTTTCTCTCTCTTTTTCACTGTCTCTTTCTCTAGTAGACTGGACTAGTAGATTTCAGTAGCTCATTGACCTATGACCCCACACAGCCAGTGTTATTTGTCTGCTGTGGGCTGTGTGCCACAATATGCAAGTCTGTGCAGGTCCAGAGGGCATTCACTGGTCATCTCTATAGAGAGCTAGTGCAGACTTTGCCAGCTACGAGGACCACCAGTCCCACTGCACCAAAATATCCTCTTCTGGTCACGTACATCCCTGGCACTGAACACAAAGCCAGAGTTTTGGGAATCGGCGAAGAAGCCAGGAATGAGGCAGAGACTGTGTCTGAGTTTCATGTAGATTATACTTTCATTTAATTGTTTCATGGCATAAGGTTGATGAGAAGATGCACAGAGTTGTTTGCATCATTTCTTGTTGTAGTAAAGCAAACAGTATTAATAGGATAACACAAACAGCATTTGTTTTCTACATTATCATGTTTGTCCCAAAGCCTCTGTGGGTCTGTCTGTGCAGTGCAGAAAAGGATATGGGAGAAAATAAGTGATAGAAAAAGGAATAAAGAAATATTTAAGGTAATTATTCTCTTATCACTTGATGTGTTCCTCATTAAATGCCAATCATGTTTGTTCTTGCTATGTAATTAACTGGCAGCGATGTGTTTCTCAGTGCTGTGCTTGGATTGGCTGGCTCAGCGCAGATGAGGCGGGGGATGAAAGGTGATTGGACACAGTGTTGATGGCGGAGGTGTGAGCTCTGTATCCATGCTAGGAGTGTTCACTCAGAGGGAGAGGGAAGAATGGAGAAAAAGGCGAGAAAAGGGTTCAGTGGCCAAACCAAAAGCTTTCTTTATTCCCTGATTTACAATTTAGAGCCAGGCAAGGAAATTAATACACTAAAAACCCATGGGAATCTGTTTTTTTCCTGACTCCACTTAATTTAGTTTCTCTCTTTTTTTAAATGATGAAACAGAATGCTCTTGGAATATCAGTAGTATCAGATTTTTGTTTCTTTGTATTTGTTTATATTCATTGTGTGGATTGGTAATATTCTAGTTTTGCCTTTGTGTCTTCCCTTGGGAGTATATTAGACTGCAGACATGTTTAGGTTCCAGATGTTGGTATCTAATGTCTCTATGTGCCAGTGTGTGTTTTCATCTTCCCCATAAACACCATACGGCCAGGCAGACTACTCTCCCTTCGGCCACTGCCATGCCGCAACAGGGCAAACGTTTTACAAACCCATTCAGTCCCATTTGTGGACAATCTGGCCTTATTTTGAATGCTTTTTATTTCTTTGTCCTACTCTCTTCCCATGTGTTGTGCTAATGGTAAAATTAGACAAAGCACTTTTTTTTTAACTGTGTGTTTAATGCCATACACTCATCTTTTTCCTTTCACTGATTGATTTGATGAGTGATTGTCTTAAAATAATCAAGTTCACCAGTAGTTTCCTGTATGGATAAGTGTTGCAGATGCTACATGATGCTATTCTGAATCCCTGTAGACATTCTGCTGTCTTTGAATGACTCCAGGGGGAATACCAGGCTTTTCTCATTAAGACCAACTATTGGATTTCAAGGGTGATGAATGTCCACTGCAGACTCATAGAGGTCAATGCAGCTTCAGCAGCAAGTGAACATCTGTCATATTTGAAAGGAAATGGGATTGCAAATGGGTCTCTTATGAACTGCATGGCCAAGCAGGTAGAGTTTAGTGTCCTCAGTCAGATTGGTTTAGCTCTGTCAGTGGTTTAGGTTGAGATTAGAGAGAATGCAGTCTCATGGTCTTATGTGGTCAGGTTAACAGCCCATTTTGCTGCACCGTGAGCATGAACTTACAGAAGAATCTCTACATATGAATGAATTTTTTATTGTCTAACCACATTTTCTTGGGTTTTATGAGGTTTTACCTTAAATTATTTTTGGTAATAGTAACTCACAATGAGCGCAGACACTGAGGTCTCATATTAGGATGTCACAAACAAATTGCATCACTGACACACAGCACAGGTTATGGTGGTCTTTTTGTGTCCCACTGTTACGATGTGTCTATGTGTAGATGCAGAGCTGACAGAGTTAATCTGATATCTGCCCTCCCCTACCCCCTCCTCCCTCCACCTGTGACCTTCACAGGAGTGAAATGAGGGAGGGTGGAGGGTGCAGGGTAAAATGTAGACAGGACTCTGCACAGTTACCATGGAGAGATGTGTCAGACTGACTCAAGCAGACTCTGTGCCAGTGAAACTCAAGGTTTTGATCAGTGTAAAGAGGATATAACAGGGAGAAAGAACTCAGCAGCAAAGGAGAGGGGGTGGTGAATCTCAGAGCAGAATAAAGGAAGGGAGGGGGTACAGTGAAAAGGAAAAATACAGAAGATAATGGAGGTTGTGCAGAAACCATTATCCAGCAGTGGTGAAAAACATATTTCAGTAATTTTGTGATGACTGATTTTCACATTGTGGAATATTTTGAGTGAAAGAGATTGTTGAGAGGGGATGGAAGGCATTTGGTAAACAGCTGTAGCTTTGAATTAAGTCTGTCATCAGCACATACCTTAATGTGAGCGTTCTGCAATGTTTCCATGGTAATGGACTGCACCACAACCAGCCAAGTCTGTGGACTAACCCTGGACATGTAGCCTCAGGACCTAATGTGGTCGTGTCACAGTACTAGGGTCAGTTGGCTGCTGAAGTGAAATGTCTGTCTTTTTTTTTTCTTTTTTTTCAAAGGACATGAAATCGAGGAGGGTGGGGGGCATGGGGGGATGGAAGGACTGCACATACAAGCTTCAATTCATCATTCACTTTTCTCTGAAAGCAGGGGCAAGCTGTCACTGCTATGATTATGTGTGTGCATGTGAGAGAGATGGTGTGTGTGTGTGTGTGTGTGCGTGCGTGCGTGCGTGCGTGCGTGCGTGCGTGCGTGCGTGTGTGTGACACGCATGCACTAGCAGTTCTCTCCATGACTTATTAATGAGATGGTATTGGCTTTCGCCTGTACTTAAGACTCAATTCCTCTCGCTCTCTCTTGCAGCCCAAGGCGCCAAATGCAGACTGGAGATATTCAGCCTCCCTGAGAGCAGGAGGTGTAATGCAGAGGTAAGCATCCCATTTTTTGTCACTATGCAGTAAATATCTCATCATACCTCACCAGTCACATTCATCATGTTTTGTTGAAAACCAAAACGTGTATAGTATACTCTTCCCACATGAGATTTAAGCAAATAACCAAATCACATACCATTCTCTAACTGACTGATTTTAAATCCCACCCACCCTTTCTGAAGACTTACTACCATTTCAGAAAACTTGCTAACAAAGTTTCATGTAACCACCATCAATGTAACATATCCTCAAATAGTCTGCAAAAAAAGGGCTTCAGTATGCCATTGCGGCATACTGTGTATTCAAGATGTAAAAGCATATGAACATAAAGTGACATGTGACTAAGCTAAACATTAAAGCAACATCATTCTTCTGTCAGTTCCAAGGGAGAAGCTCTGTCATCCTGAAGCCTAAGCCAAATATAATAATTTCATACTGACAAGTCAAGCTCCATTATGATTTGTCCCTGACATGTATTTCTGAAGCAAAGGTTTGCATATACAGATAATATCCATCTAACATTCCTTAGCAGTTTAAAAGGAGATAAAATAAACAAAATAGTCTATTAACACCCTTTTTGTTCTCTCTAAGTTAGTTAATGCTTGTGAACCAGTTGATGCATAGTTTGTGATGGGATTAATTAGTCCACTAGCTTTCAACCCAGAGGCATGCTGTTACTGAAATATTATTTTAATGACTTAATAGAAGATAGTCAAGTGATATGTTTACCTTTAAAAAACCTTTGTGTTGGTGTTTATGTTGTGTCTTATGTCTGTCAATGAGGTCTACTATGCAGTCTAATCCACTCTTTACATGTCGCTAAATTGGTTTTACTGTTGCAATGGAATAAATAAAACCATCATGAAAAATGTAAAATGTCCTTATCGCATAACCACCAGGAAAAATTCATAAAATGTCTTCAGACCCATACCCGTCTTTGTACCACAAATTTAGCCAGGTGAGGCGTTTGTGCTCATCTGCAGGTCTATTCCAGTAAAGATGTCTCATCTTGCAGTAGCTGTTGCTCAGCTGTGATTGCAGTGCTGAGGGGAAGGGATTGGACTTTGGGATCAGTCAGTTCCAAAACAGAATAATTACCATCTTTTTTTTACCTATTTACATTTACATTTCTTAATGCCTGCTATTTCTGTTAAACGTACAGTTAAATTATGAGAAACCCCCAAATGGTCCAAAATTGATTAAAACATCTAACTGTAATAATATGAAATTATTACCTCAGTAATGACCATTGAAAACAATTGAGTGTGAAATATGAGAGAAGCAACACAGTGAGGAGAAATGCAGTTGTAAAAGGCTCTCTCAGTGTTAACAGACAGATGGAGACCTGACAGGAGGGAGGGATAAGCAGAGCGGGGGTCAGTGATGGATGAAGGGCAGGTGGGCAGGTAGTCAGGTGGACAGATGGCCTATCAGGGACACGGGGATTGCTGCATGACCACACCAGTGATCACGTTACCCATAACACACTGGGTTGTTACCTGCTGTGAGATCAGCTGGACACTACCAAATCAAGGGTCATGCTCGGCATGCAGCTAGGCTTAATGATTTTGACAACAAAGATATTTCGGTCTATTTATGTATCATCTATCATATCTATATAACCTCTCTAACCTCTCTATGTCATATAGATAGATATGACAGATATGATGATAGACACATACAGAGAAGTTATGTTCCTGTGAATATGGCAGTGTTATAGAAGAGACAATCACATTAAATGACATAGTGGACAAGCTCCAGCTCAACAGCATTTGTCTGTTGCAGCTCAGAGACGTGCCTCCTGAGACCCATATATGTAGATGTTTTACATGTCATAGCATGTTTTACTTTATTTGTATTGATCTGATCTTTATTTATATTTGAGTGCTACTGTCCAGTTTGCAGACAAAATGCAGTGCCAGATGTCTTTACCTCAACTCATATGCAGCCTGGATCATGCAGTTTAGATGTGTTTCCATTATGTATACATTATCTGTATAGACACACATACAGCATGTATGTATTTATGTGTGCATGCTGATGTCCGTGTCAGATTAACAAGAGTGAACCATGTTGAGTGTCATTAATGTAACACAGATTCCCTCTTAATTACAGTAGAGATTAATGAGAGTTTATGTGCTTGTGTGAAGCAGTCTGACATATTAAATCTTTCTTGTGACTCACTACCTCTGATGTGTTTGAGTTTGACTATTCCCCCTGTCCCAATACCAAGCCTCACAGAATGTTATCTATTTATACACTGACATAATCAGAGCTTGTAGGAGATTTGGATACCACACCCAAACACCATGTAATGGCACTGACCTATTTCATTTCATTTAATCTCTGGCGGAATGCACAACATTTCCTCCTAATTGTGTTTTTAGGAGTGTGTATCTGGGTTCATTTTGTCATCACTGTAGTTTTGATTTGCAACAAATGCATTTGGCCTTATGGAAAATGATGAGGAAGCATGTGGTTACAGACAGTAGGTGAAAAAGAGCTGATGAGGAATGAGATGGAAGGACAGGCATTAGCTGAAAAGTGTATCATTAACCCAGTGTTTGCCATTAATATTTGATCAGTGTACCCAGATGATGCTTATGCTTAGCAGCACTTAAAATGGCCTCCATTGCCAGATCCCTTTTCTTCTCTACACAGAGCCACTGTACATGGGGATCTAAATTCATACATCTTTTACCTGTCTTTAGCACCGATAAACTACACACCCACACACTCTTATTTAAAGAACTCTATTTCAATACTCCCTGGTTCTTAAGATCTTTGATGAAGACTGAAAACTTCTCATTTTCAGGAGGTAAAATAATTATTGATGCTTCAGATTTACACAAATCACCAGCAAGAAATAGCAGCTCACACAGACCTTAAGAAAGGTTTTAACCTCTAGAGAACTAGTTTATACTCAGGGACAGGTCAGGGAACAGTGGTCAGGTGGACTAAAGGGGAACAGTAGGAGCCAGAGTACTCTCTTAAGTAGGTTTATATGTTTCTGTATTTGGTTTACCTCTTTTTACTTCTAGTCTAGATTTAACCTGCTGGTAACACCTAAATGGAGAACTGTAATTTGTAGCAGCATTTCTGTTGCTGTTGTTTAGTGCTGGAGAGACTCTGGATTCTTTCTCTAGAGGGGAGGTGCTGAAATCCCACAAAGCTGGTGTGAAAATATAAGGACAGTAATCTATAATCCATAATCCAGAGAATGTCAGGAAAATGTAGGGTGAATACCTTAATCTTAATCTAAATTTCTAATTTCTGGGATTGCGTTTGCAGCACCCCCCACACACAGAGTGCCTAGGTTTGAATATGTAATATTGTGTATTATAGGAGACAGGAGAGTTGGATATGTGGGAGTTTATATTTTAGTCACATGAAACAATCAGAACATAGAGTCAGCAAAGTACAAAATTATTTCTATGGGTGCCTTCTATACTGTATGTAGGAAAATATTTTACCAGTGTGTAATATGTGAATTTGTGTTTTTGTGTTCCAGCTCAGTGCATATGGAGGAATCCTCGGTAATGCAAGGAGCCCAGGGGGTCCTGGTTCAGAACTGGCCCACTGCATCCAGCGCCGCTGGTAAGAATCAGACAAGCTACTTTCAGATAAGCCAATCAGAACTAACTTCAGCAGTCGCATGGACACTTAATTAAAGTAAGAGGTCTGCTTTGCACACATGGGCCCAGTCTAGTCCTAAAAATCCAAAACAGTGACATCCGTTTAAGATTTAGTTTATGGATGTCTGTGCAACACATTCCATGAGACAGAACCAGATAAATCTGACTACAAATTATACCAATAACTGTACATTCCTCAAGAGCTTATCAAACCATAAGAGAGTAATAAAATGAGGGAAACACTGATATCTGCTGCAAGATCGCCCCAACCCACTCCTTCCACTTCCCATTGCTGCAGGGAGAGGAAATGACATGTGCCACGTAGGTGGAGATGGATATCTCTGCTCTCTGTAGCAGGAAGAGAGACAATACAGAGACAACGAGAAAGAGAGAGAGGGCAGATAGTTGATTGGATTATCAGCAAGATGTTTACAAAAGAATAAGCCTCTGAACCACAGAGGACAAACATTAGAGAATACTTCAGAGAAGAATAATAAAACATAATTACGTTCCGTCTTCTTTTAATATGAATCTCTCTCAACCTGTAGCTTTTTTATACACATAATCACAAAGACCAGGGATGAATGATGTCCGCAATAAATAATATGGTATCTCTTTACTCTTTATAATGTAGTTGCAGCAGCTATAACAACATTTACCTGTACCTAATAAAGTGGCCACTTATTGTATGTATCTGTGCTTTGCTACAGACAATGTGCAGTTAAATTCTAGCAGTTTTGCAGTGATGGATTTTAATATTGCTCTCATGTTAAACGATCTTTGAAAGAATTTAAGCCATCAGGCATTTCAGTTGCAAGACAGTCTGTGAAAATGCAAACCTGACTAAAATTCAAAGTGTTATTCAAGTAGAGGGATAATTATTGACAGCGCTTTTACTGTTAAGCAGCTGCCGGCAAGTGACGCACATGGAAAAGTGTCAAGTGAGCTTGCTGCTTGATAATCATTAAGTCTAAATTTAAACTTTTTACACCTTTTGCCGCATCATTGTTGTCACGTATGCAGGAATATTGCAAGGGTGGAACAGACTTACATGCAGTGTATCCACCTCACTTATAAAGACTGGAGCGTTGTCCTATGTTAACTGATGATGACAGGAGGGTCACACTCGATGCAGAGAAGTAGCTTTTATTTGAAGGCAGCAACTGTTCAGCACCGAGGCTCAAACAAAGCACTGCAAAAGGAGCTGATCAGAAAACAGAGCTAGATGAATCGTAAGAACAGGAACACTGGAGCAAAACAAACTCAAAATGACAGCATACCCAATGCTAGACGACATTTCACGGACATTGTAATGTGAATGTCATTGCATGTGATGCCATATCCCCTGCCCATAACCAAGATTTATGACCAAATAACAATGCTATCCATGCATTGAGGAGAATTCACTTGTCATCTCTTGACTTCCCTCATGATGACATGGCAAGTGGGGTCAAAAAGGATTAAGACTGAAATAGGGACAAGACTGCCCTGGTAGAGAAAAGTGAAGGAGGAGACAGGCAAGGGAACGCAATAGACGTATGTGCAATGAGAAGATTGTGCAAAGAGGACATTGCAATGAAGTTTAGATTAAGAGGCGATTTGTTGTAATTAAGAATGTGGAGATGGCCTGGCCTGGTGTCTTTTATAGACAGGAGGCTCTGGGGCATGGGCAGGCAGACAAACTACCCACACACTAACTACTGTCTCTTCCTATCCACACGCACAGCCTCCTCCGCTCTGCCATCGATTTCTTGCCTTGGCTGAGGACTTACAGACTGCAGGCACTTCAAAACATGAGAGATGGATTGATAGAAAGAGGGAGAGAGTGAGGGAAAAAGAACAGGCAGCTGTGACGTCTTCAGGGTGGGTCAGTGGTAACAAGATCAGCTGGCGAGGATTTAAGGTGGTCCAATTAAGCCATGGCAGTTCAAACAACAACACACGCATCTTGATTTGCCTCTAGGCCAGCTGTCCCTTCTTTATCTCATTGTTAGGATGTCAGATTAAGAATGGAAATATTAGCTAGGGGCTATATTAGCTTCGAGTAAAATTTTAGGGTTGGATTAAGGATGATTCAGCATTAAGCGCATCATATAATATGAAAAATCTTTATTTATGGTGCTTTACTGGAGGACAAGATTGAGAGAGATTCGTCTCCTGACTTTCTACTTGATTCTGTTCATCAGAATCTTTGTCTCAGAAATGAGAGAAATGGAGATATTGATTCAATGTGGCCTGTCACATCACTATGAGTCATAGGCTGTGCTATTTATAGTTAAATTGTCTTGTTTGTTAGGCAGGTGGTGGTCCTTAGGTGGATAGCAGCAGTATATGGTAGTTTAGTGTGTCGAGGGAGTTGTATCAGTCTGGCCACTGTACCTACAGGGTGCTGTTCTGCCTCACAGTCTATTTTTTGTTTCCATGTGAGACACAGAGCTACAGTCGACAACGCCCCTGTCTCTTCCCCTCTGATTTAGACTGCAAACATTGGTATCAATTTGTGTGTGTGTGTGTGTGTGTGTGTGTGTGTGTGTGTGTGTGTGTCACTGCATCTTGTTTTGTGTTTTCGTATGTACGCACCTATATGTGTGTGCGTGTGCTTGGCTGTGTTTTCAAGTGTGTTTTGGCTGCTTTGTGTGTGACGCTCCTGCTGTGACAGATGGAGCGCAGCCCACACCCAGATTAACAGACCCACATTAATGAAATCAGGGCTCTGCTTGCTGTCTAACTCTCTCTCCCTATCTGCTCCTCGCTCCCTCTGTGTCCTCCTCCTCTGTCCCCCTCTCTCTATATCACAGCTCTGTCTTTTAACCAAGAGCACATTCAGAGAGAACTGTGCATAAATTGCAACCATCCCCTGGAGAGATGGGCAGAGAGAAGGAGAGAGAGGAGGGAGCTGGGAGGTTTTGCTAAGTGAAAGATTAAAAAGAAACAAGAGACTAAACAATGAAGGATAAGGTGGATAGGAAGGTAGAGAAGTAATGGACATGAATGTTTTTTTTTGGGAGGGGTGACAATGAGTAAATGAGACTGACTGACTGTAGCAAAGTCTGCAAAGGAAAGAGAGGAAGCTGTGTGAGGCTGCTGTTGCTAGGGGAGAGTGGTTAGACTAGAAAGAGTGAGAGAGAGGAGGAGGAGAGAGAGCTTGCAGCATTATTCTCCATCAGCACAAGCACTGTCACCATGACTCCTACCAATGTCCTACTGCTTCACTGGAGGATGTAGTTTCCATGGCAACCATTCATGGCCCCTAATATTGGCAGGAGAGAGAGGAGGGGAGTTGGGCTGTTATATACAGGGAGGTGCAAACATATGGTGTGGGACAAAAGGTACTGAAAGTGTGTGTGTGTGTGTGTGGGGGGGGGGGGGGGGGGGGGGTTGTGGCATTAGGTGAAGGACAAGTTAAAACAGGATGGTGGACAGTGATAGATTGAAAGGAGGGAGGGAAATGTTTGGAAAGTGAGAGTTGGAGTTAAGAGGTGTAAAGGGAGGGAGAGAGCAGAGAAGTGAGTAACAGGAGGAGAGTGACCTACATTCACTGGGCGGTGGTATACTGCAGAGGTGGATGCAGGTCTGCTGTTTTCTCTATCACCCCAGATTGCACACATACACACACACACACATACACAGGAGCATATACACACAGGAATGGAGAGAGACAGATTTGATTAGAGTTAGCGCTTATCAACTGCAGCAGGCACCTGTCAAGGCAAAAATACACTCAGGGGTAAAGGCAAAAGGCCAAGTGAGGGGGAGAAAGTGTTGAGAGATGATGGAGAAAAAGATGGACAAGACAATACTCATTCATGCATCGTTTTGCTTCGTCAGTGCTTCAGGGCTAGAGCGTTTGAACTGTTATGTTGAATTTAGGTCCATGACCCCGTCCGTTTCATTTTCTGTCTCATTAGGAAGGAAAACGTAAAGGAGAGATAAAGCTAGGAAGCTGATTAAATTCAAGGCTGCTTATCATACTTTATGGCTACAGTCTTTCAGTTAATGTGTATGTGATGGGAAACAATTTTAAGCACAATCCGAAAGGTAAGGTAGAACAGTCTAGAAGCTGTGAGGGACTTTTCACTGTTTCTGAATCCCTCCTTCCCATCTGTTTCCTATTCTCGACTTCAGTTATTTGCTCTCCTTTATTGTCACTCTGTTTTTGCGTTGCCACCCTGCGCTCTCTGAGTCTTTAAATATCTCGCCAGCTCTCTCTCTCCCTCTTTCTCTCTCTGGAGAATAAATCAATTCCTACTTCTCCATTTATTGTTATAGCACCTACACATACTAACATGTACTGTACACACACAGATACACAGATAACAACTCAAAACTCCTACACATACACCAACATTCAGTGTTATTTTTATTGCATTAAATCCTGTCAGTTGGGATTGCTTGTGTCCACCATCTGCCACATGATCCAGCTGGGAGCAGCTACAAGGTGTTCAACCTGGCATGAAACCCAAGCAGTAACACAAACACAAAATTGTACACTCAGATATGCATATGTAGAGGTGTAATTGCTCTTAAACACCTGCAACCAGCCATCATATTTTATTTTTAACCATGACAGTTTTATTTCTGTACTTCATTTACTGTTAGCAGATTGGGGGAAAATATGGTAATTTATGCAGGCACCCAAATGTATTCCTCTATCACCACCCAGGCACAGCAGTGAAAACACAGACACATGAATAAGAATTAGGTTTTGAATAGACAGCAACATCACATTTTGTTTTTATCAAACTGTACACACATGCTGCACAGCACACTACCAGACAAAGGTGCCGTCCTGGAGAAGGGCGTGGTCCCAGCTGACTGTTTGCTATCAAACCTCACAGATTTCTCCACCACTGCAGTGTGAAAAACAAAACGAAGTGCACCTTCAGGATCTTTTAAATCCATTCCCCCTCCTCCCACCCTCCGTTTTTGGTAGTGAGCATCGTGTTTCATATCTGCATCCTTGCACTTCCTGGCCCCTCTTCTTCCTCCTCCTCCTCCTCCTCCTCCTCTTCCTCCCAAGCTCGTTATGTAACGCTGCACTGCGCTCCACTGCGCTTCTGCCCAACTGGCCGATGGTAGGGTGAGACAAGGGGATGAATAAAGTAGACGTGGCAAAAATGGAGCTTGGGTGATTTAAGTGGCTGTGAAAACCTTGAGGGCTGCAAAGGGACATTCACACTCAGAGGATTAAAGGGGAGGAATCAGAAAAATCGCACACTATGTTGCAAAATTATTGACTACAATGGCTTGTGTCACTCTAGTTTTTCATATACAGAGGGTTTAAAATGTAATAGGGTTGGGGGGCAACAGTGGTCACTATGAAACTAAGAAGCCATCCTCGTCTCTAATGTGCCTGGTAGTTATCACTGATGGACAAGCTGTTTCATACCCAATCACATTAATGTTACCGTAAACGCTGATAGGCATGATTAAGACTCTTGTCAATAACTGGGAGGGACGGGTGCTGGCTGGCTGAGTTTTCACGCTAGATTAGAGGAAAGGTCAGAGGAAATGAGAGATAGAGAGGAGGGGTGACATGGGAATGAGAAGGAGGGAGGTTGTGCGAGAGGAAAAGAGAGGAGAGCGGAGAGGGAGTTTTGCTCTGCAACAGCCATCGACAAATCAGATAGAAGAAATGGTTGTATGGAGATTAGCAGTGGGTGAGGTGAGTCTGTTTCTATCACGAAGGAAGAGAAGGAGAGGAAAGGTAACGAGAAAATGATGTGAGACATAATGAAACGTATTATGAGAGGCACCAAAAGGGTGAGATGACAGATGTGTGCGTAGTTTCCCTTCTCAAGTCAATTCACATAGAATCACTATTGTCATCATCATCAAAATGACATAGGTTGTCAGAAATATTGAAAAAAATAAAAACACATAACGAACCTCCCAGAGCAGTGAAGACTGTTATGATAGTAGCTTTTCAGTTGCATCAGAGTTTAACACAGCCAGACTACACTATGCCCCTGTGATTCATTTTCTTTCTTGTTTTTAAGACATTGACCCTTTTTAAGAGAGTTATCCTGCTCTGCCTCCCCCCTTTCCATCTGTCTGCTCTCAGCATGACTCATCACTCTCCGGGGTGTTGTTTTGTTTATGAATGTAAGTTTGCATGGGTGCACTGGTGTCTCATCAAGTTCCCACATTGGGTTAGACAGGTAATTTCTTGGAGGCAAGAGAGTGGACACTTTGGAGCAAAGCCAGCACTCCAGTATTCTGGATTTATCATTTAAAATTGTTGTTCTTCCTGATTTCCTCTTGAGATTATAGAATCAGGGTCATGTTTCTGCTGGGGGAGTCAGATGAGGACTTATCAACTGGGGGAAGACTCTTTTGCCTTGAAAATGAATGCGACTCTAGCTGTCTTTGTGTCTTCACAGAGATTTCATGTGGAGCAAGTAGTGACTGGATCTAGGCTGTCCTGTTCTAATCTTCTCAGTGTCTTTGTCAAAGTCTGTCCTCTCTGTGCAGCTCTTGCAGCTGTGCTGTCGTAGTCAGTGAAAGCATGCAAGCTTTTTGGGGAATAGTGATGTGAAAAAAATTCAAATTCATGACCTATTTAATTCTTGTATAGAGGTCCAGTGTCTGATTTTTCAAAAACATCCAAGGGAATTTAACATGTTAAAAATGACATTTCACACTATTGGGCTGCAACTAATGGTTATATTTGTGCTTATTATTTTCTGCATTAATCATCCAGTCTATAAAATAGGGCGAATAATACCCGTAATGATTTCCTATAGCCCATCATGACAGACGGATAACTTTTTTTGTTCAACCAGCAGTCCAAAACTCAAAGATGTTCCATGTACAGTGTTGTAAAACAGGAAAAATGAGCAAATCATCTCATTGGAGAAGCAGGATCATGAGAATGTTTGTAATTTTTTTCTTGAAAAATGACTTAATTGATTAAGCAATTATGAAAATAGTTGCAGATTAATTTTCTGTCTGTCAACTAATTGATTGCTGAAGTTAATCATTTCAAATCGACTTCAGACAAGATGTTTATACCCTTACTAGAGTTAGTGTACATTTTAGTTCACATACACAACAAAGTTAGTTTAAATGCCATTGTCTGCTTCAACTTGTGCATTTCCCCTGCAGAAGGAGGAGCTTTGCAGCAGTATGTGCCGCTATGACTGATTAGGATTGTACGCCAAGCAGGAGACATCATGTTTGCTGTGGATTTACTCTGCAGATCTTTCACTCTGAGCAGGAATCACTGAGAATTAGTAATCAAAAATGGTGAAATATGGAAGGGAAGACAACTAAGAAGAGTTAGCAAAAAATATGAATTGAAAGCAAGGGTAAAGATTAAAGGGGGAAGATTGGAGTACATCACATTTCAAAGAGAAGAGTAATAGAGTCCATCATCTCCACAAATTAAAGCTTCCTAGTTATATATGGCTGAATTACTTTCTCATTATTCATCATCCTGCATCTCTATAACTAAGCAGTTGAGTATTTTAACAGCCAAACACATTAACTGCATCTGTGACTCTTGGTTCTCACTGGTGTGATGGAGAATTTAAGTATGTGCCTGTCCCTATCATAACCTTAACCACTATTTGTTGTATCACTCAGGTCATCATGACTGGATGAATTTCATCTTACATCCCACAGTACATTCATAGTTTAGTCAGAATTACATCTGCAGTCTCTTTGTCCAGCTGCATTTAGGATGACAGCTTGTTTGGTGCAAGAGATGCAGCAGAAGAAAACTGAAAATAAGCAATCTAGTGTATATTCAGGGGCTGGCTGGGTAAGAAAGGGGTAAGATAATATTGGAAGCTGGTATTCTCTGCCCTGCGTACTACATGAGGTCAGGCTTCCTTTCCAGACACTGTTCCTTCTGGTTGGATGGAGCCCTGCTCGTTTAATCTCCCCTTTGGAAATAACTCATAAAAGGAGTGAGAGAAATAAAAGGAATATGTGAGGGCAACTGTGGCAAGTAGGTCATTGCTGTGAGGAAACAACCAAAATGACAGGATCTTTTTTGCTGGTAGAGTGTCTTTAAGTTTGTTATATACTGCACATAGACAGAAACCAGGGTGTGGACAGATTGGATTGGTTGTCCTGCATTTTTCAAGGAGTTATTTATGTATATGTTCTTTACACCCTTACATTAACAGAGTATAAGCCTTGTGTTCAAATTCACCATAAGCAAATATCTGGGCAAACATACAACAGCTATGTAAAGCAGCAAATACTGTACCTGAGAAAAGTGAAATGTTGCTTTTCTTGCAAAACAGTTTAGTTAAATTTCACTGAAATACCACAGTTTTAATTCATGACCTTTCTCAGCCTTTAACATAATGATGAAGCGTTTAATGTTTCATCAAACAGTGCCACAGATGTTAGCTTTGGCCAGGGGGGAGCCTTTGATTCATTGCCCACTTTGCAGTCTCTTCTTGGAAACCTCCCATTAAGTTCCACCACCTCCTGCCTTTTATAAAATGTCATGGCTGTTTCTCATAGAATGCCACTCATTATTAACCGATTAAGACTTTTACAGTGGCCGCTGTGGAGATCAGTGAACTCTCCTTACAGTCAAACTTTTGACACAGTTGGACTGATCTATGTATATAAATGTGCAGGGCACATTTGCAGCGTGCCTTTCATTTAATTTGCGGCATATCATTTTATGGTCAGTCACAGAGGCTGCCACCTACATGCACGTTCTGTGAACTCAAAAGGTGCAGTTCAGTGGTGAGATATGTCTGATTCTGGTTCTGAATAGATATTAAAATGTATCCATTACTAGAGACATTAGTTAATTACATTACAAAAGGTTGCAATTCAGTGTCTATTACTGATAAAATGAAAATAATGTTAATAGTAAATATAGTCCATGAGTAATATTTATTTATAGAAAGAATTGTGATGATACACAGAAGGAAAGGTTATGGAGGAAAAATGCAACCCACCACAATGTACCTGTCATGCTAAGGTGTTTTCGTTCAGCAGCAGCTTAGCAATCATCAGTTATACATTAAGTGCATAAACATCTGTGCTGAAAAAAAGAAAAGAATAATCGGTTGTTAGAAAGAATGGCAGATTACTATAGAGACTAATAGATAAATACAATATCTTAACCTTTTATAAAACAGAGGACTGTACGCACCTGCTCATATTTGCATCTGTTCTTCAGAGACAGATCATTTTCCACATAAAACTGACCCTGCAAATTGAGTGAACGTTTGTAAATTCAGCAGAATGTGTAATATCACAGCCTCCCCTATCATGTCTTCCTCGGTTATTTGTTCAGCGCTCCCTTTAACATGCATGCATGAAGGACAGACACAACCTCAGATGACAGGCAAATTGTGCTTCCAGGCTGGTGTGTCTGTTTCATAAATAACATTCATGACATTAATTTAGGTGTAGAATACATTATAAATGAGGTGCAAAAGGCTTAGTAAATCTCACCTAGTGTGTCTGAAGAATTTTGCCAATGAATAATATGTGGCTGCAGTCTGCAATTTGTGTTTTTTTTTTTTTTACATTACAATATTGAGATCGTGTAATATAATGCTGTCAAATTTGATGCTGTTTGTGAGTAAGAAAATCATAACATTTTGTTTTATTTTATAACCACATCTGTTTGAAGCAAATAAAGAGCAAATAATAGCCTATCATTGTCCTCTCTGTTTCTTTCAGATGGTGAAGGGGGAGAGGTGTCCCCCCCAATGGGGGCTGGTGTAGACAGTAACAGCTGGCACTTTCGCTATGGCCCCGGTGGTCCTGGTGCACCCCCACAACACCTGAAGCCTGGCGAGGTTCCCCCAGAAGCCTTCATCATCCCTGGCTCACCTGCCATCATATCCATCAGACAGAACCAGGGAGGAGAAGACGACAAGAGCGATTTCATCACCTTTGGAAAGAAAGAGGAGGCCAAGAAGAAGAAAAAGAAGAAGAAGGAGAAGAAAGACAAGAAGGATAAGGGCAAGGATGATGGAGATGAGTAGAGGAGCAGAAAGAGAAAACAGCAAAGAAGAAAAGGGCGTTGTTAAAACAGAGGTACCAACCAAAGTCCACTGGGCAAAAAGAAAATGTGAAAACTATCTTAGATTTTCCGATTTCATTTTATGACCTATTTTCACTGATAACATTTTAAAGCTTTTTCTGTTATGAACCTGGCCTTATCAAGATTTATTTTGCCTACAGTCCCTTGCTGAGGTAAATTATTGATCTTGCCTTGATAAACAATAAAATGATTGATTTTGCTCCAAGCCCCTATGTGCCTATACACCCTGAGTCAACTCATGTCAGTCATCCTTTCCATTAAGGAAAGACTGCTCTTTGCCCTTGTCTTGAATTTTTTCTCCTTTAACCCACTGGGCACGTTGGCACCTCTGTCTTACCCCCTCCCCAACTATAATGTGTAAACCATTCTCTCTGAGAGAAGACAAATACTTTGTACAAGAACAACGAAAAGCTCTGTGCCAGCCAAGGAAAAGAAGAATGACATAGAAGATTGAGACAGATGTATGTGATCTGGAGCTGGACACACACTACTTGTAAATAGCACAGATGAGAGTCACTGAAACTAAGGCTAACATGACACTGCTGCAGATTCCTCTGGTAATTACCAACAGTGTTTCCTGAGATCTCAATGAAACCACATGCACACACACGCATGCTCACACATTCAAACATGCAAACACAAATACACACTCTTGCCATGACAAAGTGAACACGGAAAGCACTTGAGACCTAGAGAGAAGGAGAGAAATAAAAAAAAAAAAGGAGAGAAAAACAACTGACATCAAAGAAATGTGCTTAAAACCAGACACTGCAAGCTTTTTGCCCTGCACAGTCGCCTATGCGGTGCACACGTGTACATCAGCTCTCTCAGGATGGAAGCAGCATCCTTTGCAATCACTCTGTTTTTGCTCACTGCATTTGAAGGACACAGAGAGCTTCATCTCCAGCCAAAACCCCAGCTGAGGAATGCAGAGAGCACCGGAAAGATGGAGAGATGGGAAGTTACCTCACATTCTCCTGAGGATCACATAGGGGAGAGTCCAGCTGAGCTGGCTTGTGACTCCGCATTCAGTCAGTGGACTCTGATGAAACCGAATACAGATTATTAGAGTCTCAAGATTTTGATAACACCTTCTCTTCCCTCCCTGCCGCAGCAAAAGCCTGATGCTTTCTGCTTTGAATGTTTGGTAGCAACCAGTCCTTACCTGAGTTTACAACTGCTCACCTGCTTGTACTAGCCCCAAGCTGCCACAAGCCATCCTCCCCTCCCCCAACTGCCTTTTTTCCCACAGTCACCCATCTCACTAACTGCCTCTTCATGTGATGATAAAGTTTGTGAACTGATTCTGTTTTCATTTATTCTCTAAAGAGATTCGTTATTACATACTCTGGCTTTTTTTTCTCTCTTTTTTCTTCCTCATAGCTTTAACTGCTTTTTTGTGTCATGCCCACACCCCCATCTACCCTCAGACACTGCTCCTAACCCCCACTCTGACCCCCTGCTCAGGATCGATCCTGGCTATGGCCTGCTCTGAACATTGTGGTGTGCTGAGAACAGCATGGAGTAATGTGGATGAGGCCTGGGGAAGCCCAGTCAGGGGGTCTACACCCTGAACTCTTGTCAGATGTCTCTCTAAGTGCAAAACGGTTCAGTGCTTTTAACTTGTGAATACTACAGTTCGCTGTTCATTTCCTGTTTGTAGCCACTGATGAGAGGGGACTAGGTGGGATGAGGCCGATTACAAGGGTGGAGGACTGGGATGAAGTGAGGAGTCAGGTGCCATGGGCTGGCCTTCCACCTCCATGTACAAGAGAAGAAAGTTGTTCTCCACATTGATTGTTTAGGATTGTTGAGTCTCACATATTAGCTTTTATGTACGCTGTAAATGTAGCGTAGACTTCTCATAGATTGTCTCTACATTAGTAATTGAAACCTGCTAAAAATATGGGTATCAAGGGATTCCCATCCCACAGCTATATCCCACCAATCCTCTCTCAGGAGGTTTTGAAAAAGGGGCACACACATGCCTCAAAACCTGCTTCTGTTGGTTCCCCTCCCCTGCCTGTAACTTGTTGCCACGTCCCCAAAGTTTTGCGGCTCAGTATGACGTCACTCCATTAAGTGGCTGCTGCATGTACTGCTCTAAGGAAACACATACTATATAGAGAAATATATATATAAATAGATAGATGGCTATGATTTTATTCTTTTGTATTATCATTTTTCTTCATTATTCGCACAGGAGATATTTGTATGTACTTCTGTCTCTGCCAAACATCTACGTACTACAATCTTCACGCTCCACAGATGTTGTATGGCATCCACTAAACCTCTTTAGATATTTGTAAATGCTATAGTGTGATACCTTTCAACGCAAGTTTATTATTTTTGTTTTACCAACTATGATTTTTGCTTTTGAGAAGAAGCAAAGCAAGAAAAAAAAAGGAAAAAAAAAAAACACTCTGTGTCTGGCTTTGACATGACGATCTAACTAACACTGTAATATTGTAACTGAAATATGTATGATCCTATGATGAGCTATCACTTCCCTTTCACTCTTAAAAAAAAGAAAAATGACAGAAAAAAATATTCCAGTGTAAAAAAAAAAAAAAGAAAAAAGAAAAAAAAAAGGTATATGTAGTGTATGCTTGTGTTTAGTGAGCGTTCATGCTGTCATTCTTTCCCAATGTATGGTGGTGAACTATGGTGGCAATGTGCTGTCCTTAATGGATCAGCCCAGATCTGTTGTAAAACCCTTTTTTGTACACCCGCTCATCAATTGTAACAGTGAAGTAGTGAATTTCATTTATTTCATTTATTTTCTGACTTTTTTATTTTACCTAAATGGATACAGTGGTAATGTGTTTTGTTTATAAATCACTAATAAAGTTTTCTTTCTTAAAAATACATTTTGAATTTATTGTCTTGTGGGAATATGTGTGTGTGTGTGTGTGTGTGTGTGTGTGTGTGTGAGTGTGTGAGAGTGTGAGTGAGTGAGTAAAAATACAGAATATTGCTCTTTTTTTTCAGTTTTTATTAAATCTATAATTTTGGATTTTGATCACAGTTATTCTGTATCTTTTAAATACTAAGTAATGAATAACACTGTTTTTAATTAAAATATAGCCTTATGTAATGAAAGCCTTAATTAGAAATCAGAATCAGAATTGTTCTTATTTTACAGATGAGACTTTTATCTCCAGAGAGATAAAAAAAAAAGGGTCAATGCATCACTCCAGAAGAGTGGTAAAAGAATGGATCAGTAAGAGAGAGAACGAGTACGTCTCTTCACATCAGTGACGGACTGACAAACTATGTACAGGCTGCTCTCCTCTATCACATATGCTCACATCCCTCTTCTTTCTCTGCACTGACAAGCACTCAGAAAGTCTCATTCCCTGCAGAGATGAGAGACACAGTCAGAATGACCTGCCCAACAATGATGCCTCATTTCTCCTTGTTGAAAGCCATGGTCACAGATGGTCCAAACAGTCCCTTGTGAAAGGAAGCTTCCAGATGAAACATAATTTAATAGAGTGGCTAAATAGATTTATTGTCTCCCAGTGGGTGAGTTTGCAGAAAAAAGCACAATAGAGAGACATCAGTCATGCTGGCCTAGATAAAATGCAGCATTGATAATCAATGCTTTCATACAGTCATCTACTCAGACTGTCAGCTCAGTATTTTCCGAAAGGGTCATTTAGAGCTCTGGAAGCCACAACAAAATCCCCATTTTGTTGTAATTTGTTGCCCAGAGCAGATAAAAATTTCTCACTTGGCTTTTACTCTCATTGCTGAGAGTAAAATAGATCTGTCTGTGCATTCTTGAATCAAATACTGATACTGCTCTTAAAATAAATAAAGTTCATGAAGTCTATCTCTTCAGTTTTGGCTTTCATTCTGCACGCAGAGATTGGAGATAGTGAGACAGGTTCAAGAGTTTGTGTTAAAAAAACGTTAAAATACTACATCCCTTTTTTAAATTTTATTCTCTCCAGGAGACAGACAAAATAGTTTCTATGGTTACATCTATTTGGGGAATAGTCTCTATGGCAACAGCCTTATATATGTAGACAAACACTGGAGGGCTGAAACAGTGGGGTGCCCAGGGTGGGGTTAAGGATGTGTGGGGATGTGTCCTTTTAAACAACACAGACAGCATTGGCGACTGATGATTTGATGATGGATTGCCATTAATATGTCTCTGACTCCTCACTGACATTTAACTAGTAAGAAGAGCAGATCAGTGGAAGAACCACACTTTAACAAAAACCACTAACACCCACACTTTTAAAATGCCTACAGTTACGTATTCCCATGAGCATTCACAAAATGTGCTCTGGTACTCCTGAATTTTGGCTCATTTGAGTTATACAAACAAATTAACAAACAAGCAAGCAGACTCAGTGTTCAGAAAAGTAGCCTGCAGTGTTTAGTCTGCAGAGCAGTGAATCTATGGCTAATGAATATGGATACTGTGGGTGAGTGAACAAAACCGTGCATGCAGAACATCGGGCCAGTTTGTTCATTCTTTTTATAAACTGTCCAGTCCACAGAGACAAATGTAAACCAGTTTAGACATGGGTACACACTACACTATATTGTGCAGGGCATGGTCTAACATAATTTTTTCCGATATGGATTTAACCCACTAACAGATGAAGACCAAATAGTGAAATATTTGGAAATATAAAATATAACCCCAAAAAACAAAAATGGTCGAATAATATGAAAAGGGTGATAGAACAGAAGGGTTCACTGGTGTGTTTATCTTAGTGGGTGTGTTGCCTGGTGATGTTGCCAGCTGCAGTGACTCAGCAAAACCCTCATTCTGCTGACAAGGCAAATGGAGTGACTTGGAAGCAGCCACGATGAAGATGAAGAGATGCACAATAATTTTTGCCTGTGGCAGAAACAGCACTCCACGTTGCACTTAAAAGAAACATTGTGTGTGAGAAAGTGCAAGGGGTTAATGAAACCGGCTGAGAGAGTGGGTTGAAAATTAATTAAATTTGTTTCAGCCTGTCATGATTAATGGAAATGAACATAACTGATTTACTAGTTGCCGAATACAAATGAATGATACATAAATTTGGCCTTGAAGTGTCTTTGCAGCTTTCCTTTTGAACAATTTCAGTCAAATCCTATATTGGATCCAATGTTCAACATCAAAACAATCTATCTATCTATCTATCTATCTATCTATCTATCTATCTATCTATCTATCTATCTATCTATCTATCTATCTATCTAAGCTGTAGTCGAAGCTTCGAGAACAGGCAGGCAATCAAAAGCGACTCATCAAATACAGTAGCACACATATCTCGATGTTTGCTATGCAAGCTGTAGCCTTTTGCATTAAGTGTTTGACCGCCACTGAAAATAAATAATAGATTTACTGACACAATAAATGGTCTTCTTTGTATCAATATCTGCTTGCAGTCTTAAACAATGCAGAGGTCATTTGATAGCCTACAATACCCACGTTTATGTCTGTGTTAGAATATTTTTGTATGAAGGAAGGAGACAGATTTGTCATCTTCTGCAACGGGAAAAATGGGCGCTCATTAACGTTAACGTTAAGTCGTGCAGCAAACAGAACAAAATAAAATAAAATAAAATAAAATAAGGCAACACCTCAGTGAAATGCAAGGAGAGTGTAACGGGATGAAGTGTTGGACTACATGTACCATGATGCAGCGCGTGCATGACGTGAGATATCATTTTGTTCAATGCTTGCTTACAGCATGAAAGACTTTCAGTTACTCAAACCCAACAAGGTAATAGACGTAGATGGTCGTTCGTTCACAATGTAAGAGATTTCCAGAACCTATTACCAGTGAGGTTCATGCTCATGTTATAAAACCTCACTGTAATAAATAATAAATAATACAGTATGGCAACACATTTTCTTTTTTATTCACTCCCAGTTGCTGCACTTGTTCTATCTGCAGTAGTGCTGAGCAAAAGGCGCCATCTTCTGGTTAAAACATCACAGCACATTTGGCCACGGTAGCAGATCAACTAACCAGTTAAAAAAAAGTGTTGTGCAAAAACATTTTGTCAAAAATCTGATTTGAACTTTTATCCAGAGTCATTTAGTCAAGAACATGGTGGAGAGCAAGGCATGGGTAATAAAACTAAGCAATACTTTCAGTGTAATTTTGTATTTATATTTTGATGCTTAACTGCCATTAATTGTGAAATGATCATCTTGAGCATAATTATTTTCTTGTGACTGAAGAACTGATTTCAAATTAATTTCTAAAGAAATAATTTGTCATTGATGGGTGAATTCAGCTCACAGGTTTGTCAGAGAAATTCCTCAAAAACATTCTTGTTTTCCTTGCTTCATTTTTCAATATAGTAAAAAAAAAAACTTGTGTATTCAACAAATTTGTCAGAAGAAAAAACAAACAAACAAAAAATTTGCAACATTGGATCAAAATAAGAAAATGGTATATGGTTGGTGAAAACACCAGTGTGTTTTGATAAATAAGTAATCATATTACCAACTGCAATGTAAGAAACACAATAGGTCTCAGTTTTAAAATAAATACTTTTTAATGTAATTCAGTGCAACAATACAATACAATTTAGTTTACCTGTTTTCAAATTGGGTTATTATCTTAATTATAATACTATCTTGTTGGCAAATATCACATCCATAAGGCTAGAGTGATCAGATCACACTAATATGCTTATGTTCTGTGTTGAACTAGCCTACAACATTGACTTTGTTTCCAAGATAACAACTAACTACACCTGAAGGTATTACCTCTCAAAAAAATGGAAATTACTTTATAATAAAATTCATGAACAAATTAATTTGCGTAATATTCGGTGAAGTTTACATCTCGGTGATCGGTGTTGTCTATATAGTTGTTTTCTTTTTTTTTCTTTTGCGACTCAAATTGGGCATTGTGGTTTGTCCAAATGGCTTTGCCGTACTTAGCTTTCCAAGATGGCGATTCTGCTCGAGAATGCGCGACGCAGATTGGGCGCGAAAACAAGGCGGCGATGGCTATGGCGTCTAGATATACATGTCAATGATGGTCACTGCTTCTTTTCCATTCTTTCCTCCTTCTCGTTAAAAGTTAAATGTGAGAGTCCAGCAGTTTAGCTGAAACAACAAGGAAGACCGTCTCAGGACCTCAGCAGCGACAAACGTAATTTATAAGTACATGCATCCTACAATCATACATCAGTTGCTATGTTTAGTCTGGTTTCACAAATACTGACTGGTTGGACAAGTTACGTGACTCAACCACATCACCTGGTAAATATCATCATTTTAATTTTCGTTGTCA
Organism: Seriola aureovittata; assembly: GCF_021018895.1. Lineage (NCBI taxonomy): Eukaryota > Metazoa > Chordata > Actinopteri > Carangiformes > Carangidae > Seriola > Seriola aureovittata. The sequence goes on along the minus strand of NC_079371.1, from coordinate 15,456,932 downwards.
TATATTTCTTTATTGATGCTGTTTTAGCATACAGAAAGTTGGTTTAGTTCTCAATCAAATAAAGCTAGCTATAACAGGACATAGATCATGGTGGAATCAACAAGAACACATAAAAGCTAGCCAACATGGTGAAGAGTGTACAAGATGACAAAACAAACAGGAAATTACAAGAATAATACATGGAATCAATTAAATAATAAAAGAAAGAAGGCATAGTGCCCACCCATTAGTCACTAGTACCAGTCTCCTCTAAGAGTTGTCAGTGCCACCATAAACTCTTCTTAGGCACATCATGTCATTTAGTAGCTTAGTTTTTACACTCATAATGCTAATCTCTTCATAAGCAGTTCTACTGTAGCTCTGGCCACACTGTTAAATGTTTATTTGGGTCAGATACACTTAACCAGAGTTGATCTAGCTTATGCTTTTGTTGGATGTCATATCTGTGAAATTTGGTCTGTTAACATTAAGTCATAGCATTTACCAATGTTGTATGTGACATTTTCCTCATTATATTTATTTTCTTTTTCTCCAGAGGGAATGGGAGCAACATTTGTCAGTGACTTCAAAAGTGCACTGTATCAAGGAAGGAGAGGTGTGTTACAAACTCATCCTAATAAGGGTCAGTATTTTAGCCTGTCAGCATGGTGACTCATGATTAAAAATAGTTGCCTTGTACAGTGTGCGTATTAGGCTCAGTTACCATTTTATTATCTGTGTAAACAAAACCAGAAGTTTACATTACTAATGTGTTTGTCCCCTTTCCCACTAACTAGGCAGTTTTAACTACCCATCTGTAAAATGGCCTTGCAACATGCATATAAACCAAATTTAATATACAAAACAAATGCAGCATGTTGTATGTTTTATAGGTTGTTGGAAGGGATAAGTGGTCATTAGTACCAAGCTTCTTATGCCATCATTAGAAACTACAGTATCCAAAACTAAATTTAATTGATATTGTATGCATTCTTTCCTTAGGTTTCTGTACATCCTGAGATAAAACCCTTAATTGTGGATTATTCTGATCATAGCTGAAGCACATTTTTCTGCTCATCTTCCAGAACTACTCTGCTGGTGAGTAAATTAAGTTGAAATCGCTTTTGTGTATGTTTTAATGCATTCTTGGAAACAAAATACAGGATGTTTACAAATATAAATTCCTTTTTATATTTTATGACAGACACTGACTTGACTGTGCTGATATCTGTCCACCTTGAAAGCATAATTTTACTTGATTAGTTTCGTGTCAATGTAGCTTAATGATCATTTTGATATTGCTGGAGTGAAATTTGTCAAAGCTGAAACTGAACAACTAACATGGCCTTTGTAGTAGTTTTGGTTAAGTTGCTAAATGTTGACATTTAAGAAGAGAAAAAGGAAAGAATGGACAAATAAATGAGTTTTAGGATTTACGATTGATTAAGGTTTAGGATTTACATTTGATATTTAGAGTTAGGATATAGAAATGTTTTACATCATTACATTTGAATTACATTTGAAGCAACTATGTGGGGACATTCTGACTTTGGCACTGGGTTCACACTGTGGCTGGAACACAGCAATGTAATCCAGCTCTCAAGTTTTGTGCAGTCTGATAGATTGGTATGGAAACTGAGTAAAGACATTAAGGCATTACCATGAGGAGATGGTGGAGCTGCTGGCCAGCTCATTGTACTGAAGCTGGAATGTCATTCAATGACCAGCTGAAAGACAAACAGCTGGTTTTTGTCTACAGTTTGGAGGCTTTATACTAGCAAGCAAACCAAAAGGCAGATTTAAGTCTGGTGGTAAATTGGTCAGTTGGTCAGACTAGTAGTACCAACCAGTCGTCCGATGCGCTGATCTGTTGATCAAAAGTGGATAAATTCTGTGGCACATGATAGGTTGTGTTTTTGACATATGGGAAATTTAGCAACTTTTACAGAGAAGCAGCTTAGATTGACACTGTAACATCTGCATGATTCAGTGAAGCTAATGCCTAATGTAGAAGGACACTGAAACGTACAAAGCATCAAAAGGTAATTGTTGCCCACTATCTGTTATGCCTTCACGGAACTCATTGCCTCTGTGGAGCACCACAGATTTTATTTAGAGTCTTGGTGAATGCTACTTCATATGAGAAAAGAAGTTGTCGGCTTTTGCTTCACAAAATCTTATATATTGCCTCAACTAATGTCACCTGAATCTGTGTTGGTTAGGCTTGTAGACTACAAATTTCAAAATGAAAAAATCTGTGGTTGTGAACTTGAGCTTGAGCTTGTGAATTTAGACCTCTGTAGCCTTCCCTTCATCTATGCTTGAGGTTACATCAGCTGCTACCAGCATAACACACTTCAATCAATCACTTTAATCTTTGACTGAGCCATTGGCAGCTGAGTTGCACTGTGAGTAATGTAGGCACCTGGCTTTGACAAGGAGGAAGAATGCGTGGGATAATCAGGACAATATCTCTGGTTTTGCACCTCAATTTTAATAATTTTTCTCTCAACTGCTCATTATGAGTCCAACAATGTAACAGGGTTGCAGTGCTAAACTGGTGGAGCACTCAGCACTGTTGTGGTATAGCACTGTGGTCATAATATAGATTATAATATGCATTTGTTTTATTGTACTGCTGACAAAATTCTATCCCTTAATTTATGTGGATTACATTCTGTAATGCTATGTCTATACTATTTTTTAAAGCAAATTTGAAGGGAGATTATTCATAGTCAGTCTTCATTAACAATCGCTAATTTCAGCTCTTGGAAATCTGTGACAGGAAGGGAGACTGGTAGTGACAAATTTAAGATTATTGAGTCAGCTACCAGATGATCTGTGATTGCCACAATGTGTTTGACCATGCCACCGGCTGTTTAAAATCACTGGTATATTTAAGGAAGCGGCATGGTGTCAGTCTAATCTCTGGTGGACACCTGAGTGGACATGTGTGTGGTTCTTGCTGTTTAGTAGTTAATCAATTTGAGTGAGCTTCAGCATGGCAGCTTTAACTAACTCCTTAATTTTTGACAATGGTGGAGATAGCGGGTAGGGGGGGTGCTGGGTCCTTGATTGTGACAGAGACAAGTAGACTAAGTTTTTCCAGTAACAGGGAAATGTCTTTTTTTAGAGCCAGTTTTCCTTTGTAGAATTTCAAGGGACAGTGTGAGGATAGTAATGTTCATATTTCTTGGGTGTGTAGAGAGGATAGCTGGTCATCTTGTTTGAGCCATAGCTTACTCAAGAGTTGATACCTCTAACAATATCATAAAACATGCATATTCACCCTTCAGCCAGTCAACATTCGAGGGAAGGACATTGAGGTGGTGCACACTTGTAAATACCTAGGTTTGCATGTGGACAGTAAACTGGACTGGTCCCTGAACACGGATGCCATCTACTGGAAGGGGCAGGGTCAAAAAGGCTGGGTCTGTGCTTGGCAGGAGTCTGGACTCACTCAGGACTGTTGTGGAGAGATGCATGCAATGTAAGATGGAGGCCATCTTGGACAAAACCAACCATCCTCTCCACAACATTGGCAGGAAAGAGAAGCAGCTACAGAAGCAAAATTCTCATCTCACTGCGCTGCAGAACAGAGAGGTAGAGGTGATCCTTTGTTCCCACAGCCATCAGGCTATACAGCAACTCAGCCAAAGGAAGTGGACTAATTTAATTATTATCGTTAAGTTATTGTTAACTGTTATTATTATTATTAACAATGAGCTAATGGACACATGAATTTCTCCTAGGGGATAAATAAAGTATCTATCTATCTATCTATCTATCTATCTTGTGAACAGATATTACTGTATTATGATGATGGTTCAGGTCTTTATTGAATAGGCTGAGGCTGTAGCTTATCCATGATGCTGGAATGTGCATTACTATGCTTTATCAGTGAAAATCTCTCATTTATAAGTTTCAAACTTTTAAATGGTTGTTTTTGTTTGAAAGTAAATATATATTTGATATAACGCCAATAAAATATAAGAATTGTCAGATGAATGACCTACTCATTTATATTTGAACATAATCCATTAAATTGTAGAATTTACCGTACGTTTTACATGTGACACACAGTTCTCCCGAAAGTGGCTGAGGATAAGGCGGGTTTAGACTTTGTCCAGAATATTGCTTGCAGGTGTAAATGGTGAAAATCGACTCATGGTGCCGCTGTGGGCTAGCACAACAGTATCACTGACATCTCCACCCACTGTTACTGCGTCAAAGTCAGGTATGATTTCTCAGAAGAATCCCTTGTTTCCCCCGAATATTTTTTTTATCGTGCTCGCTGTTGTAAAATATTGAATTATTGAGTCTGTTCTGGAATATATTATTTATTTTTCTGGACAATCATTTGTTCAAACCGAAGACGCATATGTTCAGAGGATGGGTAACAAAGGATTTCCAGCGCTTCGTCCGATCTTCTGCTTCGCTTCCTTTCTTGTAACGCTGCACCTCGTTTATGGAGACCTGAGTTATTCTATTACGGAAGAGATGAAACGAGGGTCTGTTATTGGAAATATAGCGAAGGATCTCGGTCTTGATATGAAGACCTTATCTTCCCGAAAGGCCCGTGTTGATTTTGAGGGATCTAGTAAGCGGTACTGTGACATTAATCTGAGTACCGGGGATTTGACAGCAATGGAGAGAATTGACAGAGAAAGCCTTTGTGGCAAGAAAGCATCGTGTGTGTTAAAAGTAGATCTGGTGTTAGAAATTCCTTTGGAGCTTCATCGTGTGAGTCTTCATATTCAAGATGCAAATGACAACTCGCCAAAATTCAAAAAACATTTAATTCAAATGGAAATAAGCGAGTCAGCAGACAAGGGTAATCGTTTCTCAATCGAGGAGGCCCATGACGCAGATATAGGTCAAAATGCTGTTCAGAGGTACAACCTACAAAAGAACGACAACTTTATTCTCGCTGTTGACAGTAACAAGGTTGAACTCGTACTGGAAAATAAACTTGACCAAGAGAAACAAAAAGAGCTGAATTTGCTTCTCACAGCTTTGGATGGTGGGTCTCCTCAGAGATCAGGTACCGTAGTCATACACGTCACTGTGCTGGATGCTAATGATAACGCCCCAGTGTTTAGCCAGGCCGTTTATAAAGCCAGTCTGCCTGAAAACTCTCCTCCTGATACCATAGTGATTAAAGCCAGTGCTACTGACGCTGATGAAGGAGTGAATGGAGACGTGACATATGACTTCGGTCATATATCTGACGATGATGTAAATGTTTTTTCTATTGATCCTAAAACGGGAGAAATTAAAGTAACTGGTGTGATTGACTTTGAAGAAGGGAATTCTTTTGAAATGAGAGTGCAAGCTAAAGATGGTTTAGGGCTAACCTCATACGCAAAAGTTATAATCGATGTTACTGATATAAATGATAATGCTCCAGTGATATATCTAAAATCACTGTCTAACCCCATACCTGAGAACGTGAAAATGTTATAATTGTTGTAATAACTGACTGTCTCAGTTCATTGTGTTTGTATAGAGTGATTAGCCACAGTTTTACCTATATTTCAATCACATATTGTTAGTGAACGTTATAGTGTTGTACTGAAAGTTAAGCTGTTTTTTTTATTACAGAGGCTCAGAAAGTATGTGTTTATTGTTTGCTTAGTTTGTGTATACCAACTTTTAAAAACGGTAAGGTAAAGGTAACATTTGTTGATGCTACAGGAGGGTCACAAACCAAATGTAGCTGAGCTAAACTTGGGTGAATAACACTTACATCCCTAGCGCTGATGCAATTACAATAGATTATTCACGTGTGTTTTGAGTAAATGAAAGCCATGCACAGTTTGGAGAGGGAATATTTACTTAATGTAGTTAAAGACTTTTTGAGTAATATTTTATTATATACTAGTTTAAAGACAAAAAGTGACTCATGGTGTCGCTGTGAGCTGACAGAAAATAAGCACTCACTACTCCACCCACTACTGCTGCATAGATATCAGTTTCAGATTTTTCAGAGGAACGGTTAAATTTCCGATCATATTTAATCCTGTACACTGCTGTGAAGTGTTGCGTTATTCACTGTTTTTGGACAGATTTTGTTTCGTCACACTGGACAGTATAAGTTGGATAAGTTAAGGGCGCGTTTTGTGTAAGGATGGGAGACAAAGGATTTTCAGTGCTTCGTCCGATCTTCTGCTTCGCTTCCTTTCTTGTAACGCTGCACCTCGTTTATGGAGACCTGAGTTATTCTATTACGGAAGAGATGAAACGAGGGTCTGTTATTGGAAATATAGCAAAGGATCTCGGTCTTGATCTGAGGACCTTATCTTCCCGAAAGGCCCGTGTTGATTTTGATGAGACGCATGAGCGTTACTGGGACATTAATCTGAGTACCGGGGATTTGATCACATCGGAAAGAATTGACAGAGAAATCCTCTGTGGCAAGAAACCCTCGTGTGTTTTGAAAGTAGATCTGGTGTTAGAAAATCCTTTGGAGCTTCATCGTGTAAGTCTTCATATTCAAGATGTAAACGACAACTCGCCCAAATTCAGAGAAAGTTTGATTAAAATGGAAATAAGCGAGTCTGCTGAGAAAGGCAATCACTTCTCCATCGAGGAGGCCCATGACGCAGATATAGGTCAAAATGCTGTTCAGAGGTACAGCCTACAAAAGAACGACAACTTTATTCTCGCTGTTGACAGTAACAAGGTTGAACTCGTACTGGAAAATAAACTTGACCGAGAGAAACAAAAAGAGCTGAATTTGCTTCTCACAGCTTTGGATGGTGGGTCTCCTCAGAGATCAGGTACTTTAGTCATACACGTCACTGTGCTGGATGCTAATGATAATGCCCCAGTGTTTAGCCAGGCCGTTTATAAAGCCAGTCTGCCTGAAAACTCTCCTTCTGATACCATAGTGATTAAAGTCAGTGCTACTGACGCAGATGAAGGAGTGAATGGAGATGTGACATATCAGTTTGGTCATGTATCTGACAATGACGTAAATGTTTTTTCTATTGATCCTAAAACGGGAGAAATTAAAGTAACTGGTGTGATTGACTTTGAAAAAGGGAGTTCCTTTGAAATGAGAGTGCAAGCTAAAGATGGTTTAGGGCTAACCTCATACGCCAAAGTTATAATAGATGTTACTGATATAAATGATAATGCTCCAGTGATATATCTGAAATCACTGTCTAACCCCATACCTGAGAACGTGTCACCTGGTACAGAGGTGGGCATCATTAACGTGCAGGACAGAGACTCAGATAATAACAGACAGGTCCGCTGCTCCATTCAGCAGAATGTCCCTTTTAAGTTGGTTCCTTCTATTAAAAACTATTATTCTCTGGTGACCACAGGACAACTGGACCGTGAACTAGTGTCTGATTACAACATTACAATCACTGCCACTGACGAGGGCTCTCCACCTCTGTCCTCCTCTAAAACTGTTGAGTTATCTGTAGCTGACATCAACGACAACCCACCTGTGTTTGAGGAACAGTCGTACAGCGCATATGTGACTGAAAATAACAAACCTGGCTCCACTTTATGTTCCGTTACTGCTCGAGACCCCGACTGGAGACAAAACGGTACAGTGATTTACTCTCTGTTAGCTGGTGAGGTGAACGGTGCCCCGGTGTCCTCCTATCTGTCTGTTAACGGAGACACGGGGGTGATCCACGCTGTGAGGTCTTTTGATTATGAACAGTTCAGAAGCTTTAAAGTCCACGTGATGGCCAGAGACAACGGTTCTCCTCCGCTCATCAGCAACGTGACCGTCAGTGTCTTCATATCAGATGTGAACGACAACTCTCCTCAGATACTGTACCCCGCCCCGGAAGGCAACTCATTCATGACCGAGTTGGTCCCCAAAGCTGCACACGGAGGCTCTCTGGTGTCCAAAGTGATAGCAGTGGACGCGGACTCCGGACAGAACGCCTGGCTGTCCTATCATATAGTGAAATCCACTGATCCGGGACTTTTCACAATTGGTCTCCACAGCGGAGAGATCAGGACACAGCGGGACATTTCTGAATCTGACAGCATGAAACAGAACCTTATTGTGGCAGTGAAAGATAACGGACAGCCCTCTCTCTCTGCCACCTGTTCCATGTATTTACTTATTTCTGATAACTTGGCTGAGGTGCCAGAACTGAAGGATATTTCTTATGATGAGAAGAATTCCAAACTGACCTCTTACCTGATCATCGCTCTGGTGTCTGTGTCCACCTTTTTTCTGACTTTCATCATCATCATTCTGGGTGTGAGGTTTTGTCGCAGGAGAAAGCCCAGACTGTTGTTTGACGGAGCAGTTGCCATCCCCAGCGCTTATTTGCCTCCTAATTACGCAGATGTTGACGGCACAGGAACTTTACGCAGCACTTACAATTATGACGCATACCTGACAACAGGTTCTAGAACTAGTGACTTTAAGTTTGTGACATCTTACAATGACAACACACTTCCTGCTGACCAGACTCTGAAGAAACGCCCGACAGACTTTGCTGACCCTTTTGAAGACTTGGGTGCGTCTGTAGAGGTAGGAAACGTTCAATGTATTTCACTGGTATTTGATCTTTTAGCTTGTTTAGTGAATCTTTTGAATGTGTTTTTGATTACAGCATGTGTTTATGTTTTAGGAATGTAAAGGTGATTTTGTCGTTGTTGAAACTTACTGCATTATGGAGGTGAAATTTCTTTAGGCCCCGTATTCATTTTTTTCTGCTGCATACTTTTTAAATTACGCCAGGAAATTATTACACATTTTTGATTGTTTTTTTCAGAACCATGCATCCCCTCACTTGGTATGTATTTGCAAAACTCGGGTGTCCACACATAGTGCTCAGTGCTCTTTGATGAGATTACATTTTCCCAGTTACTTCTGAAAAAGAAACTGAATATGATTCTCTGAAAAAAATAGATCTGGCTTTTAACATCATAGTTGGGGCTACTTCGTTTCTTAATCAAATAAATCTTTCGCGACCAAGTAGTTGCTTCAACCCGGACTTGATCAGCAGAAATCCTCAGCCACACTGGATACGATACAGCTAGTTACAAGTACATTATAGAAAAGTGTACTTATGATTGAAGCTGTCACTGATTTTTTTTTAAAAACAAGCGCTTTTTCAAAAGCTGTACATTGTTCACTCTGAAATATTTCAATCGGTCATCATTATGTGCTACTGATTGTCATTTAATAAGACATGATGGACAAAGCGCTCCTATTATTGTCCCAGCATCGGGGCAAGAGGCTAAAGGTTCGGGTCATTTTTTCTTTTGTGAAGTGGTCTCTTACTCACAGAAGAAAAATCTAGTAACAGTGGACAGGAGATCAACTCATCATTCAGTAAATTTGTGCCCTCACCCGTCAACTCTCAAGGTCTCTGTCTGTGGTGCTGAAACGTTGTTAAGGGGTTCAGGCACAATGCCAACAGGAGATTTCTTTTTTCCACCCCCAAGCTGTCCGAATTTTAATGAAGATAGTAATAATGATTTTAAGGCAATATATTGTTTTACTCGTTGTAATGGCCCCCCTGATTACCCCAGTTCATTATGTTAATATAGAATTATAAATTGCAGTTTTCTAATTATCATCACATGTTACTGTGTTAGTGAACGTAACAGTGTTGTACTGAAAGTGTACCTGTTTTTTTCTTTCAGAGGATCAGACAGCATGTCTTTATCTGTAGCCTATTTAATGTGTATATACCAACTTTTAAAGAGGTAAAGCAAAGGTAACATTTGTTGATGCTACACGAGGGTAACAAACCAAATGTTGCTGAACTCAACTGGGGTGAACAACACACATCCCTAACGCTGAGCCAATTACAATAGATTATTCACGTGTGTGTTTTAAGTAAATGAAAGCCATGCACAGTTCCGTGAAGGAATATTTACTTAATGTAGTTAAAGACTTTTTGAGGAATATTTTATTACATACTAGTGTAAGGATAAAAAGTGACTGATGGCGTCGCTGTGGTCTGACAGAAAATAGCACTCACTACTGCTGAATAGATATCAGTCTCAGGCTTTTCAGAGAGAAATAATTACGTTTGCGATTACATTTGATCGTGTACACTGCTGTCAAGTATTGCATTATTGGCTGTTCCTTGACAAGTTTTATGCCATTGCTCTGGACAGTATAATTTGGATAAGTTAAGGACGCGTTTTTTGTCAGAATGGGAGACAAAGGATTTCCAGCGCATCGTCCGATCTTCTGCTTCGCTTCCTTTCTTGTAACGCTGCACCTCGTTCATGGAGACCTGAGTTATTCCATTACGGAAGAGATGAAACGAGGGTCTGTTATTGGAAATATAGCGAAGGATCTCGGTCTTGATCTGAGGACCTTATCTTCCCGAAAGGCCCGTGTTGATTTTGAGGGATCTAGTAAGCGGTACTGTGACATTAATCTGAGTACCGGGGATTTGACAGCATTGGAGAGAATTGACAGAGAAAGCCTTTGTGGCAAGAAAGCATCATGTTTATTAATAGTAGATCTTGTATTAGAAAATCCTTTGGAACTTCATCGTGTAAGTCTTCATGTTCAAGATGTAAATGACAACTCGCCAAAATTCAAAAAAAAATTGATCGAAATGGAAGTATGGGAGTCAGCTGAGAAGGGCAATCGCTTCTCCATCGAGGAGGCCCATGACGCAGATATAGGTCAAAATGCTGTTCAGATGTACAACCTACAAAAGAACGACAACTTTATTCTCGCTGTTGACAGTAACAAGGTTGAACTCGTACTGGAAAATAAACTTGACCGAGAGAAACAAAAAGAGCTGAATTTGCTTCTCACAGCTTTGGATGGTGGGTCTCCTCAGAGATCAGGTACCGTAGTCATACACGTCACTGTGCTGGATGCTAATGATAACGCCCCAGTGTTTAGCCAGGCCGTTTATAAAGCCAGTCTGCCTGAAAACTCTCCTCCTGATACCATAGTGATTAAAGCCAGTGCTACTGACGCTGATGAAGGAGTGAATGGAGACGTGACATATGACTTCGGTCATATATCTGACGATGATGTAAATGTTTTTTCTATTGATCCTAAAACGGGAGAAATTAAAGTAACTGGTGTGATTGACTTTGAAGAAGGGAATTCTTTTGAAATGAGAGTGCAAGCTAAAGATGGTTTAGGGCTAACCTCATACGCAAAAGTTATAATCGATGTTACTGATATAAATGATAATGCTCCAGTGATATATCTAAAATCACTGTCTAACCCCATACCTGAGAACGTGTCACCTGGTACAGAGGTGGGCATCATTAACGTGCAGGACAGAGACTCAGAGAATAACAGACAGGTCCGCTGCTCCATTCAGCAGAATGTCCCTTTTAAGTTGGTTCCTTCTATTAAAAACTATTATTCTCTGGTGACCACAGGACAACTGGACCGTGAACTAGTGTCTGATTACAACATTACAATCACTGCCACTGACGAGGGCTCTCCACCTCTGTCCTCCTCTAAAACTGTTGAGTTATCTGTAGCTGACATCAACGACAACTCACCTGTGTTTGAGGAACAGTCGTACAGCGCATATGTGACTGAAAATAACAAACCTGGCTCCACTTTATGTTCTGTTAGTGCTCGAGACCCCGACTGGAGACAAAACGGTACAGTGATTTATTCTCTGTTAGCTGGTGAGGTGAACGGTGCCCCGGTGTCCTCCTATCTATCTGTTAACGGAGACACGGGGGTGATCCACGCTGTGAGGTCGTTTGATTATGAACAGTTCAGGAGCTTTAAAGTCCACGTGATGGCCAGAGACAACGGTTCTCCTCCGCTCAGCAGCAACGTGACAGTGAGTGTCTTCATATCAGATGTGAACGACAACTCTCCTCAGATACTGTACCCCGCCCCGGAGGGCAACTCCTTCATGACCGAGCTGGTCCCCAAAGCTGCACACGGAGGCTCCCTGGTGTCCAAAGTGATAGCGGTGGACGCGGACTCCGGACAGAACGCCTGGCTGTCCTATCATATAGTGAAATCCACTGATCCGGGACTTTTCACAATTGGTCTCCACAGCGGAGAGATCAGGACACAGCGGGACATTTCTGAATCTGACAGCATGAAACAGAACCTTATTGTGGCAGTGAAAGATAACGGACAGCCCTCTCTCTCTGCCACCTGTTCCGTGTATTTACTTATTTCTGATAACTTGGCTGAGGTGCCAGAACTGAAGGATATTTCTTATGATGAGAAGAATTCCAAACTGACTTCTTACCTGATCATCGCTCTGGTGTCTGTGTCCACCTTTTTTCTGACTTTCATCATCATCATTCTGGGTGTGAGGTTTTGTCGCAGGAGAAAGCCCAGACTGTTGTTTGACGGAGCAGTCGCCATCCCCAGCGCTTATTTGCCTCCTAATTACGCAGATGTTGACGGCACAGGAACTTTACGCAGTACTTACAATTATGACGCCTACCTGACAACAGGTTCTAGAACCAGTGACTTTAAGTTCGTGACCTCTTACAATGACAACACACTTCCTGCTGACCAGACTCTGAGAAAAAGCCCAACAGACTTCGTTGATCCGTTTCAAGATTTGGAGACGCCTGTAGAGGTAGGAGCTGATCAAATTATTAGACTTGTCATGCCTATTGAATCTTTGGCTTGTTGTTTGAGCTTACTTAATGGCTGTCTTTTTCCGGCCATCTTTATATCTCTAAAGTTCAAGTGGTGTGTGCTTGTTGAAGTGGAATGTTTTCTCAAAGAGTGGAATATTTTTTCATTCTTCATTATCTATTTACAACGCCAGTCATTGTTATCATATTTTTTGCACTTGTTGTCAATAACTATGGAAACTATCATTTGTCCACTCTCTATTAAACACGTGTTTTTTCCCTGCACTTCTTCTCCTTGTTAACCTAGTTAGTAATAGCATTCTGATAGGTTTTGTTGTAGGGCCTCATTTCACGAAGTTAAACATTAAGTATGAACCCTTGGCAAATAACGTTGGTCACTGAAACGTCTAAGATGTTAATTGTCTTCATGGATTGAAATCGCTTTAAAATCGACCTGTCAGTAGTTTTGACATGCTCTTTTCCACCCGGAACTCTGGGCCTTAAGGACTACTTCACAATTCATTCGACATATTCACAGTTAAGTACAAGTATGACTGCTGATTCAGCCGTATTTTAAAAAAAAATCATATGCTAGCGCAGGCCAACATCTTTGCCTTTATAATCAATAGGTGTTAACTTTTATTAAAATGTGTAAAACACTGGACTAAGCCCGTAGACCATTACATTTATTTTCTTTGTTCTGTCAGCCCTCTCAAATCTCACGGCATCTGTCCATGGTTCTGAAAACACCATGGAAAGATGCCGTTGTCCATGATGTTTAGATACAAGAACAACTTGTGATGTTGTTCATTATCTACAGACAAGCTCGCAGACTTTAGACCCAGGCATTAAAAATTATGCTTCTACTACAAATAATATGATTAATTAAAAAGATTTTTCATTATTAAGTATGTTGAATCCTTTTACGATATTAATATGGAGCGGTCACCCATAGTTTGATGTGCATTTCGATTTCACAGTGCTTGTTTATGTTGCAGTGTAACACTTCAAGGTTTGTCCTTCGTTTTTCGAGGCTAAAAATGTAGAATGTTTTTTAGTTTATTTCTACGTACAAAATCTTGACAGACCTAAAGCAAAGAAAGTATCTTTGTGTGTTTTGAGGGCCACAAACCAAATGCAGTTGAGATCAAATATATTCCCGGGTGAACAACATCCCAGATCTCTAAAGCTGAAACAGTTACAATGAACAGACCAGGTGTTGGTTTGAAGTACATGAAAGGAGTTTTACCAGCAATAATTTGTCTGTAAACATTTCTTATATACTGAAATATCCTGTATTAAAGTTAAATCCTCTGTTTAGTCGTGAGCGGCTGTATTTGTCTCACGTGCTGAATCGTGCGTTCCTGGTGTGCCTTGGCCATTGTTAGACCACATTAGATCTGATGACAGAGGGTTACTGGGTATATATTTGTTCTCTGTCTGCATGGTCGGATAGTTTAATCTGTAAGACTCATGAGTAAAATCGAAGAAAACTCATATTCAGTCAACGTTTGGTATTTTTCTCTTAGCATTAGTATAACCCAGTGTGTTGTAACTTTTTAAAACAATAATTAACAGTTTATGTATCCATGACTGAATATGACCTGTGTTTTGAAACTTTAGACGTAAGAATATTTCATTATATCAATGTGAAGATAAAAAGCGACTCAAGGCGTCGCTGTTGGCTGACAGAAAACGAACACACACCACTCCACCCACTACTGCATTGATATCAGTTGTAATTTTCCGGAGAACCAGTTCAATCCTCGAATGTTTTTATCGTGTTTCAACCTGGCATTAAATGGGAGAATATTGAATCTTTTTCAATATATTTCATTTTTTACATTAAATGGTATAAGTTGTACGAGCCGATGGCACGTTTTTTTGTCAGGATGGGAGACAAAGGATTTCCAGCGATTCGTCTGATCTTCTGCTTCGCTTCCTTTCTTGTAACGCTGCACCTCGTTTATGGAGACCTGAGTTATTCTATTACGGAAGAGATGAAACGAGGGTCTGTTATTGGAAATATAGCGAAGGATCTCGGTCTTGATCTGAGGACCTTATCTTCACGACAGGCCCGTGTTGATTTTGAGGGATCTAGTAAGCGGTACTGTGACATTAATCTGAGTACCGGGGATTTGACAGCATTGGAGAGAATTGACAGAGAAAGCCTTTGTGGCAAGAAACCCTCATGTGTGTTAAAAGTAGATCTGGTGTTGGAAAATCCTTTGGAGCTTCATCGTGTAAGTCTTCATATTCAAGACGTTAACGACAACTCACCGCAATTCAACGATAATTTAATTGAAATGGAAATAAGCGAGTCAGCTGAGAAGGGCAATCGCTTCTCCATCGAGGAGGCCCATGACACAGATATAGGTCAAAATGCTGTTCAGAGGTACAACCTACAAAAGAACGACAACTTTATTCTCGCTGTTGACAGTAACAAGGTTGAACTCGTACTGGAAAATAAACTTGACCGAGAGAAACAAAAAGAGCTGAATTTGCTTCTCACAGCTTTGGATGGTGGGTCTCCTCAGAGATCAGGTACCGTAGTCATACACGTCACTGTGCTGGATGCTAATGATAACGCCCCAGTGTTTAGCCAGGCCGTTTATAAAGCCAGTCTGCCTGAAAACTCTCCTCCTGATACCATAGTGATTAAAGTCAGTGCTACTGACGCAGATGAAGGAGTGAATGGAGATGTGACATATCAGTTTGGTCATGTATCTGACAATGATGTAAATGTTTTTTCTATTGATCCTAAAACGGGAGAAATCAGAGTAACTGGTGTGATTGACTTTGAAGAAAGGAGTTTTTTTGAGACCAGAGTTAAAGCTAAAGATGGTTTGGGGCTAACCTCGTACGCCAAAGTTATAATAGACGTTACTGATATAAATGATAATGCTCCAGTGATATATCTGAAATCACTGTCCAACCCCATACCTGAGAACGTGTCACCTGGTACAGAGGTGGGCATCATTAACGTGCAGGACAGAGACTCAGAGAATAACAGACAGGTCCGCTGCTCCATTCAGCAGAATGTCCCTTTTAAGTTGGTTCCTTCTATTAAAAACTATTATTCTCTGGTGACCACAGGACAACTGGACCGTGAACTAGTGTCTGATTACAACATTACAATCACTGCCACTGACGAGGGCTCTCCACCTCTGTCCTCCTCTAAAACTGTTGAGTTATCTGTAGCTGACATCAACGACAACCCACCTGTGTTTGAGGAACAGTCGTACAGCGCATATGTGACTGAAAATAACAAACCTGGCTCCACTTTATGTTCCGTTACTGCTCGAGACAACGACTGGAGACAAAACGGTACAGTGATTTACTCTCTGTTAGCTGGTGAGGTGAACGGTGCCCCGGTGTCCTCCTATCTGTCTGTTAACGGAGACACGGGGGTGATTGACGCTGTGAGGTCGATTGATTATGAACAGTTCAGAAGCTTTAAAGTCCACGTGATGGCCAGAGACAACGGTTCTCCTCCGCTCAGCAGCAACGTGACCGTCAGTGTCTTCATATCAGATGTGAACGACAACTCTCCTCAGATACTGTACCCCGCCCCGGAAGGCAACTCCTTCATGACCGAGTTGGTCCCCAAAGCTGCACACGGAGGCTCTCTGGTGTCCAAAGTGATAGCGGTGGACGCGGACTCCGGACAGAACGCCTGGCTGTCCTATCATATAGTGAAATCCACTGATCCGGGACTTTTCACTATTGGTCTCCACAGCGGAGAGATCAGGACACAGCGGGACATTTCTGAGTCTGACAGCATGAAACAGAACCTTATTGTGGCAGTGAAAGATAACGGACAGCCCTCTCTCTCTGCCACCTGTTCCATGTATTTACTTATTTCTGATAACTTGGCTGAGGTGCCAGAACTGAAGGATATTTCTTATGATGAGAAGAATTCCAAACTGACTTCTTACCTGATCATCGCTCTGGTGTCTGTGTCCACCTTTTTTCTGACTTTCATCATCATCATTCTGGGTGTGAGGTTTTGTCGCAGGAGAAAGCCCAGACTGTTGTTTGACGGAGCAGTCGCCATCCCCAGCGCTTATCTGCCTCCTAATTACGCAGATGTTGACGGCACAGGAACTTTACGCAGTACTTACAATTATGACGCCTACCTGACAACAGGTTCTAGAACCAGTGACTTTAAGTTCGTGACCTCTTACAATGACAACACACTTCCTGCTGACCAGACTCTGAAGAAAAGCCCAACAGACTTTGCTGACGTGTTCGGAGAGTCCGATGGTTCTCCAGAGGTAGGAGTAATTTCACTTTCGCCTCTCTTGTTTGCTAAAAACTTTTGCATATGATCACAAATATTCGGCATTTCTTTCAGCCATCCAGTTTGAATTTTGCTATTGTTTCTATGGGAAAACATGTTGTAAATCGAATGCTTTATAATATTTGCACCTTGTATTATGAAGTTTGCACTCATTACTAGAAATGTTTTGTTCAAATTCACAGTCCAGCTGTCTTTTCAACCTGTCAGAACACAGAATGTTAAGCGGATGGAACAGTGACAGTACTGTAGTGCAAGCATGTGCATTCGGTATGCTAAGTTAATGTGGTGAGTCCTGTTCTTTAGAGAGTAGTGGTTTGCGGTTTCATACTGTTGTCAGGATGCACTGATACTTACTGATATCTCTTTCCATTTAGATCATTGTTTTCTGTTCATTTTTTCAGATTGATTATGATTGACCCCTAGTGTTTGATACCCTTTGTTCAGCTATTCATTTTTCATACATAGTATGTGAGCAGCAGTATTCGGTACCATCTTAACAAAACAGGGAATATTTACAATATCTTCTTGAGAAATAATATTTTTACTTTTTGCTGTTTGGGTAGAGGCAATCACGCATAACAGAACTTCATTTTTATCTCATAAAATAATAATAAAAGGTTATAATAATGAATTTTAAAATGTTTAAGATCTGTGAATATGTAATGGCAGTTATTAATGGCTGGTTAATCTAAAATCATATTTTTAAAATATATTTTGGAAAAGCCATCTCATCAAGGTTTGAAAATATCAAAATGTAATTTCTTAGCCATGTCATCTTGTACTATAATGTTGCTATTATGTGTTGAAAAATGGCATGGTCTTCATTCTAGACAGGCCAGGTGACTATAGGACACGTTTTGAGTTTATTTTATTACCTTGAACGCCTGTGGTGGTGCACAGATTAATCTACTCCCTCCTAGTCAACTTGAAGTGAACGAGAAAGAGGAAGAGACTATTTAACTTAAACTACAGACTGATTAACCAAAAGTATGTAATTTGGAAAATCATGTTTGCAGCAAGTGACGAAGAAACAATTGTATTAAGGACAATTGTTACAAAATTAAAAATCCAAGAAGAGGATTAAACCATACCTGACAGAGAGACTGATTTCACCAATTTACATTAGTGAGCAAGCCAGTTAGCACTGATACCAATACTCCAACAAAACTACATGCCAGTCTAGTTACAGTATGTGTTCTTCTCAGTGAAGAGGGTACTGCTCAGGTCTCTTCCGCTAAGCTAAGTCACAACACAGACTGACACGTTTAAGATCTGATTCCTTTTTATCTAGTACTGAGTGCAGCCCCTTTTGAAATACCTTGAATACTCGTTGGGTCATTAGATCTGCCTCTTTTTCCTCGGTGTAAATGTGCCCTTGCCTGTGATATATCCAGATGAGCCACGTACATGCGCTTTTAAGACTGATTTCATGATATGCCACTTTCTTACAAAGAGTGAATTCTTTATCCGATTTAAAGGCTATTCCATTCCTTTATGAATGTTATGTGTGCTCAACCATTAGCATGAGAACTCCCAAAGATTAATAAACATATTCCATAACAGCACATTTTTAGTTTTTGTCCATTTTAGCTCTCTTATAAACATTTATTCCCTCTAAGGCCTTGAATATCTGCTATCTTATAATGTTGGCTTTTGTATTGTTTATGATTGTTGAATTTCATTGTGCAACTTTATCCTTTTACACTTCTTACTCCCCTCTAAAATTACTGCTTCTGTTCATCTCTCCAACACTTTTGTGCATTCAGTTTGTCATTACTATCGTTGCCTATGGAGTTCTTTCGGGATGTTGAGTTTATAGAGAGTAATATTTTAATTATGCAGCCAGAAATTAAATGGTTTAGGCCAGCCTTAATATGGGTGGTTTTCAGGTCGGCCACCAAGCCTTGCCAAATCGACTACTTGTTTTCAGAGGTGGTGTAACCTTTTTATTGGACTCGTTTGTTCTGATAGTTTGTTTCATGCAGATGTGTTATCCATAGTAAAATTCTTAAATAACTATTCATTGGCTTTATTATTTCTGACTCGTTCTGTTTTGCGCTTGGATTGGGTTCGACATACAATAAACGAACAAGAAAACAGTTGTATGCATTAAGTGTTGCTCTTTCAAATGCAGAAATGAAATTGAACTCACAGTGTCGCTGTTGACCAGCAGAGGAAATATGCCTCCACCCCTTTCGCATGCTTTGTTACTGTAGGTTTGAGCTTCTCCTTGTCAAATTGTACCTTTGAGTGTGCCTCGGTCGACAATTCGCTTCACATACGCCGTTTGCAAGTACAATTGATGTGTGATTATGTTATACTGGACCGCACAGAATTTCGCACGGGGATAATAAACATCGTTCACCATTTTTGAGTTGTTTTTCCCGTTTGTGAGTCATGATGGCACACAATGGATGTTCAGCGGCTGGCCTGCTTTACGGCTCGGCTTTCTTCCTTCTGCTGCTTCACATCGGTAACGGAGACGTAAGCTATTCTATTCCAGAGGAAATGAAACCCGGATCTGTTATTGGAAATATAGCAAGGGACCTCGGGCTGGACGTGAGGAAATTGTCTGCTCGAAAGGCCCGCATTGACAACGAGCTGAACCGTAGACGGTACTGTGACATAAATCTTCACAGTGGAGATATGATTGTAGCTGAAAGAATTGATCGAGAGGCACTTTGCAGCGAAAAGGCATCTTGTATCCTTAAATTTGAGTTGATCTTGGAGGCTCCCCTCGAGTTGCACCGCATTTCACTACAAATACATGATATCAATGATAATCCGCCCGTTTTTGCTAAAGATGAAATTAAGATAGAAATGAATGAATTGGCTGTAAAAGGATCCCGCTTCCGTGTTTTGGAGGCGCACGATCTAGATATTGGGCAAAACTCAGTTCAGAGCTATGTATTACAGTCAAACAGTTACTTAGTGCTGAAAATTCAGTCTAAATCAGATGGGGATAAATTCGCAGAACTGGTGTTGAATAAGGAGTTAGATCGTGAGGAACAGCATGAACTGAAATTACTGCTCACTGCACTAGATGGAGGCACTCCTCAAAGAACTGGTACTGCTATTGTGCATGTGACTGTCATGGATGCTAATGATAACGCTCCAGTGTTTAGCCAGGCCATATATGAAGGCATTCTCCCTGAAAACTCTCCTTTAGATACTGTAGTGGTTAAAGTGGCTGCAACTGATGCAGATGAAGGGCTAAATGGTGAGGTGACTTATGAATTAAGTCGTATTTCAGAGAGCGGTAGAAGAGTATTTGCTTTAAATCGCACCACGGGTGAAATAAAAGTAATAGGGCCTTTGGATTTCGAGGAAGAGTCGATATATGAAATGCGCGTAGATGCCAAAGATAGATATGGCCTTACCTCAGATTCCAAAGTGATAATTGAAATCTCCGATGTTAATGACAACCCTCCTGAAATCAATTTAAAATCTCTTAATAACCCCATACCTGAGAACGTGTCACCTGGTACAGAGGTGGGCATCATTAACGTGCAGGACAGAGACTCAGAGAATAACAGACAGGTCCGCTGCTCCATTCAGCAGAATGTCCCTTTTACGTTGGTTCCTTCTATTAAAAACTATTATTCTCTGGTGACCACAGGACAACTGGACCGTGAACTAGTGTCTGATTACAACATTACAATCACTGCCACTGACGAGGGCTCTCCACCTCTGTCCTCCTCTAAAACTGTTGAGTTATCTGTAGCTGACATCAACGACAACCCACCTGTGTTTGAGGAACAGTCGTACAGCGCATATGTGACTGAAAATAACAAACCTGGCTCCACTTTATGTTCCGTTACTGCTCGAGACCCCGACTGGAGACAAAACGGTACAGTGATTTACTCTCTGTTAGCTGGTGAGGTGAACGGTGCCCCGGTGTCCTCCTATCTGTCTGTTAACGGAGACACGGGGGTGATCCACGCTGTGAGGTCGTTTGATTATGAACAGTTCAGAAGCTTTAAAGTCCACGTGATGGCCAGAGACAACGGTTCTCCTCCGCTCAGCAGCAACGTGACCGTGAATGTCTTCATATCAGATGTGAACGACAACTCTCCTCAGATACTGTACCCCGCCCCGGAGGGCAACTCCTTCATGACCGAGCTGGTCCCCAAAGCTGCACACGGAGGCTCTCTGGTGTCCAAAGTGATAGCGGTGGACGCGGACTCCGGACAGAACGCCTGGCTGTCTTATCATATAGTGAAATCCACTGATCCGGGACTTTTCACTATTGGTCTCCACAGCGGAGAGATCAGGACACAGCGGGACATTTCTGAATCTGACAGCATGAAACAGAACCTTGTTGTGGCAGTGAAAGATAACGGACAGCCCTCTCTCTCTGCCACCTGTTCCATGTATTTACTTATTTCTGATAACTTGGCTGAGGTGCCAGAACTGAAGGATATTTCTTATGATGAGAAGAACTCCAAACTGACCTCTTACCTCATCATCGCTCTGGTGTCTGTGTCCACCTTTTTTCTGACTTTCATCATCATCATCCTGGGTGTGAGGTTTTGTCGCAGGAGAAAGCCCAGACTGTTGTTTGACGGAGCAGTCGCCATCCCCAGCGCTTATCTGCCTCCTAATTACGCAGATGTTGACGGCACAGGAACTTTACGCAGCACTTACAATTATGACGCGTACCTGACAACAGGTTCTAGAACCAGTGACTTTAAGTTCGTGACATCTTACGATGACAACACACTGCCTGCTGACCAGACTCTGAAGAAAAGCCCAACAGACTTTGTTGACGTGTTTGGCCCGTCAGATGAGTCTCCAGAGGTAGGCCATATACACTTTTGTATATAACATTCAACGTTTATTGTGACCAGCCAGTGTCATCGTCATGCAGTTCAAGTAACTTTGCAACTAAATAAATGAGTAGATCATTTTTGCCATTATCAATTATTTTTCATGTGACGCTTATGTATGAAGTTATTTTTTGGCATAAAAGACTATATTCATAACTCTCTTTCGAAATATATTAGAACTTAATTTTTTTCTTGGCTCTGCCTTAATACAGTTTCTTCACAATATCTGGACCATAAGCTTTTTGAATGAATGGAAATCTGTTCCTTTCATACAGTTCAAAACAGCAGTAATCAAAGTTTCATTTTTTTATACATTGCCTACTACTTCTCACATGTGTGCTTAAGCGACAAATAGAACGTTGACCCATATATTTTAATGCATTTCAAGCGACGGCTTGAAATACTGTTTTGATTGCCATCATTGATAATATAGCCTTTTTGATTTTCTTAATTGATGAAAATTAAACAGTTTGTTTTATATAGGCCTATAGAATATAGAGCGTTCATCAGGCCCTCAGACATTGCCTATCTACCACACAGTTTGCTATTGGATATTATACTTTTATGTATCTGTTGTTAATGAAACAATGACTCACAGTGAAAATAAAATAACCTTCCATTCTACATTACATAAATGTGAAAATAAGTTCAAAATTTTTTGTAGACCTCCCTATATTTGAAATTGAAACACGTTTTTCCATCACTAGTTTATAATAACGTAATACATACCATGGAACTTGAAACATAATTATTTTTTCTTTTAGGTGGTCAGTATGTGTTATTGATACTATGAAGACGGAAATGTTAATTGAGGGGAAACTTTGCATTTACCTCTTGCCGTACAAACGCTGTCCATGGTGCTGAATGTTTTTTTGGCTGTTTGCGCCTATTTAACCTGGCTCCACACATCCAAATAAAAACTTTCACTTGAAATATAGCGTATCCATATTGACCGTAGCAGCAACTGCGGAATTGTATGTTAGACTAGATCTTCTTTAATTGTAATATCTCAATTAAACTCAGGGAGTCGCTGCTGACTTGCAGATGTGAGGGCGTTAATATCTCCACCTACTGCAACAGGAATAATCCAAGCATTCAAAACCGACCTGTCATTGTTGGGTGAGCGACGTTTCTTAATTTTATCATTACGGTATTACAGACAAGAAATATTTTCGTGTTTATATTTTCTGTAGGGAAAATGATGGACCACAGAGGACAATCGTTCAGTTTTGTCTGTGGCTTTGCTCTTTTTATGCACATTACCACCGCAGACCTGAGCTATTCTGTTCCAGAGGAGATGAGGCCCGGATCCATTGTTGGAAATATTGCCAAGGACCTCGGGCTGGAAGTAGGGAAACTGTTGACTCGTAAATCCCGTATTGATACCGAGGAAAGCTACCAGAATTATTGCGCTATTGATCTAAAAACGGGGGATTTTGTCATCAGGGAAAATATTGACAGAGAGGAGTTGTGTGGGGAGAAGGTTTCGTGTATGCTTAAATTCGAATTAGTCCTAGAGAGCCCTTTGGAGCTGCATCGCATTTCACTGCTCCTCCAGGATGTAAATGACAATTCACCCGTTTTTCCAAAGGATATAGTTAAATTGGAAATAAGAGAATCTGCCGTCAAAAGAGCTCGGTATCGTGTCAACGAAGCACATGATGCGGACATCGGGCAAAATACCGTTAAACAATACATTTTACAAAAAAATGAACATTTTGTTTTGTCTGTTCGAGAAGATACCGATGGATCTAAGAGCGTGGAGTTGGTGTTGGACAAAGAACTAGACCGTGAGAAAGAGCACGATTTAAATTTCATGCTGATTGCGGTTGATGGCGGCAATCCACAAAGATCAGGAACTGCCAATATACACGTGACTGTGCTGGATGCCAATGATAACGCGCCGGTGTTTGACCAGGCCTTTTACAAAGCCAGTCTGCCTGAAAACGCTGCCCTTGACACGGTTGCTATTACTGTAAGTGCCAGTGATGCAGATGAGGGAATCAATGGGGAGGTGACTTATGAATTTAGTCGTATTTCAGAAAGAGCTAAAAAAGTTTTCTCACTGAGCAGTAAAACTGGAGAAATAAAAGTCATAGGACCACTTGATTTCGAGAGTAATTCTAAATATGAAATGCGCATCGATGCCAAAGACGGTTATGGACTTTCGTCTGATTCCAAAGTCATGATTGATATTACTGATGTTAATGACAACGCTCCAGTGATATATTTGAAATCCCTGGTGAACCCCATACCTGAGAATGTGTCACCTGGTACAGAGGTGGGCATCATTAACGTGCAGGACAGAGACTCTGAGACAAACGGACAGGTCCGCTGCTCCATTCAGCAAAATGTCCCTTTAAAGTTGGTTCCTTCTATTAAAAACTATTATTCTCTGGTGACCACAGGACAACTGGACCGTGAACTAGTGTCAGATTACAACATTACAATCACTGCCACTGACGAAGGCTCTCCACCTCTGTCCTCCTCTAAAACTGTTGAGTTATCTGTAGCTGACATCAACGACAACCCACCTGTGTTTGAGGAACAGTCGTACAGCGCATATGTGACTGAAAATAACAAACCTGGCTCCACTTTATGTTCCGTTACTGCTCGAGACCCCGACTGGAGACAAAACGGTACAGTGATTTATTCTCTGTTAGCTGGTGAGGTGAACGGTGCCCCGGTGTCCTCCTATCTGTCTGTGAACGGAGACACGGGGGTGATCCACGCTGTGAGGTCGTTTGATTATGAACAGTTCAGGAGCTTTAAAGTCCATGTGATGGCCAGAGACAACGGTTCTCCTCCGCTCAGCAGCAACGTGACCGTCAGTATCTTCATATCAGATGTGAACGACAACTCTCCTCAGATACTGTACCCCGCCCCGGAGGGCAACTCCCTCATGACCGAGCTGGTCCCCAAAGCTGCACACGGAGGCTCTCTGGTGTCCAAAGTGATAGCGGTGGACGCAGACTCCGGACAGAACGCTTGGCTGTCCTATCATATAGTGAAATCCACTGATCCGGGACTTTTCACTATTGGTCTCCACAGCGGAGAGATCAAGACACAGCGGGACATTTCTGAATCTGACAGCATGAAACAGAACCTTATTGTGGCAGTGAAAGATAATGGACAGCCCTCTCTCTCTGCCACCTGTTCCATGTATTTACTTATTTCTGATAACTTGGCTGAGGTGCCAGAACTGAAGGATATTTCTTATGATGAGAGGAATTCCAAACTGACTTCTTACCTCATCATCGCTCTGGTGTCTGTGTCCACCTTTTTCCTGACTTTCATCATTATCATTCTGGGTGTGAGGTTTTGTCGCAGGAGAAAGCCCAGACTGTTGTTTGACGGAGCAGTTGCCATCCCCAGCGCTTATCTGCCTCCTAATTACGCAGATGTTGACGGCACAGGGACTTTTCGCAGCACTTACAATTATGACGCCTACCTGACAACAGGTTCTAGAACCAGTGATTTTAAGTTCGTGACCTCTTACAATGACAACACATTGCCTGCTGACCAGACTCTGAAGAAAAGCCCAACAGACTTCCTCGAAGATTTTGGCGAGTCTGACGATTCTTCCCAGGTAAGGACTCCATAGTTAAAGGCTCAGTATTCCACACACTTTATTGAGGATTTACTTCACCCATGATTTTAAAATAGGAATATAGGGTATACCTAATTTTTGATGTATCCTATTAACAAACGCCTTTAACCCTTATATTCTTTGCTATAAATTAATATAATGATATCTTATTTTCTTTCTATCAGCAGTTATCGTGATCAAGATTCCTACTGTAAATTGAGTACAAGCAACTATCCTCTAATATTATAGGAAGAGCTTGGACTTGCATATAGTGAGCATTGACAACATGAAATAATGATTCTGACGCTTTGCTTCAACATATTGCTCTGCGTTTTGTTGTTAGCATAGTATACTTACTTTGTCTTTTACTGTCATATAGGATACAAATACTCCTCTGACAACATTCAGAAAATTATCATTACAAGATTATGGAACATATTCTTGCAGTCCATTCATGATGTGGCACTGTCGATGGTTCTCCATACCAGAAAGAAAAACCGTGAAATGTTTACTTCATTCCTCTTTTGAAATCGAACAGTTTTTTGGAGATGGTCATATAAACATCAACTAAGTATTCTTTTTGTTTATCGTATTTGCTTACATAATGCATGTGTAAAACATGGTTTTGATTTGTTGATATAGGCTACCTTTTAGAAAGCCCTTGATTCATCTCTAGCAATGTTGGGGCGTGTTGATTGTGGTGAAGTAAAGGTTGCATTATATATTTTGGTGTTCCTCGTGTTTTACTCATCTAAACATTTAAATTAGTTGGGTAAAAATGTAAAGCCACAGTTAATTATGAGGCAGTCATTTTAGTGAAGTAATGGCAAAAGGTTATTAGTTCAAAATATAGCTACTTCTTTAACACTCCCTCCCTTTTCTATATTACATACCCATCTGTTATCCCTTAAAAGTAGCTTTAGATCATTGCATTAAATAATACTTCAATGTTGACAGTTATAAATTGTGGAATTGCAGCAATGATCATATGTGATGTATAAGACCCTGTACAGACCTGGCAATAGTCAACGCAATGCAGCCGCGCTACGACTCATTTCCAGTCAGTTACTACATTTTATCTTGATCAAGTGTTTTAAACATTGGCAGTTGTGCTTTCTGGTGATAATGATTACTATCAGACAAGTACGCCGTTTCTCCTCTCTACGGCTGTGTGAAATTGGATCCAGCCATATTGATGTGTCTCATCAGTTCACCTCACAGTTGGTGTATTGGGTTATTCCTAGTTTAATAACGTTTTCTCATCAACTGAGGCAACGCCTGTATTTTTGTTGTTGGGAGCCGAGTGCTGCCACCAGAGCAGTAAGGTAGGCTAATTAGTATTTTATTTTTTATTTTCTTTATTTTAAGATGCCATTGATAAAAAAAAAAAGTTGGTAGCTCAATGATTAAGAAATAACTTCCTCATTTTTTTTTTTTGGGAAATCAAACATGACCGTTCCTCTGAAATGTTTTTTGGTAGCGGACGTTTGAGGTTTTCCAGATGAATGCGATAGGCTCTGTCCATGGTGCTGAACATGCTGCTGGCAGTGTGGTAAACGGAAGGCAGTTGAGAGGCATGGCTGTACAGTTTTCTACTGGTATACTAGTTTAGTTTTAAGATGCATGTACCAATAAAACGTAATGAAAAAGAAAAACGACAAACAAAAAAGGAAACATTATAATTTTGCAAGTTAATCTGAAAAGGTTTGTTGATTGGCTTTTTTATTCAATATTTGTATGTGTCAATACCACGCACTTACTACAGCTTTTACTGTTATGACTTTTAGAAAACCTACTGTTTATGCTTGGCTACAGAAAATTTAAACCTTGAAATAATCGCGGCGACTTCCAGTTATTTGGTTTAATGACATATCTTCCCTTTAATCTGTTAAATTGTGACATTGTGCTTTCTGTGCTTATAGTGGACATGTCTATATCACACCACTGCGGTTTCAACCACATGCCTATCATGTATCACTTGCTTTATCTTGAATCAACACACTGTGTCGCTGTGTACTAGTTTACTAGGAAAAATTGCAGTGCCGTGTAACGTAACGTCTCCACCCATTGTTCCTAAGCTTTGTGTTTCCAGTTATGTCGCGGCTGTGGAATGAATTGTGGGAGTCGTGGTTTTGAATTCTCTCTTCGAATTTGTCTGATTTAGTCCACCTCAAACGGATTCACCAGTTGAAATAAGTACATTTTTAATGTTTTTTCTTTGCTGCGGATATTTATCATTTTGAACAATGGAACACAAAGGATTTCCAAAGCTTGGCCTGGTTACTCGCTCTGTCATCTGTGTACTTGCGCTGCAGTCCGTATGTGCCGAAGTGAGCTATCCTATGCCAGAAGAGCTGAAACCAGGAACGGTCATTGGAAATATAGCCAAAGATCTCGGTCTGGATATAACTACCCTGTCAACTCGCAAGGCCCGCATTGATTCCGAGGGGAATAACGAACGATTTTGTGTTATGAATGTGAAAACCGGAGACCTGAGTGTTGCTGAGCGGCTTGACAGAGAGAGTCTTTGTAGCAATAAACCATCCTGCATTTTAATCCAAGATCTTGTACTCGAGAATCCATTGGAATTGCATCGTATAAATTTCCATATCCAAGATATAAATGACAACTCTCCGCAATTTAAAAGGGATCTAATCCGAATGGAAATAAGTGAATCCGCAGAAAAGGGCACTCGTTTCTTAATAGAGGGAGCACATGACGCGGACATTGGTCAAAATTCTGTTCAGGGATACATCCTAGAAAAGAATGACAATTTTATTCTTATGACTGATGCCAACAAAGTTGAACTGATTCTAGAGAATAAACTTGATCGAGAGAGACGACAAGAGATTGAATTGCCTCTAACAGCCTTTGATGGTGGTACACCACAGAAATCAGGTACTGTGATGATACATGTCACAGTGCTGGATGCTAATGATAACGCCCCAGTGTTTGGCCAGGCCGTTTATAAAGCCAGTCTGCCTGAAAACTCTCCTCTTGATACCGTAGTGGTTACAGTAAGTGCTACTGATGCAGATGATGGGGTAAATGGTGACGTAACATACGACTTTGGTCACGTTTCAGAGACGGATGAAAAGCTTTTTTCTATTGACAGTAAAACGGGAGAAATCAGAGTGATTGGCGCCTCGGACTTTGAGAAGAAAAATTCATTTGAACTGCCAGTCATGGCAAAAGATGGGCTGGGACTAAGTTCCTATGCTAAGGTTTACATAGACCTCACTGATGTGAATGATAACGCCCCTGTAATATATTTAAAATCCATGTCTAATCCCATACCTGAGAACGTGTCACCTGGTACAGAGGTGGGCATCATTAACGTGCAGGACAGAGACTCAGAGAATAACAGACAGGTCCGCTGCTCCATTCAGCAGAATGTCCCTTTTAAGTTGGTTCCTTCTATTAAAAACTATTATTCTCTGGTGACCACAGGACAACTGGACCGTGAACTAGTGTCTGATTACAACATTACAATCACTGCCACTGACGAGGGCTCTCCACCTCTGTCCTCCTCTAAAACTGTTGAGTTATCTGTAGCTGACATCAACGACAACCCACCTGTGTTTGAGGAACAGTCGTACAGCGCATATGTGACTGAAAATAACAAACCTGGCTCCACTTTATGTTCCGTTACTGCTCGAGACCCCGACTGGAGACAAAACGGAACAGTGATTTATTCTCTGTTAGCTGGTGAGGTGAACGGTGCCCCGGTGTCCTCCTATCTGTCTGTTAACGGAGACACGGGGGTGATCCACGCTGTGAGGTCGTTTGATTATGAACAGTTCCGGAACTTTAAAGTCCACGTGATGGCCAGAGACAACGGTTCTCCTCCGTTCAGCAGTAACGTGACCGTCAGTGTCTTCATATCAGATGTGAACGACAACTCTCCTCAGATACTATACCCCGCCCCGGAGGGCAACTCCTTCATGACCGAGCTGGTCCCCAAAGCTGCACACGGAGGCTCTCTGGTGTCCAAAGTGATAGCGGTGGACGCGGACTCCGGACAGAACGCCTGGCTGTCCTATCATATAGTGAAATCCACTGATCCGGGACTTTTCACAATTGGTCTCCACAGCGGAGAGATCAGGACACAGCGGGACATTTCTGAATCTGACAGCATGAAACAGAACCTTATTGTGGCAGTGAAAGATAACGGACAGCCCTCTCTCTCTGCCACCTGTTCCATGTATTTACTTATTTCTGATAACTTGGCTGAGGTGCCAGAACTGAAGGATATTTCTTATGATGAGATGAATTCCAAACTGACTTCTTACCTGATCATCGCTCTGGTGTCTGTGTCCACCTTTTTTCTGACTTTCATCATCATCATCCTGGGGGTGAGATTTTGTCGCAGGAGGAAGCCCAGACTGTTGTTTGACGGAGCAGTCGCCATCCCCAGCGCTTATCTGCCTCCTAATTACGCAGATGTTGACGGCACAGGAACTTTACGCAGCACTTACAATTATGACGCGTACCTGACAACAGGTTCTAAAACCAGTGACTTTAAGTTCGTGACATCTTACAATGACAACACACTTCCTGCTGACCAGACTCTGAAGAAATGTCCATCAGACTTTGCTGATGCATTTCAAGATTCTTTGGAGCCCCTGGAGGTAGGCACATAAACACGTCTTGAAAACATGTCATATGATTGCCCATCAGAATATTTAGTCATTTGCCCTATCAAACAATGAAACATGCTTACCTAGAAAGACATCCAGCATTGAAAATATCTTAAAGATCTAAAGTAAAATATTTGGTTTTTGAGAATTTTTTTGTGAAGGCCTTTCCTGGGATATACCGCTATTTCATCATCACATTGCATGATTTTTGGTTGAAGTCTGCATAATCTTGTCTAAAAGCTGCATTGTCTGATGCAGAAGAAATCGGATTCCAAATACAGTGTATGACCGTCACACTGCTTCCTGCATTTTCATTAAACATTACATTTGAACGTAACTCGGTCTATCAGAATTGTTTCACATGTATAATTACCGGATTGAACTGACATTAAAGCTTCCCTCTGTGGTTGGCTATAGTAAGTGGTGAATAGCATTAAACCAAATGAGGTTTAGTCAGTGCCGTTAACTTTTACTACAGACCAGTGATTGGCGTGAAGACATTTTCCATTACCCTTGCTCTGAGGTGTAGGAGAAAATGAAAGTAAACGATATAAAATGATTTGGGCTATGTGGTTAAACCAACATTTTTTCATGAATTCAATTCCATACTACTCATATTTTCACGAAATGTAGTCTCTTTTGCGTAGTAATTTTTTTTTTTAAAAACATGGTAGCCTATAGAAATGGTTTTCAACACACGCATTGTTGTATAATGTTCAGAGGAGCACTTTTTCGTATGTATTAGTTTATTTTGTATTTGTTTGGTACGTCCGTTGTATCTGGTGATAAATGGTCTACGGGTCCTGGTCCATGGTGCGTCTTACATTGTACAACAGTATCTATGCATGGTGCTGAACCTAACCCAACCCTACAGACTCCCTCTCTCTTCATTGATTTGCAATAAAACCAACTTTAAGTAGTTAAATGGACACTAGAGTTTACAACAAAAGACGGTCATCTTCATTTGGTATTGGTCTTTTATTTATGACAGAATCATGCAGCCTGGACTTTGTTTTTACTGTTTCATCTTTTCTCATCA
Source organism: Seriola aureovittata (assembly GCF_021018895.1). Taxonomy (NCBI): domain Eukaryota; kingdom Metazoa; phylum Chordata; class Actinopteri; order Carangiformes; family Carangidae; genus Seriola; species Seriola aureovittata. Next base: position 15,426,013 of record NC_079371.1, on the reverse strand, counting down.
GAGCACTCAGTTATTTAAATATTTTGTAATACCTACACTTTGCTCACAGTGTCGCTGTCCACTAGCTTTTCTTGATACTTCTAAAGCAGGTTATCCCCCACGATAGTACATTTTCAAACCACGACAGATTGTTCGTCGTTGGCAGCAGCAAAGTCGCAACATGTATAATCGGTCTGCACCTATTGTCTGAAGAGGATTAAGGTTGGCTGGTCATTTTTACTTTCCAAGTCTTGGTTGTGGAAGATTTGGCACTGGTCTTCCAAGAAAATGGGACACAAAGCGTTTTCAGCGCTCCGTCTGGTTACCTTCTTGGGAGTATTGCTTATATCGTTGCGAACCGTCACTGGAGATGTGACTTATTCTTTTTCAGAGGAGATGAAACACGGCTCGATTGTTGGAAATATAGCAAAAGACATAGGACTTGAGGTGGGCAAACTGTCTGCTCGAAAGGCTCGCATTGATGCAGACGGGAACAGCAAACGTTATTGTGATATTAATCTGAGTACCGGAGACATCATTGTCGCTGATAGGATTGACAGAGAGGGGCTTTGTGGCAAAAAGGCATCATGCCTTTTGAAGCAGGAGCTTGTTTTAGAGAACCCTTTAGAGCTACATCGCATTAATATTCAAGTTCAGGATGTCAACGATAATTCACCGCAGTTTAAAAAGAATACAATAAAATTTGATATTAGGGAATCGGCAACCAAAGGAAGTCGTTATCGTTTAGATGAGGCCCACGATGCAGATGTCGGTCAAAACACCATCCAGGCCTATAGCATCGAGGCAAACGAGAACTTCAGATTGAATGTTGTTGCAAAAAGCGGAGGAGGAAAATACAGTGAGTTAGTTTTAGAGAAGGAGCTGGATAGAGAACAACAGCAGGAACTAGCGATTGTGCTTGTGGCAACAGACGGAGGCACACCGCAAAGATCAGGTACTGCAGTCATTCATGTCACTGTGCTGGATGCTAATGATAACGCCCCAGTGTTTAGTCAGAGCGTTTATAAAGCCAGTCTGCCTGAAAACTCTCCTTTAGACACTGTAGTGGTCACAGTGAGCGCAAGTGATGCAGATGAGGGAGTGAATGGAGATGTGACTTATGAGTTTGATCACATTTCTGATGAGAGCAATAACGTGTTTTCTCTTGATCAGACAACTGGTGACGTAAAAGTAAGTGGATCAATCGATTATGAGGAGTTGTCGACCTATGAAATGCAAATTACAGCTAAGGATGGTCTTGGATTAGTGTCATCCTGTACGTTAATAATTGACGTCACAGATGTCAATGACAACGCCCCTATTACGTTCATTAAGTCATTGACAAATCCCATACCGGAAGACACCCCTCTCGGTAAAGAGGTGGGCATCATTAACGTGCAGGACAGAGACTCAGAGAATAACAGACAGGTCCGCTGCTCCATTCAGCAGAATGTCCCTTTTAAGTTGGTTCCTTCTATTAAAAACTATTATTCTCTGGTGACCACAGGACAACTGGACCGTGAACTAGTGTCTGATTACAACATTACAATCACTGCCACTGACGAGGGCTTTCCACCTCTGTCCTCCTCTAAAACTGTTGGGTTATCTGTAGCTGACATCAACGACAACCCACCTGTGTTTGAGGAACAGTCGTACAGCGCATATGTGATTGAAAATAACAAACCTGGCTCCACTTTATGTTCCGTTACTGCTCGAGACCCCGACTGGAGACAAAACGGTACAGTGATTTATTCTCTGTTAGCTGGTGAGGTGAACGGTGCCCCGGTGTCCTCCTATCTGTCTGTTAACGGAGACACGGGGGTGATCCACGCTGTGAGGTCGTTTGATTATGAACAGTTCAGGAGCTTTAAAGTCCACGTGATGGCCAGAGACAACGGTTCTCCTCCGCTCAGCAGCAACGTGACCGTCAGTGTCTTCATATCAGATGTGAACGACAACTCTCCTCAGATACTGTACCCCGCCCCGGAGGGCAACTCCTTCATGACCGAGCTGGTCCCCAAAGCTGCACACGGAGGCTCCCTGGTGTCCAAAGTGATAGCGGTGGACGCAGACTCCGGACAGAACGCCTGGCTGTCCTATCATATAGTGAAATCCACTGATCCGGGACTTTTCACTATTGGTCTCCACAGCGGAGAGATCAGGACACAGCGGGACATTTCTGAATCTGACAGCATGAAACAGAACCTTATTGTGGCAGTGAAAGATAACGGACAGCCCTCTCTCTCTGCCACCTGTTCCATGTATTTACTTATTTCTGATAACTTGGCTGAGGTGCCAGAACTGAAGGATATTTCTTATGATGAGAAGAATTCCAAACTGACCTCTTACCTGATCATCGCTCTGGTGTCTGTGTCCACCTTTTTTCTGACTTTCATCATCATCATTCTGGGTGTGAGGTTTTGTCGCAGGAGAAAGCCCAGACTGTTGTTTGACGGAGCAGTCGCCATCCCCAGCGCTTATCTGCCTCCTAATTACGCAGATGTTGACGGCACAGGAACTTTACGCAGCACTTACAATTATGACGCGTACCTGACAACAGGTTCTAGAACCAGTGACTTTAAGTTTGTGACTTCATACAATGACAACACACTTCCTGCTGACCAGACTCTGAAGAAAAGTCCTTCTGACTTTGCTGAAGCATTTAGTCACTCAGAGGAGTCCCTTGAGGTAGGCAGCTATATATTATATTTTTGTGATAGGTTTTTTACCACTAGTCGCCTTTTTACTGTTTTGGTTCCATTTTACAGTGGATATTAATTTGCTTGTATTGTGTGTTTGTTCATAGTTTTGCACTAAGGTAATGCAATGGGTTGACCCTACAACAATGCCTTTGATATGTTCGCAGCCTAAGGAAGCCTCAACAAGAAGTCTCTAATGGATAGCCTCAACTTCAGTGTGAGCAACATGCAGTATTCTAACCAGCAATTCTAGCCAGTTATGGCTAACTAAACTCATCATCACGATGTTATTTATGAATATGTTTCCACATTAATCTAACAAAGTTATATAAATTCAGGTCTGTTGATAAGAATATCAGAAGTCTTCAGCCTGAACAGTTTGCCAACCGTTGTATTTTTGAATAACAGGATATTTAATTTCAAAATTAAGTTAAAAACTGGAGTTATATTTGCCTAATCTGCATCATCATGGTCTTAGCACTGATAAAATTACTAATTTCATTTGTCGCCTCTCAAAATATGTATTTCAAGGCATTGCAGACTGCTCATTGGGCCAGTATACTCTCACTACACACTCACTCAGTATACACACAGTGGGAAAGCATGTACTCACAGCTAGTTTAATGCTGGTATTTCAGTTTGAGCCTTCTATGTGTATATTTTGAGATGAAATAACTAACCAACCTTTGAGTCACAGCTTTGTGACAGCAGTTGCATAAAAGTTCAGACAGTTGAGTGAGTGATGACTGAAATGGTGGCTGCAGACCTTGTGTTAAGTCTTGGCAAATTCATTTTTGACCTGATGGAGTAACGTAAGAATAACAAAAGCTACTTTTTGATGGCAAATTTTTTTCCAGTAAAATTACATTGAGCAAGTGTCATTTTTTGTATATCAGCTATGAAATTATTTTGACACTTTATGTTGTATTAAAGTGATGTATGTGTTTCTGTCTGTGCTGGCTGAGCAGGAATGTTAAACACCATAGCTGTATGGAATAGTAGGTTTCCTGTTGAACATCCACTGGGTCAGTTATGTTCTCTGATGATTCCAGCACTTTATTGATACAACATATTGCTGCAGACCTAGTTAGCCGGAGTAGATTGTATTTGGAGTGTCACTGTATTCGTTTGTCTGTCATGCTTTCATGTTACAAACATGTAGAGTGAGGAAGACCTAGTTTTGATTCTGCAATGTTCTTATTCCTGTACATTTTGCACAAAGATGTGGCAGAAGAACAGAGGAAACAAATTGAAAGCAATACATATCACTTCAAATGTGCGATTTAAATTTTTAAGTTCACTTTTTATCTGGTGATTGTTTAAACTTTAAGATACTGCACACTGCTTCTGAAAAGATAAACTTATGAAAATTTGATGGATAACACAATTTAGAGGAACTTATGGCAAAATTGTGCATTAATACTGTTACAACAGTATGTCATTAAGAAGATTTTCAACAATTTACACAGTGACATTGTACAGTACTGTAAATTTTCATAGGGTAATACTTAGGTTAATACAGAAAAAGAAGGTCAACTGATCTAAACAGGGTGAGAAATAGTAAATTCTGAGGAAACAAATTTGAGTGAAATTTATTATCACTGAGGTATGGCATTTTCAGCTGTATCTTAACACAGATGTATTCATTACAAAAAAAAATGTGTTTGTTTGTTCAGTGTTTCGGGGGTTGGGGGTTTCCATCATAGACATTTTTTCTTATCTTTCATATCTGAGGCTTCAACATTCTTTTGTTGTTTGTGGTTTTGCATTAGAATTTGATTGTCAAGCATTAAGTGCGAAGGTGTTTGTCTTTGCTTAGGAAAATAGGCTATGTTAATTTTTTCAATGGTACTGAACCTAAGCTCTCTTGGTGTGTCATGCATGTTCTTACATGATGCAATAATGCATTTTATTTACCTGGAAGTTGTTGTCTTTGAAAATACACGTATATGGTGTCAGTTGGCCTATACCTCCTCTTCTTTAAGAAAATCACTAAATAGCTTGACCATCTAAATAGATGTAAGGGGTGTCCTCTTATAAATGAATATTCCAATTTGGTGTTTTTTTTTTTTTTTTAATTTAGGTGCATATTGAGTGTGATAATGGATCGTTATATTTGATTTGTTTTGGTTTGTTAATGTGGTCTATTTAACAAGTCCAAATAAATCATTGATGTTTCTTTACCAAGTAATTTTTAACACAGAACATACTACACAAGGGATTTGTGTACAATGGCCTATTTGATTTTGGTATTTTTGATGGGATTTACAATTATATGTCTCACCAAACATCTTATTTGCTACACACATGGCAAATCCCAGCACATTTTGAACATGACAACACTTTTAAAAAACATTTCCACTGGATGTTTTCCTTTTTATTAGCTGTTTTGTCACTTTATTTTCCCTGTCTTTAATGCAGAGAGGAGTCATGCTGGTCTCCATGAACATATATTTAGCAGATGGTTGACACTGAATAATGCACATTGCGTGTCTTTGTTATTTAACCTTGATTTGTTTAGTTTTAGTTAATAGCACAATTTTATGTTGCATTTTTATACAGTTAGTCTTTGTGCTCATTATCTTTAAACTGAATTGAGATGGATGTTTCTCTTTTTCAGTAAATACTCAAGAACAGCATTGAGTAGAGTATAGTATCTTTTACAGTATTATGTTGTATATATAGGAGTATTTGTTTCACAGACAGCTTTCTGAAAAGCAAGGTGCAGAAAATATTCAATGCTCAAACAACAGTGAAGCCTCTTCAGAGAAGGAGATCATATCGACAAGGGATGAGGCAATCACAGCAGTTGCTTGGTCATTTATAATAGTAAATATAACTAGAACACAATCTTCATAACAGTGTCGTTATGATAATTGCATAATGACTAAAGAACAGAAACTTATGCCTCGATATAGGCAGCGAAATTTTCCATTTGTTTTGGATTTGGAGTGCTATAATTGATTGAAACTCTTGGTGTCACTGTGCACCAACAAAGGCAGAAAATGTCCGATTCTTCATCCATTCTTTTCCACCATATCAAAGCGTCCTTGTGGTGCGGTGTGTATGTCGGTGAAGGATACAAAGGGCCTACGTTGTGTTGATATTCGGATCATTAATTACGAGGAATACATTCGTCTTTGATCACGTTGAAAGAATTTGCCAGGGAAGGATGAAGGCCTGGTCGATCATGGAGAAAACAGTCTACAGAGGATTTTCTATGAATCGCTATTGTGTTGTTTTCCTTTTCATCAGCCTGCATTTCGCGAATGGAGACGTGAGCTACTCTGTTGCAGAGGAGATGAAACGTGGGTCTGTGATTGGAAATATAGCAAAAGATCTCGGCCTCGGGACTGCTACGCTTTCCTCGCGTAAGGCTCGCATTGACACTGACCGGAATGACAAGCGGTATTGTGATATTAATCTGAGCACCGGAGATTTGATTGTTAATGACAGGATCGATAGAGAAGGTCTTTGTGGTAAGAAGGCCACTTGCGTTTTAAAAGAGGAGCTTGTTTTGGAAAACCCCTTAGAGCTTCATCGTGTCAGCATTCATGTGCAAGATATAAACGACAACGCCCCGCAGTTTAGTGAGGACTTGATTTCCTTTGAAATAAGAGAATCAGCAGTGAAAGGAGCTAGATTCTTGCTAACAGAAGCCCGTGATGCAGATATCGGTACTAATGCAGTACAGCGCTACAATTTACAAAAGAATGAGCATTTTACTATTAATGTAGGTACCGATGGCGGTGGACGGAAACACTCTGAATTGGTTTTGGTGAAAGAATTAGACCGAGAACAGGAGCAAGAACTAAAATTAGTGCTAACAGCTCTAGATGGAGGGTCTCCTCAGAGATCAGGTACTGCCATCATTCACGTCACTGTGCTAGATGCTAATGATAACGCCCCATTGTTTAGCCAGACTGTTTATAAAGCCACTCTGCCTGAAAACACACCTTTAGATACAATAGTTATTGCAGTGAGCGCTACCGATGCTGACGCAGGGCCCAATGGTGATATCACGTACAATTTTGATCATGTATCTGATGATCATGTCTCATTGTTTTCACTTGATCACAAGACAGGAGAGATAAAAGTCATTGGGTCTGTAGATTATGAGACTGAGACCAGCATTGAACTGCGAATAAGAGCAAAAGATGGACCAGGTCTTACTTCATATTGTACAGTAATTATAGATATAACAGATGTCAATGACAACCCACCTGCTATCAGTTTAAAATCACTGTCCAACCTCATACCTGAGAACGTGTCACCTGGTACCGAGGTGGGCATCATTAACGTGCAGGACAGAGACTCGGAGACAAACGGACAGGTCCGCTGCTCCATTCAGCAGAATGTCCCTTTTAAGTTGGTTCCTTCCATTAAAAACTATTATTCTCTGTTGACCACAGGACAACTGGACCGTGAACTAGTGTCTGATTACAACATTACAATCACTGCCACTGACGAGGGCTCTCCACCTCTGTCCTCCTCTAAAACTGTTGAGTTATCTGTAGCTGACATCAACGACAACCCACCTGTGTTTGAGGAACAGTCGTACAGCGCATATGTGACTGAAAATAACAAACCTGGCTCCACTTTATGTTCCGTTAGTGCTCGAGACCCCGACTGGAGACAAAACGGAACAGTGATTTATTCTCTGTTAGCTGGTGAGGTGAACGGTGCCCCGGTGTCCTCCTATCTGTCTGTTAACGGAGACACGGGGGTGATCCACGCTGTGAGGTCGTTTGATTATGAACAGTTCAGGAGCTTTAAAATCCACGTGATGGCCAGAGACAACGGTTCTCCTCCGCTCAGCAGCAACGTGACCGTCAGTGTCTTCATATCAGATGTGAACGACAACTCTCCTCAGATACTGTACCCCGCCCCGGAGGGCAACTCCTTCATGACCGAGCTGGTCCCCAAAGCTGCACACGGAGGCGCTCTGGTGTCCAAAGTGATAGCGGTGGACGCGGACTCCGGACAGAACGCCTGGCTGTCCTATCATATAGTGAAATCCACTGATCCGGGACTTTTCACAATTGGTCTCCACAGCGGAGAGATCAGGACACAGCGGGACATTTCTGAATCTGACAGCATGAAACAGAACCTTATTGTGGCAGTGAAAGATAACGGACAGCCCTCTCTCTCTGCCACCTGTTCCGTGTATTTACTTATTTCTGATAACTTGGCTGAGGTGCCAGAACTGAAGGATATTTCTTATGATGAGATGAATTCCAAACTGACTTCTTACCTGATCATCGCTCTGGTGTCTGTGTCCACCTTTTTTCTGACTTTCATCATCATCATTCTGGGTGTGAGGTTTTGTCGCAGGAGAAAGCCCAGACTGTTGTTTGACGGAGCAGTCGCCATCCCCAGCGCTTATTTGCCTCCTAATTACGCAGATGTTGACGGCACAGGAACTTTACGCAGCACTTACAATTATGACGCGTACCTGACAACAGGTTCTAGAACCAGTGACTTTAAGTTCGTGACATCTTACAATGACAACACACTTCCTGCTGACCAGACTCTGAAGAAAAGTGCATCAGACTTTGCTGATGCCTTTACACATTCTGATGCTTCTCCTGAGGTAAGACATTTGACCCGATTACTTTACCAGAACAAAACGGCTTCTCACTTTTTCAGATTTTTGATCGAAAGTATGGAATTTGTATTGATACAATCATTTTTTAAAATAGGCCTATCAAAAAAGAATCTACCGAAAGTTGCTATAAATTAGATTCATTTAAGGCATTTTGCTTTAGAAAGTAGTTGAAGTGTTTCAGTTATACTAAATGCTCAACTCTCCCACGATGATTCTTAATTCTTCTTTACAACATACCAACTCAATGGCTGATCTGTAGATGGGTTTTACATTTATTCCACTGTAGCTCTCGTTAGTTCCATTTGGGGCCTTCCTTGTACCGTCTTGAAGAGGGTGTTTGTTTTTGGTGTTTAAATCCTGGCGCATTCATTCCCTCCTGATTTCTTTGATTCTTAGCAAATGTTTGGCTACTGTCACCATGTTAAGAGGAAATTTTGTTTTTTTAAAATCATAGAAAACGTTTCAGGTTTTGATCATTTCCTTGCTTTTACACTCTAATTTTATTCCCGAGGGAAAGATTAAACATGTCTTTGTCTTAGTACTTGTTTTTATGGGTACAGAATGACTCTTTTCTCGTTAATGGGAAGCGAATACCTTGTAAAAAATATGATGTCCTATACTTCTAAAGGGCTTGGTTCGTCATCTGTTGTTTATGTTGTTCATCGACTTCTTCTACTGTACAACTAGGAGTCTTAACGTGTATCAAATTCATCATCTTATAGTCTATATATTCAAGTAATCTATGTTCCGGGATAATATCCTGTTTACCTGTATGTTTTTTCAGTTGCTGGTGTTTGAATGATTATGAATCTATTTCCCATATCATCTCAATTTTGCAGTTGAGTCTTGCTCTTCATGCAGTGTGTTTGAATTTTTAAAACCGAGAGAAATACTGTGAGAGATTTTAATAGGCCTATAGTTGAGCAAAGTGATTATCCTCTTGGAATCAAATCAAATTTTGCTGTTTTTTGCACTTAATAATTTGTCAAGTTTTCATCTGTGTTTCATCTGTGTTTCACTGTACATAGTAAAAATGTTACTGAAGTATAGTTCCTCATTTGCCTTTAATCATCCATTACATTACTTGAGTAATTAAGTTGGCCATTCCCTTCACTGTTTCAGTAAGTTGGTGATTTTATCCAGTGTTAACATGTTACAAGGATATAAATATTAAGTCAGATACGAGTAGTTTTTCACATCTAATTAGCCGTGCTCAATATGAGGTGACCAAGTGAAATAATGGTGTTGTGAAGTACTCCTAATGCTGGATCCTCTTTATGTGTCTCAAGATATTTCACTCTATAACTTCTCTTCTAAATTAATATGCTCTCTATAGTTGTCTGTTTTTATTAAGTGTATGGCTTGTACAGTCTTCTTTCAAGTACAAAGTATGCAATTTGTAGAGTAGTCTCACGGTGTCGCTATGTACCAGCTGTTGTTTGTGTGTTGATAATCCACCCACTGTTGTCGAAGCAAGACGTGAGTTACGGGTTTTGCAGATGATCATCGAGAGAGGCAGACACTTGGTTTTGAATTGTGATGGTTTAGGTTTAAATTCTTCTTTTCCTGTTCACCGACAAGGACACGTTTGCTGTATCAGGTCGGAGTCATGATGGCTATTACGGGATTCATATCACAAAGCTATACCGTTGCTTTACTGCTCCTTTCTTTGCATTTTGCCAGTGGAGATATAAGCTATTCTTTTCCTGAGGAGATGAGACGTGGATCCGTGATCGGAAATATTGCCAAAGACTTGGGTCTTGATGCAAATACGTTGTCCGCTCGAAAGGTCCGCATTGACACCGATGGGAGCGACAAACATTATTGTGACATAAACCTCCGTAACGGGGATCTGACTGTTTCAGAGAGGATCGACAGAGAAGGCCTATGTGGAGACAAAGCATCTTGCGCTTTAAAACAGGAGGTCATGTTAGAGAATCCATTAGAATTGCACCGCATTAGTCTACATGTCCAGGATATAAATGATAACTCTCCTCAATTTAATAAAGAACTGATCCATATAGACATAAGTGAATCCGCCGCAAAGGGTGCTCGTTTTCCAATAGAGGAAGCACATGATATGGATATCGGCAAGTATTCAGTTCAGACGTACAATCTGCAACGGAATGATAATTTTTTCCTGGGCGTTGGGACTAATTCCGTGGAACTTGTGCTAAACAAAGAGCTTGACCGTGAAAATTTAAAGGAAATAAATCTACTTCTTACAGCTCTGGATGGTGGTTCTCCTCAAAGGTCAGGTACTGTGGTTATTCACATCACTGTGCTGGACGCTAATGATAACGTCCCAGTGTTCGGCCAGGCCGTTTATAAAGCCAGTTTACCCGAAAACTCCCCACTAGGAACTGTCGTGCTGACAGTGAGCGCTACTGATGCAGACGAGGGACTAAATGGAGACGTTACATATGATTTTGGACACATTTCAGAAGACTCGAAGTCAGTGTTTACTATTGATCATAAGACAGGTGATATAAAATTGTACACCGCGGTCGATTTTGAAATAGCATCATCATTTGAACTGCGTGTCACAGCAAAGGATGGTTTGGGATTAACCTCTTACGCCAAAGTCATCATAGATGTTACTGATGTGAATGACAATGCCCCGATTATATATGTAAAATCATTGTCTAACCCCATACCTGAGAACGTGTCACCTGGTACAGAGGTGGGCATCATTAATGTGCAGGACAGAGACTCTGAGAATAACAAACAGGTCCGCTGCTCCATTCAGCAGAATGTCCCTTTTAAATTGGTTCCTTCTATCAAAAACTATTATTCTCTGGTGACCACAGGACAACTGGACCGTGAACTAGTGTCTGATTACAACATTACAATCACTACCACTGACGAGGGCTCTCCACCTCTGTCCTCCTCTAAAACTGTTGAGTTATCTGTAGCTGACATCAACGACAACCCACCTGTGTTTGAGGAACAGTCGTACAGCGCATATGTGACTGAAAATAACAAACCTGGCTCCACTTTATGTTCCGTTACTGCTCGAGACCCCGACTGGAGACAAAACGGTACAGTGATTTATTCTCTGTTAGCTGGTGAGGTGAACGGTGCCCCGGTGTCCTCCTATCTGTCTGTTAACGGAGACACGGGGGTGATCCACGCAGTGAGGTCGTTTGATTATGAAAAGTTCAGGAGCTTTAAAGTCCAAGTGATGGCCAGAGACAACGGTTCTCCTCCGCTCAGCAGCAACGTGACCGTCAGTGTCTTCATATCAGATGTGAACGATAACTCTCCTCAGATACTGTACCCCGCCCCGGAGGTCAACTCATTCATGACCGAGCTGGTCCCCAAAGCTGCACACGGAGGCTCTCTGGTGTCCAAAGTGATAGCGGTGGACGCGGACTCCGGACAGAACGCCTGGCTGTCCTATCATATAGTGAAATCCACTGATCCGGGACTTTTCACAATTGGTCTCCACAGCGGAGAGATCAGGACACAGCGGGATATTTCTGAATCTGACAGCATGAAACAGAACCTTATTGTGGCAGTGAAAGATAACGGACAGCCCTCTCTCTCTGCCACCTGTTCCATGTATTTACTTATTTCTGATAACTTGGCTGAGGTGCCAGAACTGAAGGATATTTCTTATGATGAGAAGAATTCCAAACTGACCTCTTACCTAATCATTGCTCTAGTGTCTGTGTCCACCTTTTTTCTGACTTTCATCATCATCATCCTGGGTGTGAGGTTTTGTCGCAGGAGAAAGCCCAGACTGTTGTTTGACGGAGCAGTCGCCATCCCCAGCGCTTATCTGCCTCCTAATTACGCAGATGTTGACGGCACAGGAACTTTACGCAGCACTTACAATTATGACGCGTACCTGACAACAGGTTCTAGAACCAGTGACTTCAAGTTCGTGACGTCTTACAATGACAACACACTTCCTGCTGACCAGACTCTGAAGAAAAGCCCAACTGACTTTGCTGACGTGTTTGGAGATTGTGATGCTTCTCCTGAGGTAGGAAAAGCTGTTTTACTTTTATTAGTTTAGGTTTGGTGATATTTTCAAGAGCTCAGAGGAGTTCTCCCACAGTAGTATATAGTTATTAGAAATTGTATGGTCATTATAGAGGCTGTTGGTCTTATATTCCTATTATATCGATTTGACAATCGTGCTATGTTTTCACACAACATCGCTGTATCTGCCCATGTTTGTGAGTAGAACTGCTGCTTGTTCCTTATGTCTCTGTCCTTGGTGCTGAAATTCGCGGTCATTCGTGATGTATTTTCTGGAGCAATTGACCTCTTTCTTCTCTCTTTCACCTCTCAAACGTTTTAGATTACACTTTATCTTACCAGTATGTTTTCTTGATACATCCGTTTGCCATTTTCAAATTAACATTCGTGCTGTGTATTACAGTTATAAATTTGTATTATGAAAAATATAGGCATATATAATATTGAAACGGGTCAAAATTGTTAGTAGTCAGTCAGTAACATGTCATTCTTGTAAGTGCATCTCATTAACACATTAATTTATTGTTATTAACGTTTACTTTCGTCCGTGAAGATTCTTATCCCCATTTTGTCTTAATTGTCACACTACAGGTGAATTAAATGACAGATTTTTCTCACCCAGTGCAACATGAAATGTTTGCTGTAATTTTCTCTTCTTATGTTGTTTATTTGCAATACGTATCTTTACTGAGAGTGTTATTTCATTCAGCTGGTGGAATCTTGAGTCAAAGTTTTGAATGCTGCACGAAAAACAATATTGTAATTTCTTTGAGAGAGAGAGAGAGAGAGAGAGAGAGAGAGAGAGAGAGAGAGAGAGAGAGAGAGAGAGAGAGAGAGAGAGAGAGAGAGAGAGAGAGAGAGAGAGAGAGAGAGAGAGAGAGAGAGAGAGAGAGAGAGATCAGCTTTCTAAGTGACCTTGATACATTTATCTTGCAAGGCATGGTCTGTGGTCACACATTTCTTAACATTTGGGGAATGTTGTTTTACTGGTAACATGAAATTCTTTTGGTGATTTTCTTCAGGAGACACACTTTTGTCAGCGTTCCTAATAACACAGACGTCAAACATCTCACTTGACTCAAACTACCATAATAAGATAAGCTTTTATACAAACATTGAGGCCAAATGATGTGATAATGTGTTTACAACATTTGCATGACTTATGGAAAACTGCTATAATACAGTTATACTCACGGTGTCAGTATAGACCAGCTATGAAGTCGAATGTTAAGCCTGCTCTGTACACCACCCACAATTGGGATCGACCACCCCTGTCTTTCTACAGCCTCCAACAAAGACGACAAATGCACTGAAGGCAAACACATTGACCGAATAACCTTTTTTAATGCTTGTAACTACCCTGTTTTAATTTGTGTTGCGCTGTTGTAGGATGATGGATAGACAGCGGGTTCTTCAAAGCTGTGGCTTTGTCTTTTTCTTTGTTGTGGTGCACTACGCTCACGGAGACTTGAGCTATTCTGTACAGGAGGAGCTGAAACGCGGATCTGTTATTGGAAATATCGCCAAGGATTTGGGACTGGAGGTGGGGAGGCTGTCTGCTCGCAAAGCTCGCGTTGACATGGAGGGAAGCGACAGACAGTATTGCGGGATTAACCTGCGAAACGGGGATTTGTTGGTTGCGGACAGAATAGACAGAGAGGAGCATTGTGGAGAAAAGCCTTCGTGTGTTCTTAAATTCGACTTGCTATTAGAGAATCCCTTGGAGTTACACCGGTTGTCCCTGCAGGTGCAGGATGTGAACGACAATGCACCAATTTTCCCGAAGGATATTATAAAGCTGGAAATCACAGAGTCAGCTTACAAAGGAGCTAGGTATCGCATTAATGCAGCACACGATGCAGACATAGGCAAGAACTCAGTCGAAAGCTACATTTTGCAACAAAACCCTCACTTTGTGTTTAGTATTCAGACGACAAGTGCTGGCAGTAAATATGGTGAGTTGGTTTTAGACAAGGAGTTAGACCGAGAGGAGCAGCAGGAAATGAAATTATTGCTCACGGCTGTGGATGGTGGATCTCCTCAGAGATCCGGGACTGTAGTCATACACGTCATTGTTCTTGATGCTAATGATAACGCCCCAGTATTTACCGAGGCCGTATATACATCTGCATTACCAGAAAACTCAGCCTTGAAAACCAAAGTTATCATTGTAAGTGCTACAGATGCAGACGAGGGAGTCAATGGAGACGTTACCTATGAATTTAGCAGACTCTCTGATAAATCACGAAAGCTTTTTTCACTGGATGAGAAAACAGGAGAAATCAGTGTGACAGGTGACATAGATTATGAAGAGGGATCCAAATATGAAGTGTTTGTTGAGGCCAAAGATGGCTATGGGCTGTCTTCAGAAGCAAAAGTGATAATTGACGTCACTGATGTGAATGACAATGCCCCTGTTATATATTTAAAATCACTGTCTAACCCCATACCTGAGAACGTGTCACCTGGTACAGAGGTGGGCATCATTAACGTGCAGGACAGAGACTCAGAGAATAACAGACAGGTCCGCTGCTCCATTCAGCAGAATGTCCCTTTTAAGTTGGTTCCTTCTATTAAAAACTATTATTCTCTGGTGACCACAGGACAACTGGATCGTGAACTAGTGTCTGATTACAACATTACAATCACTGCCACTGACGAGGGCTCTCCACCTCTGTCCTCCTTTAAAACTGTTGAGTTATCTGTAGCTGACATCAACGACAACCCACCTGTGTTTGAGGAACAGTCGTACAGCGCATATGTGACTGAAAATAACAAACCTGGCTCCACTTTATGTTCTGTTAGTGCTCGAGACCCCGACTGGAGACAAAACGGTACAGTGATTTATTCTCTGTTAGCTGGTGAGGTGAACGGTGCCCCGGTGTCCTCCTATCTGTCTGTTAACGGAGACACGGGGGTGATCCACGCTGTGAGGTCTTTTGATTATGAACAGTTCATGAGCTTTAAAGTCCACGTGATGGCCAGAGACAACGGTTCTCCTCCGCTCAGCAGCAACGTGACCGTCAGTGTCTTCATATCAGATGTGAACGACAACTCTCCTCAGATACTTTACCCCGCCCCGGAGGGCAAGTCCTTCATGACCGAGCTGGTCCCAAAAGCTGCACACGGAGGCTCTCTGGTGTCCAAAGTGATAGCGGTGGACGCGGACTCCGGACAGAACGCCTGGCTGTCCTATCATATAGTGAAATCCACTGATCCGGGACTTTTCACTATTGGTCCCCACAGCGGAGAGATCAGGACACAGCGGGACATTTCTGAATCTGACAGCATGAAACAGAACCTTATTGTGGCAGTGAAAGATAACGGACAGCCCTCTCTCTCTGCCACCTGTTCCATGTATTTACTTATTTCTGATAACTTGGCTGAGGTGCCAGAACTGAAGGATATTTCTTATGATGAGAAGAACTCCAAACTGACTTCTTACCTGATCATCGCTCTGGTGTCTGTGTCCACCTTTTTTTTGACTTTCATCATCATCATTCTGGGTGTGAGGTTTTGTCGCAGGAGAAAGCCCAGACTGTTGTTTGACGGAGCAGTCGCCATCCCCAGCGCTTATCTGCCTCCTAATTACGCAGATGTTGACGGCACAGGAACTTTACGCAGCACTTACAATTATGACGCCTACCTGACAACAGGTTCTAGAACCAGTGACTTTAAGTTTGTGACCTCTTACAATGACAACACACTTCCTGCTGACCTGACTCTGAAGAAAAGTCCATCAGACTTTGCTGAAGCGTTTGGAGGTTGTGATGCTTCTCCTGAGGTAGGGACACCTGTCAGTTGTTTGACATATTTCTTTTAGCACTTTTAAATATTCCTTCAATAATATGAGAGATGTGTCTATTTTCTTTTCGTGTCCCCTTTTCTTTAGAAAGCATAAATTTTAACAATGTAACACACTTCTGCCTTTTAGTTACTTTCTATAGATGCACGTCACATTAAAAGGTAACTACAATCTTCATTTCAAGGCCATTATCTTAACTTTTTCCTAAATGCATACAGTGAACACGATAATGAATCACGGAACATGATAAATAGTAATGTTGTAGTTGTCTTTTTAGTTAACTTTTGGGGGTATTTTTCATTGTATTATGCAGATATTTAAATATTTGTGATTAGTCGAGACACAGTTGGTCTTGTCTTCGTATACTTTTCATAAAACCGTATCATTTGTTCGCACGCCATCCGTTTGTCTTTCTGAGTCTTCGAGCAGAGCTGCAGCTATATCTTTGTTGTTCTGTCCTTGGTGCTGAACTTAGCGGCTATACCTGTGATGTATTTTCTGGAGTAATTCACATGCCATGTCTTCTATTTTTACCTGTCAAACCTTTTAGAACATGCTTTAGTTTACCAGTGTGTTTTCTTGACAAAACTAAGTACCATTTACTATTAAAGTTTGTACTGTCTATTACAGTCATACTTTTTGACGTGAAACAAGGAGATTTGTATTGAAGTGGGTGTAAATTGTTTGTAGTCAGCGAGTATCTTTCCTTTGTTGTAACTGCATGTTATCAACGATTTACTTTCATTTACTGTTATTGACGTTTACCTTCATACAGGATTTTCATCATCATCTCGCCTTATGTCTCCATTGTCAAAGTACAGACGAATTAAAAATGAGATTTTCCTGAAGTGGTGCAACCTGAAATTAATGCTCTCATTCCAGTATATTTGTGGTCTTTTTATGCAATATGCATCTTTAGTTAAAGTGGGTGTGTGTTTTTTTTTTTTTTAATTCAGGTGGCATTTATGTTAAGCTGGCGGCAGACTTCTGAATGTTTCACTTAAAAAAAATATTGCAACTTTTTTTTACGCTGTGAGTGAGAGAGATGAACCTCAAGCGATTTTGAAACATTTAGCTTGCAACGCTAAATGACGTGATTTGTGGTCAAACATTGCTTAACATGTGGGGAATGTAGTTTAACTAGTATCGTTATGAAAAGCTTTAGGTGGATTTTTTTTCCGTGGAGACAATCTTGTTTGTACTTCCTAATAACAGTGAGATCAAGCATCTCACTAATCTTTAACCAAGACGAAATAACCTTCATGTGCCTCATTACAGTTTACAATATCTCGTTAAAATAATATTTTATCCGAATATTTTGGTCAAACGATCTGAGAAGGTTTCCATGATTTATGGAAAACTGCTATAATACATTTATACTCACGGTGTCAGTATAGACCAGCTATGAAGTCGAATGTTCAGCCTGCTCTGTACACCACCCACAACTGGGATCGACCAGCCCTGTCTTCCTACAGCCTCCAACAAAGACGACAAATGCACTGAAGGCACATATGCTGAACGAATAACCTATTTTTAATGCTTGTAACTACCCTGTTTTAATTTGTGTAGCGCTGTTGTAGGATGATGGATAGACAGCGGGTTCTTCAAAGCTGTGGCTTTGTGTTTTTCTTTGTTGTGGTGCACTACGCTCACGGAGACCTGAGTTATTCTGTACAGGAGGAGCTGAAACGCGGGTCTGTTATTGGAAATATCGCCAAGGATTTGGGACTGGAGGTGGGAAGACTGTCTGCTCGCAAAGCTCGCGTTGACATGGAGGGAAGCGACAGACAGTATTGCGGGATTAACCTGCGAAACGGGGATTTATTGGTTGCGGACAGAATTGACAGAGAGGAGCATTGTGGAGAAAAGCCTTCGTGTGTTCTCAAATTCGACTTGCTATTAGAGAATCCCTTGGAGTTACACCGGTTGAACCTGCAGGTGCAGGACGTGAACGACAATGCACCAGTTTTTCCGAAAGACATTATAAAGCTAGAAATCAGAGAGTCAGCTGTCAAAGGAGCTAGGTATCGCATTAATGCAGCACAAGATGCAGACATAGGCAAGAACTCAGTCGAAAGCTACATTTTGCAACAAAACCCTCACTTTGTGTTTAGTATTCAGACGACAAGTGCTGGCAGTAAATATGGTGAGTTGGTTTTAGACAAGGAGTTAGACCGAGAGGAGCAGCAGGAAATGAAATTATTGCTCACGGCTGTGGATGGTGGTTCTCCTCAGAGATCCGGGACTGTAGTCATACACGTCATTGTTCTTGATGCTAATGATAACGCCCCAGTATTTACCGAGGCCGTATATACAGCTGCATTACCGGAAAACTCACCCTTGAAAACCAAAGTTATCATTGTAAGTGCTACAGATGCAGATGAAGGAGTCAATGGAGAAGTTACATATGAATTTAGCAGACTCTCTGATAAATCACAAAAGCTTTTTTCACTGGATGAGAAAACAGGAGAAATCAGTGTGACAGGTGACATAGATTATGAAGAGGGATCCAAATATGAAGTGTTTGTTGAGGCCAAAGATGGCTATGGGCTCTCTTCAGAAGCAAAAGTGATAATTGACGTCACTGATGTGAATGACAATGCCCCTGTTATATATTTAAAATCACTGTCTAACCCCATACCCGAGAACGTGTCACCTGGTACAGAGGTGGGCATCATTAACGTGCAGGACAGAGACTCAGAGAATAACAGACAGGTCCGCTGCTCCATTCAGCAGAATGTCCCTTTTAAGTTGGTTCCTTCTATTAAAAACTATTATTCTCTGGTGACCACAGGACAACTGGACCGTGAACTAGTGTCTGATTACAACATTACAATCACTGCCACTGACGAGGGCTCTCCACCTCTGTCCTCCTCTAAAACTGTTGAGTTATCTGTAGCTGACATCAACGACAACCCACCTGTGTTTGAGGAACAGGCGTACAGCGCATATGTGACTGAAAATAACAAACCTGGCTCCACTTTATGTTCCGTTACTGCTCGAGACCCAGACTGGAGACAAAACGGTACAGTGATTTATTCTCTGTTAGCTGGTGAGGTGAACGGTGCCCCGGTGTCCTCCTATCTGTCTGTTAACGGAGACACGGGGGTGATCCACGCTGTGAGGTCTTTTGATTATGAACAGTTAAGGAGCTTTAAAGTCCACATGATGGCCAGAGACAACGGTTCTCCTCCGCTCAGCAGCAACGTGACCGTCAGTGTCTTTATATCAGATGTGAACGACAACTCTCCTCTGATACTGTACCCCGCCCCGGAGGGCAACTCCTTCATGACCGAGCTGGTCCCCAAAGCTGCACACGGAGGCTCCCTGGTGTCCAAAGTGATAGCGGTGGACGCGGACTCCGGACAGAACGCCTGGCTGTCCTATCATATAGTGAAATCCACTGATCCGGGACTTTTCACCATTGGTCTCCACAGCGGAGAGATCAGGACACAGCGGGACATTTCTGAATCTGACAGCATGAAACAGAACCTTATTGTGGCAGTGAAAGATAACGGACAGCCCTCTCTCTCTGCCACCTGTTCCATGTATTTACTTATTTCTGATAACTTGGCTGAGGTGCCAGAACTGAAGGATATTTCTTATGATGAGAAGAATTCCAAACTGACCTCTTACCTAATCATTGCTCTAGTGTCTGTGTCCACCTTTTTTCTGACTTTCATCATCATCATCCTGGGTGTGAGGTTTTGTCGCAGGAGAAAGCCCAGACTGTTGTTTGACGGAGCAGTCGCCATCCCCAGCGCTTATCTGCCTCCTAATTACGCAGATGTTGACGGCACAGGAACTTTACGCAGCACTTACAATTATGACGCGTACCTGACAACAGGTTCTAGAACCAGTGACTTCAAGTTTGTGACGTCTTACAATGACAACACACTTCCTGCTGACCAGACTCTGAAGAAAAGCCCAACTGACTTTGCTGACGTGTTTGGAGATTGTGATGCTTCCCCGGAGGTAGGGACACATTTTTATTAAAAATATGTCTCTGTTTTATGGCGTTCTGCAATGTTCAATTTTCGTGATTGCTCTTTATGTCCTTCCCCCCAAAAAACGAATTTTCCGTACGTGTCATTAAGTCTGACTTTGGTGCTGAACTCTCGTTCACCCTATGATACATTTTTTAGGGATAATATACCTCAGTCTTTTTATTCCACTATATTTTCCTGGTTTTTATTTAAGTGAATTCCCTCTGATGTTGTGTTTTCTAAATTCGTTTGATTTCCCACATTGTAGTGTCCCGATTCTAGTTTGAAGTTGCTTAATATCATGTAACTATGAATTATTTCTAGAATGATACTAACAAAAAACCTATCACCGTTTATCAATTCATGGGACACGATATTTGAGCACAGCTTGCAAGAAAAGTACGCATCTTTTCCATCCTCCTTTAGTGAGGCTTTCTTAATCCTCAGTGGTTTTGGGTCTTGTTTGTTGTACTGAAAAAACCCCTTAAATCAGTACGGTATGCGCTTTTTCAGGCAACATGGGGTATACTTTTCAAAGCTTTGGAGCAATTTTGTGTTCATGTATTTGAATCATTGGTAGATATAATTTACTGTTGTTGTATACAATCCTGAATACAACATTCAAATAGGCCTAATTGATTCGGTATGCAGTAGCCTTTAAGAATTTATTCCTAAAAAAAATGCTTTACATAGACATTGCGTCTTTGGACAGTATTTTAACGTATGTAGTTCACGACCCTGACCTTTTGGTGACAGTTATTCCCGAGTAAATATTTTTCACGCACGAAAAAGGCAGAGAATCTGATAAAATTATCTGTCCACTTCAAATGCAAGAAATTGCAGTCAAGGTTTTGAAGGAGCGCCTTGCAGAAACAAGTCAAACTCAGACAGTATTTCATTTGCAGCATGTTATTTTGTCAGTAAAATTGATGAAATGACAGGATTGTTTTCTTCGGTATTGTTACAGCTGTTGGTCAGCTTTTTTACATGCCAAACTTCAGATTTAAATCAGTGAAGATATTGTTATGGTCACAGCATTTTCTAGAACAATTCTCTGCCAAAGATGTTTATTGCAAAAATGATTCAAATAATATTTGATGATCATTAAATTAGATAGAAGTATTTTTGTAAAGACATTGTTTTGGACCTTTGGAGATACAGCCTGTACTTCTGATGTTTTTGTCCTCTCCAAATTGTCAAATCCTGCATAACGGTCATTATTCCAAATAGATGTGTGACACTGTGATGCATCAACACAGATTAAACAATTGCTGTTGATGTAATCTTAACAACACAACACTTCAGTTTGCAGCCTTTAACAGTCTAATCCCTAAAATGCTCATATTACTTTTTCCACTTATGAATTAAATATGCACAATTACAAGGTTAACCCGTGTTTGTTAAAGACTGTATAAATACAGATTTATTTAGATTTTTATAGGAAAGTTTAGCTTTTCAAGCGGCATAAACTTTTGAGATGAAAGGAAACATTTCCATGAATCTAAAAGAAAAGTGTTCCCTTCTTATTTGTTGTGCTGGCTGCATTTTGACATAACAAATTTTTAAAAACACAGGGTTGTAACCGAGACACAGTTTGAATAGTTTCATGTTGATGTATATTTTTCATTGTTTCTGATTTCACAAAACGTTAGGTAATACTAAAATGGAAAGGTTAATGGCATGTCATTATTGTTTGGCTTATGGTTGTCCTTCTTTTGACGAACGTGGTTCTCTGAACTGATGTATAGTGAATCACTTCAAAAATAATACATAGCCTTGTTATACCTAAACAAATGCTCATGGTGTCAGTGTGTACCAAAAAATGAGAAGGCGCGGTCATTCTCCACCCTCAGTGTCAATGAATTCAGAGCCTGATTCGGTTGTTGTGCTGTAGATTTCAAGAACGCTTCGTTAACATGACCGCACTTTGAGGATCGTGAATATTTTAGGAAATCACTGGTTTGATATATTGTTACACAGACTACTTTGTAGCAGTGGTGCTCTTTCTATAAGTTAAAATGGGACATAACGGACTCGCGCTGCGCTGCGGCCTTGCTTTTATTTTTCTTGCCTTCCAGCTCGTCAATGGAGATGTGAGCTACTCTGTTCTGGAGGAGATGAAACGTGGATCTGTGATTGGAAATATCGCTAAAGATCTGGGACTAGATTTGGGCAGACTGTCCGCTCGCAAGGCCCGTGTCGATACAGAGGACAACAACGTTCAGTACTGTGGTGTCAATCTCAACACCGGAGACTTGATTGTTCAAGAAAGGATTGACAGAGAAGGGCTTTGTGCCAGAAAGGCATCGTGTGTTCTAAAACAGGAACTCGTTCTGGAAAATCCATTAGAGCTGCACCGTATTAGTATCCGTGTTCAGGATATTAATGATAATTCACCACAGTTCAAGGAGGATTCGCTTAGAATTGAAATTCAGGAATCGGCAGACAAGGGGGAGCGGTTTCTTCTTGGAGAAGCACACGATGCAGACATCGGAGAAAATGCTGTTCAGGGCTACTCACTTCAGCAGAATGATCACTTCAAATTAGATGTAAACACAAAGGCTGGGAGAAGAAAATATTGTGAACTAGTATTAGAAAAAGAATTAGACAGAGAAGACAAAAGAGATATCATGCTCTTGCTAACTGCATTTGATGGTGGCTCTCCTCAGAGATCAGGTACTGTAGCCATACACGTCACTGTCTTGGATGCTAATGATAATGTACCAGTGTTTAGCCAAACTGTCTATAAAGCCAGTCTGCCTGAAAACTCTCCTCTAGATACATTGGTGATCACAGTGAGTGCAACTGATGCAGACGAGGGAGTGAACGGTGAATTTAGTTACGGATTTGATCATGTTTCAGATGAAAATGATAACGTGTTTTCTTTAAACCCGAAATCGGGAGAGGTGAGAGTAGCTGGAGCTATTGATTATGAGAAAGTGTCATCCTATGATATGCAGATCAGCGCCAAAGATGGTCTGGGTTTAGTTTCATATGCTACGTTAATGATTGAAATTACTGATATAAATGATAATGCTCCAGTGATATATCTGAAATCACTGTCTAACCCCATACCTGAGAACGTTTCACCTGGTACAGAGGTGGGCATCATTAACGTGCAGGACAGAGACTCAGAGAATAACAGACAGGTCCGCTGCTCCATTCAGCAGAATGTCCCTTTTAAGTTGGTTCCTTCTATTAAAAACTATTATTCTCTGGTGACCACAGGACAACTGGACCGTGAACTAGTGTCTGATTACAACATTACAATCACTGCCACTGACGAGGGCTCTCCACCTCTGTCCTCCTCTAAAACTGTTGAGTTATCTGTAGCTGACATCAACGACAACCCACCTGTGTTTGAGGAACAGTCGTACAGCGCATATGTGACTGAAAATAACAAACCTGGCTCCACTTTATGTTCCGTTACTGCTCGAGACCCCGACTGGAGACAAAACGGTACAGTGATTTATTCTCTGTTAGCTGGTGAGGTGAACGGTGCCCCGGTGTCCTCCTATCTGTCTGTGAACGGAGACACGGGGGTGATTCACGCTGTGAGGTCGTTTGATTATGAACAGTTCAGGAGTTTTAAAGTCTACGTGATGGCCAGAGACAACGGTTCTCCTCCGCTCAGCAGCAACGTGACCATCAGTGTCTTCATATCAGATGTGAACGACAACTCTCCTCAGATACTGTACCCCGCCCCGGAGGGCAACTCCTTCATGACCGAGCTGGTCCCCAAAGCTGCACACGGAGGCTCCCTGGTGTCCAAAGTGATAGCGGTGGACGCGGACTCCGGACAGAACGCCTGGCTGTCCTATCATATAGTGAAATCCACTGATCCGGGACTTTTCACTATTGGTCTCCACAGCGGAGAGATCAGGACACAGCGGGACATTTCTGAATCTGACAGCATGAAACAGAACCTTATTGTGGCAGTGAAAGATAACGGACAGCCCTCTCTCTCTGCCACCTGTTCCATGTATTTACTTATTTCTGATAACTTGGCTGAGGTGCCAGAACTGAAGGATATTTCTTATGATGAGAAGAATTCCAAACTGACCTCTTACCTGATCGTCTCTCTGGTGTCTGTATCCACCTTTTTTCTGACTTTCATCATCATCATTTTGGGTGTGAGGTTCTGTCGCAGGAGAAAGCCCAGACTGTTGTTTGACGGAGCAGTCGCCATCCCCAGCGCTTATCTGCCTCCTAATTACGCAGATGTTGACGGCACAGGAACTTTACGCAGCACTTACAATTATGACGCGTACCTGACAACAGGTTCTAGAACCAGTGACTTTAAGTTTGTGACATCTTACAATGACAACACACTTCCTGCTGACCAGACTCTGAAGAAAAGTCCATCAGACTTTGCTGATGCATTTGCGGATTGCCATGCTTCCCCAGAGGTAGGGAGACATTTTATATCAATATACGTTTTTTCACTTACCCAAGACGCCATACTTGCAGATCTCTGCTCTCCTGATTGCTCTATATGTCCTTGCCAATGAAAAACCTTTTCAAGTACGATTCATCCACTCTCCCCTTTGTACTGAATTCTGGTGGATAATTTGATGCATTTTTAGGGATAATGTACGTCAGTCATCTGATTCCACCGTCATTCTTCTCTTTTCTGACCGTTATTTCAGTGACTATCCTTTGATATTGCTTCTGGTATTGGCTTTCTTGACTTGAACTTCTGATGTCGGTGATATACACGTAAAAATATGCGCACGCACGACAAAAGGAGGTAGAAAGCCTGATAAATCATCTGTTTAAGTGAGGTTCTCACGTTTTCGTGGTGCGTGTCTCAGCAAAAGAAATTAAATAACAGAACTGTTTCTTTTGGCTTTGTTAAAGCTTATGTCAGCATCGAACCTTATTGACATTTTCCAAGCTTTTTGTTAACAGTCATTTTTCAATGATGTTTACTACAACAACAATTAAAATAATATTTTGATACTCATCAAGGTAGATTGAAGCATTCATCTAAATACTTTGTTTTCGACTTCGGGAAGGACATATATGTCTGATGTTTTTGTCTCCTCCAAGTTGTCAAAACTATTGCCTGACAGTCATTATTCCAAATTGAACTTTGTAATTTTGATGCATTAACACAGAGTACAACACTGATGCTGATATGATATTAAGCACACAACACTTCAGTTTGCAGCCTGTAACAGTCAAATGCTTGTCTAAGTCCGACCATAAAAATGCTTAATTCATTTTTTCCATTTATGATTCAAATATGCACAATTACAAAGACAAGAGTTTGTTGTATGCTCCATGAATTTGCTGGATTTATTAGGATGTTTACAGGACGCTTTTAAAGCTGCATATAGATTTGATATCAGAGGAAACCTAAATCTCAAATGAAAGGCTTCCCCTCTTATTTCTCGTGCTGCCTTCATTTGGACATAACAATTACATTAAAACACAGTGTTGTATCCGAGACACAGTTTGAATAGTTTCATGTTGATGTCTACTTTTTTAGTTCTCTGTTACTTCACAAGTGGGACACAGCTTTAGGTAAATATAAATTTGTGAGTAAATAATATTACTGTGTTCTTGTTTTGATTAACAGGGTATTTTGAACTTGTGTATAGTGAAACATTTAAAAAATAATACATAGCCTTGCCATACCTAAACAAATGCTCATGGTGTCAGTGTGTACCAAAAAACGAGAAGGCACAGTCATTCTCCACCCTTAGTGTCAATGAATTCAGAGCCTGATTCTGCTGTTGTGCTGCAGTTCACAAGAACGCTTCGTTAACATGACCGCACTTTGAGGATCGTGAATTTTTGAGGAAATCACTTCTTTGATATATTGTTACACAGACTTCTTTGTAGCAGTGGTGCTCTTTCTATCAGTTAAAATGGGACATAACGGACTCGCGCTGCGCTGCGGCCTTGCTTTTATTTTTCTTGCCTTCCACCTCGTCTGTGGAGAAGTGAGCTACTCTGTTCTGGAGGAGATGAAACGTGGATCTGTGATTGGAAATATCGCTAAAGATCTGGGACTAGATTTGGGCAGACTGTCCGCTCGCAAGGCCCGTGTCGATACAGAGGACAACAACGTTCAGTACTGTGGTGTCAATCTCAACACCGGAGACTTGATTGTTCAAGAAAGGATTGACAGAGAAGGGCTTTGTGCCAGAAAGGCATCGTGTGTTCTAAAACAGGAACTCGTTCTGGAAAATCCATTAGAACTGCACCGTATTAGTATCCGTGTTCAGGATATTAATGATAATTCACCACAGTTTAAAGAAGATTATTTTAAGATTGAAATACATGAAATGGCAGGCAAGGGCTCGCGGTTCCTTCTTGGAGAGGCGCATGATGCAGACATCGGAGAAAATGCTGTTCAGGGCTACTCACTTCAGCAGAATGATCACTTCAAATTGGATGTAAACAGAAAAGCAGGTGGAAGAAAATATTGTGAATTAATCTTAGAGAAAGAGTTAGACAGAGAAGACAAAAAAGAGAGCATGCTCTTGCTAACTGCATTTGATGGTGGCTCTCCTCAGAGATCAGGTACTGTAGCCATACATGTCACTGTCCTGGATGCTAATGATAATGTACCAGTGTTTAGCCAAATCGTCTATAAAGCCAGTCTGCCTGAAAACTCTCCTCTAGATACATTGGTGATCACAGTGAGTGCAACTGATGCAGACGAGGGAGTGAACGGTGAAGTAACTTACGGATTTGATCATGTTTCAGATGAAAATGATAACGTGTTTTCTTTACACCCCAAATCGGGAGAGGTGAGAGTAACTGGAGCTATTGATTATGAGAAAGTGTCATCCTATGATATGCAGATCAGCGCCAAAGATGGTCTGGGTTTAGTTTCATATGCTACGTTAATGATTGAAATTACTGATATAAATGATAATGCTCCAGTGATATATCTGAAATCACTGTCTAACCCCATAGCTGAGAACGTGTCACCTGGTACAGAGGTGGGCATCATTAACGTGCAGGACAGAGACTCAGAGAATAACAGACAGGTCCGCTGCTCCATTCAGCAGAATGTCCCTTTTAAGTTGGTTCCTTCTATTAAAAACTATTATTCTCTGGTGACCACAGGACAACTGGACCGTGAACTAGTGTCTGATTACAACATTACAATCACTGCCACTGACGAGGGCTCTCCACCTCTGTCCTCCTCTAAAACTGTTGAGTTATCTGTAGCTGACATCAACGACAACCCACCTGTGTTTGAGGAACAGTTGTACAGCGCATATGTGACTGAAAATAACAAACCTGGCTCCACTTTATGTTCCGTTACTGCTCGAGACCCCGACTGGAGACAAAACGGTACAGTGATTTATTCTCTGTTAGCTGGTGAGGTGAACGGTGCCCCGGTGTCCTCCTATCTGTCTGTTAACGGAGACACGGGGGTGATCCACGCTGTGAGGTCGTTTGATTATGAACAGTTCAGGAGTTTTAAAGTCCACGTGATGGCCAGAGACAACGGTTCTCCTCCGCTCAGCAGCAACGTGACCGTCAGTGTCTTCATATCAGATGTGAACGACAACTCTCCTCAGTTACTGTACCCCGCCCCGGAGGGCAACTCCTTCATGACCGAGCTGGTCCCCAAAGCTGCACACGGAGGCGCTCTGGTGTCCAAAGTGATAGCGGTGGACGCAGACTCCGGACAGAACGCCTGGCTGTCCTATCATATAGTGAAATCCACTGATCCGGGACTTTTCACTATTGGTCTCCACAGCGGAGAGATCAGGACACAGCGGGACATTTCTGAATCTGACAGCATGAAACAGAACCTTATTGTGGCAGTGAAAGATAACGGACAGCCCTCTCTCTCTGCCACCTGTTCCATGTACTTACTTATTTCTGATAACTTGGCTGAGGTGCCAGAACTGAAGGATATTTCTTATGATGAGAAGAATTCCAAACTGACCTCTTACCTAATCATCGCACTAGTGTCTGTGTCCACCTTTTTCCTGACTTTCATCATCATCATCCTGGGTGTGAGATTTTGTCGCAGGAGAAAGCCCAGACTGTTGTTTGACGGAGCAGTCGCCATCCCCAGCGCTTATCTGCCTCCTAATTACGCAGATGTTGACGGCACAGGAACTTTACGCAGCACTTACAATTATGACGCGTACCTGACAACAGGTTCTAGAACCAGTGACTTTAAGTTTGTGACATCTTACAATGACAACACACTTCCTGCTGACCAGACTCTGAAGAAAAGTCCTACTGAATTTGCTGATGCATTTGGAGGTTGTGATGTTTCTCCCGAGGTAGGGAATCTTTACATATCAGTAAACTCAATATCACTTATTCTGAAAAAGATATTTTGGTATTTTGCTTTCCCTTGTTGTGGTGGTACCGTTCTTGTTTGTGGTGGTGATTTGCAGCACTTTTAATGGCTCTCGAGGTCGTTTTGAAGTCATGATTTTCGTAAAGACTTCTAATTTCGTCTTCGAGTTAATCTTACGTTAAAAGCAACAATGAATCAAACGTCCACATCTTTACATTTTTTTTTGACGGATCAAACTTCAAATTTTTAAGTCCTTTCATTGAAGTCTGCATCAAATCCAATCATTTTTCTTTGATGACATAGATGCTATGTTCTTGCTCTAGTGAGGGAAACTCTTCTTGCTTATTTTCTTTGTCCTAGATGCTGAATTGCTTTCCATATTCTTATGCAGTTTTAGAGATAAATTGCCCTTGTGTTTGATGGTGTTTTCGTTTCTCCCCTCTGCAGATTTAAAAAAAAATCTTATCTATGATACTGCTTTTACTGCAAAAGGATTTTCTGGTAGTCAGGTTTTCATATGAGTTTGTTCGAAATCTAAGATGTTGTCATTTTAAGATCTTCTCCTGGATCCATGGTCATTAGAATTTTAGTAGACGCATTATTAGAGCAGTATGAAATTAATGAAAATGGAGCCTTTGAGTATTCCTGTTTTGTTAGTGAAGCCTCCTTTTCCCAAGCTGTCCCTCTAAATGTAAACGTTGTGATATGCTTTCATGAAAAATGTGTCCCCCTCAAATTTACATGTTCTGCTCGTTTATTTTATTGATATTCATTTTTTTCCAGATGTAAATAGTACTTTTATATGATATCTTTGAAAAAAGACAAATAAAATGTTTAAAATAAATAAATAAATAAATTGTACTTTTATAAACATATCACAGTATAGATTAATGATCAATAAAAGCAAGACAATTCAGTCAGATTTTGACATAGAAACTTGCCAAAACAGTATTTTTATCCTGGGTCAGTGGTAGCATTGTTCTATCTGATAAATTTCAACTGTTGTAAAATAAACAAATTAAATTTGACCTCTGCACTCCTGATCTTTACAACAACTGCTTATACCTGTCATATTTGCCAAACTTCAGAGTAACATAATGTGTTATAGGGCAACAGCTTTCACCATGTTTTAAAATGCATCTGAAAAATTTTGTGCCATACATAACTTATGTTTAAGTATTTAATAAGGTTTTTATTGCTCATCACAAGAGATTCAAGCATACATAGAAATGTATATCTGATCTCTCTTCCATCTAGTCATGAGCTTTGCAGGAATATAGATGTGTCTTAAAGTGCATTAACTTAACGTTTAAAACAGTCTATGGTATATTTGAAAGCACACAAGAGTTCAGTTTATAATCTACAACAGTAAATAGATGGTCATGCAGGTTCAGCCTCATTGTTTGAAATACAGTAATATATTTACACATGCACAACAACTGCACAACTACCAAGTGTGAAGTGTTTTCCAAGAGGATATGGGCAAACAATTGTAAATCTGAAGACAATTGAAATTTTCCTCTGTTGTACTTCATCCCATATTACACCAGTATAATGGGAATTAGAAGAACGTGCACAAAGAGGAAAAATATATGACCAACCTTTCATCAAGGAAGGACAAATGATTTCTGGATATCATTTATCATTGAGTCTTAAGATATAATGTAAGACTAAATTCAAGGACAAAGATATCTGAACGGACAATGATTCCAGCTTTGTCTTCAGGCATCTTATAGTTTCTGTGCTTTGTCAAATTGTTGTTTGGAAGTACAGGCTCTTTCCGATGCACAGTCACAGCAATTTCATGATTGTTTTGCTTTTTTTCCATTTAAAATGGGCCTTTTAGCAAAGCAATGTTGTTTATGTTGTTCTTGTTTTTTTTGGCAAATAACTGTCACTGTAGAAGTCCATATTTTAAATATGCAAATGAAAAAACATACATCACCCTGTTATACCTCAGAAATACTCATGGTGTCAGTGTGTACTAGTGAACAAGAAGTCACGGCCATTCTCCACCCTTCAGTGTCAACGAATTTAAAACTTGATTCTGCTATTGTGCCGCAGTTCACATAACACGCTTCGTGTATGACTGCATTGTGACGTTTTGTGTTTATTAGAAGAATTCACGGATGCATCGTTGACATGTTTTAACCTGTTTGTTGATAATTTTAATATATACGTGGTCTTTCTCGGAGTAACAATGGAATACAGCAGATTTGAGATTCACTACGGCCTTGCTTTCATTTTTCTTGCACTCCTCCCCGTCTACGGAGACGTGAGTTACTCTGTTCCGGAAGAAATGAACCGTGGATCTGTAATCGGAAATATTGCAAAGGATCTGGGACTTGATCTGGGCAGACTGTCCGCTCGCAAAGCTCGAATTGATACAGAGGACAGCAGTGTTAAGTACTGCGGTGTAAATCTGAATACTGGGGACTTGACTGTTCAAGAAAGGATTGATAGAGAAGCGCTTTGTGCGAAAAAGGCATCGTGTGTTCTAAAACAGGAACTCGTTCTGGAAAATCCATTGGAACTACACCGTATTAGTATCCGTGTTAAGGATATTAATGATAATTCACCACAGTTCAAGGAGGATTCACTAAATTTTGAAATTCGGGAATCGGCCGTCAAGGGCTCGCGCTTTCTGCTAGATGAGGCACACGATGGAGATATCGGAGAAAATGCTGTTCAGGGCTACTCACTTCAAGAGAACGAACATTTCAAACTAAACGTTAAGTCAAAAGGCAGTGGAAGAAAATATGGGGAACTAGTCTTAGACAAAGAATTAGACAGAGAGGACAAAAACGAGATTATGCTGTTGCTTAGCGCTTTTGATGGTGGCTCTCCTCAGAGATCAGGCACTGTGGTCATACACGTCACTGTCCTGGATGCTAATGATAATGTACCAGTGTTTAGCCAAACCGTCTATAAAGCCAGTCTGCCTGAAAATTCTCCTCTAGATACATTGGTGATCACAGTAAGTGCAACTGATGCAGATGAGGGAGTGAACGGTGAAGTTACTTACGGATTTGATCATGTTTCAGATGAAAACCAAGTTTTCTCTTTAAACCCTAAAACCGGAGACGTTAGAGTGGCTGGAGCCATTGATTATGAAAAAGAATGGTCTTATGAAATGCAGATCAGCGCCAAAGATGGTCTGGGATCGGCGTCATATACAACTCTAATAATCGAAGTTACTGATATGAATGATAATGCCCCAGTGATATATCTAAAATCACTCTCTAACCCCATACCTGAGAACGTGTCACCTGGTACAGAGGTGGGCATCATTAACGTGCAGGACAGAGACTCAGAGAATAACAGACAGGTCCGCTGCTCCATTCAGCAGAATGTCCCTTTTAAGTTGGTTCCTTCTATTAAAAACTATTATTCTCTGGTGACCACAGGACAACTGGACCGTGAACTAGTGTCTGATTACAACATTACAATCACTGCCACTGACGAGGGCTCTCCACCTCTGTCCTCCTCTAAAACTGTTGAGTTATCTGTAGCTGACATCAACGACAACCCACCTGTGTTTGAGGAACAGGCGTACAGCGCATATGTGACTGAAAATAACAAACCTGGCTCCACTTTATGTTCCGTTACTGCTCGAGACCCAGACTGGAGACAAAACGGTACAGTGATTTATTCTCTGTTAGCTGGTGAGGTGAACGGTGCCCCGGTGTCCTCCTATCTGTCTGTTAACGGAGACACGGGGGTGATCCACGCTGTGAGGTCGTTTGATTATGAACAGTTCAGGAGCTTTAATGTCCACGTGATGGCCAGAGACAACGGTTCTCCTCCGCTCAGCAGCAACGTGACCGTCAGTGTCTTTATATCAGATGTGAACGACAACTCTCCTCTGATACTGTACCCCGCCCCGGAGGGCAACTCCTTCATGACAGAGCTGGTCCCCAAAGCTGCACACGGAGGCTCTTTGGTGTCCAAAGTGATAGCGGTGGATGCTGACTCCGGACAGAACGCCTGGCTTTCCTATCATATAGTGAAATCCACTGATCCGGGACTTTTCACTATTGGTCTCCACAGCGGAGAGATCAGGACAGAGCGGGACATTTCTGAATCTGACAGCATGAAACAGAACCTTATTGTGGCAGTGAAAGATAACGGACAGCCCTCTCTCTCTGCCACCTGTTCCATGTATTTACTTATTTCTGATAACTTGGCTGAGGTGCCAGAACTGAAGGATATTTCTTATGATGAAAAGAATTCCAAACTGACCTCTTACCTGATCATCGCTCTGGTGTCTGTGTCCACCTTTTTTCTGACTTTCATCATTATCATTCTGGGTGTGAGGTTTTGTCGCAGGAGAAAGCCCAGACTGTTGTTTGACGGAGCAGTCGCCATCCCCAGCGCTTATCTGCCTCCTAATTACGCAGATGTTGACGGCACAGGAACTTTACGCAGCACTTACAATTATGACGCCTACCTGACAACAGGTTCTAGAACCAGTGACTTTAAGTTTGTGACATCTTACAATGACAACACACTTCCTGCTGACCAGACTCTGAAGATAAGTCTTACTGACTTTGCTGATGCGTTTGGAGATTGTGATACTTCTCCTGAGGTAGGGAAAGCTGTTAAATCTTTTTACACCTATTTCTATTATTGTCGCTTTACCCTTGTACAATAAAGTGTACTTGCATTTATTTCCTTTCTTTGAATCGTCACTTTAACGGTATATGTTGGTGATGAAGTTTCTTCTTCATCCCCCTTTAAAAATGACTGCAACTTTCCATGAAAAGTCATGATTTTTAAGTTTATTTTTTGGTCGTTTTTCATGAATACATAGAGATCTTCAACAAACGTATGCATATATTTTGAATTCTGTGGAACGTTGGTCTATTTTTGTCTGTATATTTCCATTAACTACTGTATTTCGTTTGTTCACGCAGTGTCTGTCTCTGCCTGTGTCTTTAAGTAGAGCTGCAGCTTGTTCTTTGTGTCTCTGTCCTTGGTGCTGATTCATACTTTTTCTCCTGTGGTCTTTTTTCTTAAGCGACTTATCCGTCGTCCATTTTCGCCATCATTCAGAGTTCGATAGTTACTCTTAAATATTTATTTCACAATATTTTTTGTTACAGCTTATAAAAGATACAGGTTGTTGTGGGAAGAATTATTTTTCAGTTTAGTCAAAATCCGATAAGGTAACAGGCTTGCACTTATATAAAGTTTTTGGGAGACTATCTGACAACCAGTGATCTGGGTATGAGTTGTATCTTTGATTTTGAGACCCTTTGAGGTCCACTTAAAACATCTAAACTGCTGTATGTTGCCTGTTCAAACCTGGCACTGGTTTGGGCAGATGAGATGGAAGGATCCATATGCAATTCTGATGAAGGCTGAGAACTTTATGGAGGTCAGGGATCATAAGTGCAGAGTATGGTAGGCTTTAGGTGCTGTACAAGTTTTCTCTTCCTCAGATATCAGGGGATATTTAACAAATTACTTTATTTCAAAGGTGGATCCTAATTTCAGGGAGGACTCTGTGTTTGTGACATGCTTGAGTCCCTGCATCATGTATTTATCAGCAAATGCTGTCTTTGCTGTCTGTCTGTATTATCTACTGTCCACGTGAAGATAAGAGTGTATTTCTCTGTGGGGGTGTATATTCTGTGGTCCTGGAGTTTAATATGCGAGTGTGTGTTGTTTTGGTAGGTGAGAGGTGACTGACTTTGTTTCCTGTTTTTAGATAGTGTGGCGCAAAGTTCTGTATCTAGTGGTTGGTAGACACGCTTTAATTAAGGAGATTAAAAGTCAAGTATGTCTCTCTCTCTCTTTCTCTTTCTCTTTCTCTTTCTCTCTTATCAGAGTAATAATTCAGTAAGCTCTTATTTCATGCAGTGCTGCTTTCCAGCACGTTGAGTTGTCATGATTTGTTTCTGGATTTATCTCTTTCTTAGTTTACTATCTTCGATTATAGCAATATGTTGAACTGATGTGGTCTTCCGGGTATGAGTTTATTAGAGGTTTAATCTGTCTGCATGATAATATCTTATGGGGATATTTGGCTATTTAATGTCAGTCAGAGATTCTTGATTTTTACATACCGCTGGAAAATAGCTTTAATGTTTCAAATTAATGGGTGCAACTCACCCATAATTATAGCACCGAGTCTTTTCTCATACCCACAGTGGGTATTGTGTTTTGACTGTGGATAATAATGATTAACCAAGTAATAGTTAATCATTCCTACATAATTTTAAAATGCCACTTGTTGCTATGTTATTATTATTATTAATATTATTATTAGTAGTAGTATTATTACTAGGCCTAATATTATTTGTGCAGTCTGTTATATCTTCATTCCCACTCATGGTGTCGCTATTCGCTAATCTACATGAAACATTTCCACTCCACCCTCTGGCTTGTAGACCACTAAAAGGCTAGATTTTTGTTTGGATTCATCCACAGTAACGGTGGAGTGCTGTCGATTTTCTTTTTGGCTGAACGGTACAATCCTGATTCAGTTTGAAATCTCAACGATACCGTTTTTCTCAGTAGCAGACTCATTGTCATGATGGTGCGCCAAATGAGCTGCTTCGTTTTCTTTCTATTGTGGCAAGCCGCGAATGGGGACGTGAGTTATTCCTTTAAGGAGGAAATGAATTGCGGATCTCACATTGGGAATATAGCGAAGGATCTTAACCTGGACTCAAGTAAACTGTCTTCTAGAAATGCCCGTGTTGATGCCGCAGGGAATCGTAAACGATATTGTGACATCAATCTCAGTACTGGGGATTTGATTGTTGCCGACATGATTGACCGAGAGGAGCTCTGTGGAGAAAAGCTGTCGTGTGTAATAAAACGCGATCTCGTTCTGGAGAATCCCCTGGAGCTGCATCCGTTCAGTCTACACATTCAAGATATTAATGATAACTCACCACAGTTCAACGAAGAACTGATCAATATAAAAATTCGAGAATCCACAGGCAGGGGAGCTCGTTTTGTGATAGAGGAGGCGCACGATGCGGATGTAGGCCAAAATTCAGTTCAACACTACAGCCTTAAGAAGAATGATAATTTCGTATTAGCTGTTGACGGAAACACAATAGAGCTCGTTCTTGATAAAGAGCTTGATCGTGAAAAACAGGAGGACATTAATTTGCTCCTCACAGCTCTAGATGGTGGCTCCCCACAGAGATCAGGTACCGTAGTCATACACGTCACTGTGCTGGATGCTAATGATAACGCCCCAGTGTTTAGCCAGGCCGTTTATGAAGCCAGTCTGCCTGAAAACTCTCCTTTAGATACTGTGGTGGTCACAGTGAGGGCGACTGATGCAGACGAGGGAGTCAATGGAGATGTGACATATGACTTTGGACACGTTACTGAAGATGTGAAGGAAGTTTTTAGTATTGACCGTAAAAACGGGATGATAAAAGTTAATGGTGCGATTGACTTTGAAACTGTTACGTCATATGATTTGCGCATTAAAGCAAAGGATGGTTTAGGATTATCGTCATACACAAAGGTAACTGTTGAAGTCACCGATGTCAATGACAACATGCCTGTAATCTATGTGAAATCTCTGGCAAATCCAGTACCGGAGAACGTGTCACCTGGTACAGAGGTGGGGATCATCAATGTGCAGGATGCAGATTCGGATAATAACCAAAAGGTCCGCTGCTCCATTCAACAGAATGCTCCTTTTAAGTTGGTTCCTTCTCTTAAAAACTATTATTCTCTGGTGACCACAGGACAACTGGACCGTGAACTAGTGTCTGATTACAACATTACAATCACTGCCACTGACGAGGGCTCTCCACCTCTGTCCTCCTCTAAAACTGTTGAGTTATCTGTAGCTGACATAAACGACAACCCACCTGTGTTTGAGGAACAGTCGTACAGCGCATATGTGACTGAAAATAACAAACCTGGCTCCACTTTATGTTCCGTTAGTGCTCGAGACCCCGACTGGAGACAAAACGGTACAGTGATTTATTCTCTGTTAGCTGGTGAGGTGAACGGTGCCCCGGTGTCCTCCTATCTGTCTGTTAACGGAGACACGGGGGTGATCCACGCTGTGAGGTCGTTTGATTATGAACAGTTCAGGAGCTTTAAAGTCCACGTGATGGCCAGAGACAACGGTTCTCCTCCGCTTAGCAGCAACGTGACCGTGAGTGTCTTCATATCAGATGTGAACGACAACTCTCCTCAGATACTGTACCCCGCCCCGGAGGGCAACTCCTTCATGACCGAGCTGGTCCCCAAAGCTGCACACGGAGGCTCCCTGGTGTCCAAAGTGATAGCGGTGGACGCGGACTCCGGACAGAACGCCTGGCTGTCCTATCATATAGTGAAATCCACTGATCCGGGACTTTTCACTATTGGTCTCCACAGCGGAGAGATCAGGACACAGCGGGACATTTCTGAATCTGACAGCATGAAACAGAACCTTATTGTGGCAGTGAAAGATAACGGACAGCCCTCTCTCTCTGCCACCTGTTCCATGTATTTACTTATTTCTGATAACTTGGCTGAGGTGCCAGAACTGAAGGATATTTCTTATGATGAGAAGAATTCCAAACTGACCTCTTACCTAATCATCGCACTAGTGTCTGTGTCCACCTTTTTTCTGACTTTCATCATCATCATCCTGGGTGTGAGGTTTTGTCGCAGGAGAAAGCCCAGACTATTGTTTGACGGAGCAGTCGCCATCCCCAGCGCTTATCTGCCTCCTAATTACGCAGATGTTGACGGCACAGGAACTTTACGCAGCACTTACAATTATGACGCGTACCTGACAACAGGTTCTAGAACCAGTGACTTCAAGTTCGTGACGTCTTACAATGACAACACACTTCCTGCTGACCAGACTCTGAAGAAAAGCCCAACTGACTTTGCTGAAGTGTTTGGAGATTGTGATGCTTTCCCTGAGGTAGGGACAGCTGTCACTTGTTTGACATATTTCTATTAGCACTTTTAATGACTCCTGCAATAACTGGAGACTTTTAATTTACCTTTTGTGTCTTCTTTTCTCCACAAACGACAATTTTAACATTGTAACACACATTTGCCTTGTATTTACATACTATAGATATACGTCACATAAAAAAAGGTAACTACAACTTCAAGACGAGTTAATTTCATCCTAAATGCATACAGTAAGCTTGATAATGTATCATGGAGCATGACAAATAGTAATGTTGTAGTTGTCTTTTTAGTTCACTTTTGGTCGTATTTTTCATTCTCGTATGCTATCGATTGACAATTGATCTCGTTTTAGTATAGGCTACGTTAAATAAAACCGTATCATTTGTACACACGCCTTCCGTTAGTCTTTCTGAGTCTTTAAGCAGAGTTGCAGCTTCAGCTCTGTGTCTCTGTCCTTGGTGCTGAACTTAGCACTACTTGTGATGTATTTTCAGGAGTAATTCACATGTCATGTCTTCTATTTTTACCTGTCAAACTTTTTAGATCATGGTTTAGTTCACCAGTGTTTTTTCTTGACACACCTAAGTGCCATTTACGCTTAACGTTTGTGCTGTATATTACGGCAGTACTTTTCTTTGACATAAAACAAAGACATTTGTACTGACATGGGTGAAAATTGTTTATAGTCAGCGAGTAATATTCCTTGTTTGTAACTGCATGTTATCAACGATTTACTTCCATTTACTGCTATTGACGTTTACCTTCATGCAGGGAGTTTATTAACACCCTTTTGTCTGCCATGTCACACCACAGGCGAATTAAAAATCTGATTTTCCTGAAGCAGTGCGACATGAAATGAATGCTGTCATTCCAGGCTATTTGTGATGTTTGTATGCAATTTGCATCTTTAGCTAAAGTGTGTTATTTAATTCAGGTGGTATTTGTGTTAAGCTGTCGGTTGACATTTGAATGTTACACGAAAAACATATTGTAGCTTTCTATTACTTTGAGAGTGAAACAGATTTAGTTGTCTGTGGTCAAACATTGCTTAACAATTGGGAAATGTTGTTTTACCGGTACCATTGTCAAAAGCTTTAGGTGCATTTCTTCTTTTGTTGACACTCTGGTTTGTAGTTCCTAATAACGGTGAGAACAGCCATCCCACAAGCCGAATTAATAATATGGTGCCTCTTTACACTTTACAGTATCTCATTATAATAAGTTTATTATTATCTCGAAATGTGTTAACATTTGCATGACTTATGGAAAACTGCTATAATACAGTTATACTCACGGTGTCAGTATAGACCAGCTATGAAGTCGAATGTTCAGCCTGCTTTGCACACCACCCACAATTGGGATCGACCAGCCCTGTCTTCCTACAGCTTCCAACAAAGACGACAAATGCACTGAAGGCAAACAAATTGATCGAATAACCTATTTTACTGCTTGAAACTACCCTGTTTTAATTTGTGTAGCGCTGTTGGAGGATGATGGATAGACAGCGGGTTCTTCAAAGCTGTGGCTTTGTCTTTTTCTTTGTTGTGGTACACTACGCTCACGGAGACCTGAGCTATTCTGTACAGGAGGAGCTGAAGCGCGGGTCTGTTATTGGAAATATCGCCAAGGATTTGGGAATGGAGGTGGGAAGACTGTCTGCTCGTAAAGCTCGTGTTGATATGGAGGGAAGCGACAGCCAGTATTGCGGGATTAACCTGCGAAACGGGGATTTGTTGGTTGCGGACAGAATAGACAGAGAGGAACATTGTGGAGAAAAGCCTTCGTGTGTTCTCAAATTCGACTTGCTATTAGAGAATCCCTTGGAGTTACACCGGTTATCCCTGCAGGTGCAGGATGTGAACGACAATGCACCAATTTTCCCGAAGGATATTATAAAGCTGGAAATTAGAGAATCAGCTGACAAAGGAGCTAGGTATCGCATTAATGCAGCCCACGATGCAGACATAGGCAAGAACTCAGTCGAAAGCTACATTTTGCAACAAAACCCTCACTTTGTGTTTAGTATTCAGACGACAAGTGCTGGCAGTAAATATGGTGAGTTGGTTTTAGACAAGGAGTTAGACCGAGAGGAGCAGCAGGAAATGAAATTGTTGCTCACGGCTGTGGATGGTGGATCGCCTCAGAGATCCGGGACTGTAGTTATACACGTCATTGTTCTTGATGCTAATGATAACGCCCCAGTATTTACCGAGGCCGTATATACAGCTGCATTACCGGAAAACTCACCCTTGAAAACCAAAGTTATCATTGTAAGTGCTACAGATGCAGACGACGGAGTCAATGGAGAAGTTACATATGAATTTAGCAGACTCTCTGATAAATCACGAAAGCTTTTTTCACTGGATGAGAAAACAGGAGAAATCAGTGCGGCAGGTGACATAGATTATGAAGAGGGATCCAAGTATGAAGTGTTTGTTGAGGCCAAAGATGGCTATGGGCTGTCTTCAGAAGCAAAAGTGATAATTGACGTCACTGATGTTAATGACAATGCCCCTGTTATATATTTAAAATCACTGTCTAACCCCATACCTGAGAACGTGTCACCTGGTACAGAGGTGGGCATCATTAACGTGCAGGACAGAGACTCAGAGAATAACAGACAGGTCCGCTGCTCCATTCAGCAGAATGTCCCTTTTAAGTTGGTTCCTTCTATTAAAAATTATTTTTCTCTGGTGACCACAGGACAACTGGACCGTGAACTAGTGTCAGATTACAACCTTACAATCACTGCCACTGACGAGGGCTCTCCACCTCTGTCCTCCTCTAAAACTGTTGAGTTATCTGTAGCTGACATCAACGACAACCCACCTGTGTTTGAGGAACAGGCGTACAGCGCATATGTGACTGAAAATAACAAACCTGGCTCCACTTTATGTTCCGTTACTGCTCGAGACCCAGACTGGAGACAAAACGGTACAGTTATTTATTCTCTGTTAGCTGGTGAGGTGAACGGTGCCCCGGTGTCCTCCTATCTGTCTGTTAACGGAGACACGGGGGTGATCCACGCAGTGAGGTCGTTTGATTATGAACAGTTCAGGAGTTTTAAAGTCCAGGTGATGG
Source organism: Seriola aureovittata (assembly GCF_021018895.1). Classification (NCBI taxonomy): domain Eukaryota; kingdom Metazoa; phylum Chordata; class Actinopteri; order Carangiformes; family Carangidae; genus Seriola; species Seriola aureovittata. The sequence goes on along the minus strand of NC_079371.1, from coordinate 15,385,680 downwards.
CCAGAGACAACGGTTCTCCTCCGCTCAGCAGCAACGTGACCGTCAGTGTCTTCATATCGGATATGAATGACAATTCTCCTCAGATACTGTACCCCGCCCCAGAGGGCAACTCCTTCATGACCGAGCTGGTCCCCAAAGCTGCACACGGAGGCTCTCTGGTGTCCAAAGTGATAGCGGTGGACGCTGACTCCGAACAGAACGCCTGGCTGTCCTATCATATAGTGAAATCCACTGATCTGGGACTTTTCACTATTGGTCTCCACAGCGGAGAGATCAGGACACAGCGGGACATTTCTGAATCTGACAGCATGAAACAGAACCTTATTGTGGCAGTGAAAGATAACGGACAGCCCTCTCTCTCTGCCACCTGTTCCATGTATTTACTTATTTCTGATAACTTGGCTGAGGTGCCAGAACTGAAGGATATTTCTTATGATGAGAAGAATTCCAAACTGACCTTTTACCTGATCATCGCTCTGGTGTCTGTATCCACCTTTTTTCTGACTTTCATCATCATCATTCTGGGTGTGAGGTTTTGTCGCAGGAGAAAGCCCAGACTGTTGTTTGACGGAGCAGTCGCCATCCCTAGCGCTTATCTGCCTCCTAATTACGCAGATGTTGACGGCACAGGAACTTTAGGCAGCACTTACAATTATGACGCGTACCTGACAACAGGTTCTAGAACCAGTGACTTTAAGTTCGTGACTTCATACAATGACAACACACTTCCTGCTGACCAGACTCTGAAGAAAAGTCCATCAGACTTTGCTGAAACGTTTGGCGATTGTGATGCTTCTCCTGAGGTAGGGAAACTACTTATATATCAGTAAACTCAATTTCACTCGTCCTGAAAAAGATATTATCAGTTAACAGATTTTCAGTTTTTCTGAAAAATATATTTTGGTATTTTGCTTTCCCTTGTCGAGGTGTTGACGTTCTTTTATGTGGTGATGATTTCAGACACTTTTAAAGGTTATTAAGGTCGTTTTGAGTTCATGATTTTCATAAAGACTTCAGACTTCTTATTTGTGCTAACTCACGTTAAAAACAAAAAGGCATGAAACGTAAAAAAATTCATGTCAGTTTTGTCTAATGAAGCCTCAAGTATTTAAGTTTTTTAAATGAGGTCTTCATTAAGTCCATCTGTTTTTCTTCGGTGACATGGATGCTTTGTTGTTGCACTAGTGAAGAAAACTTTTCAAACTATTCTTCCTGTCTCTGTCCTTGGTGCTGAATTGCTTTTCATGGTCTTACACATTTGTTTTTAGATATGTTACCCTTGTGTTTCGATCTGTGTTCGTTTATCTGCTCTGCTGATTTAAAAAAAATGTTATCTATTATACTTATAAAAAAATTAAATTATGCTGCTTTTTCCACAATATGATTTTTTTCGCTGTGAGGTTTTCATATGAATATGTTTTCTATTTATGCTGGTGTCTATGTAACATCCCCTTCTGGATCCATTTTCATCAGACTTTTGGTAGACCCAGTATTAGAGTACCATGAAGAAAGTGAAAATGAAGCCTGTGTGTTTTTCCTGTTTTTGTTGGGCCTCCTTTTCTTATGCTGGGCATCTATCTGTAGACGTAATGACATGCTTTCATGAAAAATGTGTCCTCCCTTAAATTTATTTTCCCTGCTGTAGTGTTTTTCAATTAATATTAATTTTTACTTTTATAAACAGTTTGCAGTACAGATTAATGGTCAATAAAAGCAATACACGAGTCAAATTATGACACAGCAACTTGCTAAAATATCTATGTATTTTTTCCTGGGCGTTTGGTAGCTTTGTTCTATCTGATATATCCACTGTTATAACTTAACAAAATAAATTTCACCTGTGCACTCCTGATCTTTGCAATAACTGATTATAAATCTCAGCTTTTTTTTTAACATTTGCCGAACTCCAGAGTAAAATAAAGTGTTGTAGAGCAACAGCTTTCACCATGTTTTTAAAAAAATTTAGTCTTACATTATTTATATTTCAGTGTTTGATAATGTTTTTGTTACTCATCACAAGAGATTCAAGCATACATAGAGATATATAGCTGATCCCTCCTGCAACTTTTCATGAGCTTTGCAGGAATATTGATCTGTGTTATGTGCATTAACTTTACGTTTTAAACAGTTTATGGTATTTTTTAAATCACACAAGAGTTCAGTTTATAATCTACAACAGTCATTAGATGGTCATGCAGGTTCAGCCTCATTGTTTGAAATACAGTAATATATTTCCACATGCACAACAACTGCACAACTACCAAGTGTATAGTGTTTTCTCAGAGGATGTGGGCAAACAAATGTAAATCTGCAGACAATTGAAATCTTCCTTAGTTGTACTTCATCCCATATTACACCAGTATAATGGGAATTAGAAGAAAGTGCACAAAGAGGAAAAATATATGACCAACCTGTCATCAAGGAAGGATAATTGACTTTTGAATATTAGTTCTCATTGAGTTTTAAGATATAATGGAAGACTAACTTCAAAGACAAAGATATCTGAAAGGACAATAGTCCTGGCTTTGTCTTCAGGCATATCATACTGTCTGTGCCTTTTTCAAATTGTTGTTTGGAAGTACAGGCTCTTTCCGATGCACAGTCACAGCAATTTCATGATTGTTTTGCTTTTTTTCCATTTAAAATGGGCCTTTTAGCAAAGCAATGTTGTTTATGTTGTTCTTGTTGTTTTGGCAAATAATTGTCACTGAAGAGGTCCATATTGTAAATATGCACATGGAAAAACATACATCACCCTGTTATACCTCAGAAATACTCATGGTGTCAGTGTGTACTAGTGAACAAGAAGTCACGGCCATTCTGCACCCTCCAGTGTCAACGAATTTAAATCCTGATTCTACTATTGTGCCGCAGTTCACATAACACGCTTCGTGTATGACTGCATTGTGACGTTTTGTGTTTATTGGAAGAATTCACGGATGCATCGTTGACATGTTTTGGCCTGTTTGTTGATAATTTTAATATATACTTGGTTTTTCTCGGAGTAACAATGGAATACAGCAGATTTGAGATTCACTACGGCCTTGCTTTCATTTTTCTTGCCCTCCTCCCAGTCTACGGAGACGTGAGTTACTCTGTTCCGGAAGAAATGAACCGTGGATCTGTAATCGGAAATATTGCAAAGGATCTGGGACTTGATCTGGGCAGACTGTCCGCTCGCAAAGCTCGAATTGATACAGAGGACAGCAGTGTTAAGTACTGCGGTGTAAATCTGAATACTGGGGACTTGACTGTTCAAGAAAGGATTGATAGAGAAGCGCTTTGTGCGAAAAAGGCATCGTGTGTTCTAAAACAGGAACTCGTTCTGGAAAATCCATTGGAACTACACCGTATTAGTATCCGTGTTCAGGATATTAATGATAATTCACCACAGTTTAAGGAGGATTCACTTAAGATTGAAATTCAAGAATCGGCAGTCAAGGGCTCGCGCTTTCTGCTAGATGAAGCACACGATGGAGATATTGGAGAAAATGCTGTTCAGGGCTTCTCACTTCAAGAGAACGAACATTTCAAACTGAACGTTAAGTCAAAAGGCAGTGGAAGAAAATATGGGGAACTAGTCTTAGACAAAGAATTAGACAGAGAGGACAAAAACGAGATTATGCTGTTGCTTAGCGCTTTTGATGGTGGCTCTCCTCAGAGATCAGGCACTGTGGTCATACACGTCACTGTCCTGGATGCTAATGATAATGTACCAGTGTTTAGCCAGACCGTCTATAAAGCCAGTCTGCCTGAAAACTCTCCTCTAGATACATTGGTGATCAAAGTGAGTGCAACTGATGCAGACGAGGGAGTGAACGGTGAAGTTACTTACGGATTTGATCATGTTTCAGATGAAAACCAAGTTTTCTCTTTAAACCCTAAAACCGGAGACGTTAGAGTGGCTGGAGCCATTGATTATGAAAAAGGATGGTCTTATGAAATGCAGATCAGCGCCAAAGATGGTTTGGGATCGGCGTCATATACAACTCTAATAATTGAAGTTACTGATATGAATGATAATGCCCCAGTGATATATCTAAAATCACTGTCTAACCCCATACCTGAGAACGTGTCACCTGGTACAGAGGTGGGCATCATTAACGTGCAGGACAGAGACTCAGAGAATAACAGACAGGTCCGCTGCTCCATTCAGCAGAATGTCCCTTTTAAGTTGGTTCCTTCTATTAAAAACTATTATTCTCTGGTGACCACAGGACAACTGGACCGTGAACTAGTGTCTGATTACAACATTACAATCACTGCCACTGACGAGGGCTCTCCACCTCTGTCCTCCTCTAAAACTGTTGAGTTATCTGTAGCTGACATCAACGACAACCCACCTGTGTTTGAGGAACAGGCGTACAGCGCATATGTGACTGAAAATAACAAACCTGGCTCCACTTTATGTTCCGTTACTGCTCGAGATCCCGACTGGAGACAAAACGGTACAGTGATTTATTCTCTGTTAGCTGGTGGGGTGAACGGTGCCCCGGTGTCCTCCTATCTGTCTGTTAACGGAGACACGGGGGTGATCCACGCTGTGAGGGCTTTTGATTATGAACAGTTCAGGAGCTTTAAAGTCCACGTGATGGCCAGAGACAACGGTTCTCCTCCGCTCAGCAGCAACGTGACCGTCAGTGTCTTCATATTAGATGTGAACGACAACTCTCCTCAGATACTGTACCCCGCCCCGGAGGGCAACTCCTTCATGACCGAGCTGGTCCCCAAAGCTGCACACGGAGGCTCTCTGGTGTCCAAAGTGATAGCGGTGGACGCGGACTCCGGACAGAACGCCTGGCTGTCTTATCATATAGTGAAATCCACTGATCCGGGACTTTTCACAATTGGTCTCCACAGCGGAGAGATCAGGACACAGCGGGACATTTCTGAATCTGACAGCATGAAACAGAACCTTATTGTGGCAGTGAAAGATAACGGACAGCCCTCTCTCTCTGCCACCTGTTCCGTGTATTTACTTATTTCTGATAACTTGGCTGAGGTGCCAGAACTGAAGGATATTTCTTATGATGAGAAGAATTCCAAACTGACCTCTTACCTGATCGTCGCTCTGGTGTCTGTATCCACCTTTTTTCTGACTTTCATCATCATCATTTTGGGTGTGAGGTTCTGTCGCAGGAGAAAGCCCAGACTGTTGTTTGACGGAGCAGTCGCCATCCCCAGCGCTTATCTGCCTCCTAATTATGCAGATGTTGACGGCACAGGAACTTTACGCAGTACTTACAATTATGACGCATACCTGACAACAGGTTCTAGAACCAGTGACTTTAAGTTTGTGACATCTTACAATGACAACACACTTCCTGCTGACCAGACTCTGAAGAAAAGTCCATCAGACTTTGCAGATGCATTTTCGGATTGCGATGCTTCCCCAGAGGTAGGGAGACATTTTATATCAATATACGTTTGTTCAATTACCCAAAACGCCGTACTTGCTTTTCTCTCCTGATTGCTCTATATGTCCTTGCCAATGAAAAACCTTTTCAAGTACGATTCATCTATTCTCTCCTTGGTGCTGAACTCTGGTAGATCATTTGATGCATTTTCAGGGATAATGTACGTCAGTCACCTGATTCCACCGTCACTCTACTCTTTTCTGACCGATATTTCAGTGAATACCCTTTGATTTTGCTTTTGCTATTTGCTTTCTTTGTCCTCGATGGTCTTGGGTCTTGTGGGTAGTATTGTCTAACATGTAATCCACGACTTGAACTTCTGATGTCAGTGTAATGCCGCGTAAAAATATGCGCACGCACGACAAAAGGAGCTAGAAAGCCTGATAAATCATCTGTTCATGTGTGGTTTTCACAGAAACATTGTATTTCTTTTTTTGGTGCGTGTTTCGTCAAAGTAAATTAAATGACAGCACTGTTTCTTTGGGCTTTTTTTTTTTTTTTTTTTAAATCTTTTGTCAGCATCGAACCTCATTGCCATGTTCCAAGCTCTTTGTGAACAGTCATCTGTCAGTGATGTTTACTACAGCAACAATTAAAATAATATTTTGATGCTCATCAAGGTAGATTGAAGCATTCATGTAAAAATTTTGTTTTCGACTTTGGGAGGGACATATATTTCTGAAGTTTTTGTTTCCTCAGAGTTGTCAAAATTATTGCCTGACAGTCATTATTACAAATAGATCTTTTTTTTGTAATTTTGATGTATTAACACAGAGTACAACACTGATGCTGTTATTATTTTAAGCACACAACATTTCAGTTTGCAGCCTGTAACAGTCCAATGCTTGTCTAAGTTCAACCATAAAAATGCTTAATTCATTTTTTCCATGCGTGATTTAAATATGCAAAATTACAAGGAAAAGTGTTTTTTGTTGGCTCCATACGCAGGATTTATTAGGATGTTTACAGGAAGCCTTCCAAGCGGCATAAAGATTTGATATCAAAGGAAACCTAAATCTAAAATGAAAGTCTTCCCTTCTTATTTCTTGTGCTGCCTTCATTTGGACGTAAACATTATTTTAAAAGACAGGGTTGTATACGAGACACAGTTTGAATAGTTTCATGTTGATGTCTACTTTTTTAGTTCTTTGTTAGTTCACAAGTGGGACAGAGCTTTAGGTAAATAATAAATTGTAAAGTAAATAACGTTACTGTTGTACTTGTTTTGATTAAAAGGGTTCTTTGAACTTATGTATAGTGAAACATTTCTCACATAATGCATTGCCTTGTTATACCTAAACAAATGCTCATGGTGTCAGTGTGTACTAAAAAACGAGAAGGCACAGTCATTCTCCACCCTTAGATATCAACGAATTCAAAGCCTGAATCTGCTGTTGTGCTGCAGTTCACAAGAACACTTCGTTTACATGACCGCACTTTGAGGATCGTGAATATTTGAGGAAATCACTGGTTTGATATATTGTGACACAAGCTACTTTGTAGCGTGGTGCTCTTTCTATCAGTTAAAATGGGACATAACGGACTCCCGATGCAGTACGGCCTTGCTTTTATTTGTCTTGCCTTCCACCTCGTTTGTGGAGACGTGAGCTACTCTGTTCTGGAGGAGATGAAACGTGGATCTGTGATTGGAAATATAGCTAAAGAGCTGGGACTAGATTTGGGCAGACTGTCCGCTCGCAAGGCCCGTGTCGATACAGAGGACAACAACGTTCAGTACTGTGGTGTCAATCTCAACACCGGAGACTTGATTGTTCAAGAAAGGATTGACAGAGAAGGGCTTTGTGCCAGAAAGGCATCGTGTGTTCTAAAACAGGAACTCGTTCTGGAAAATCCATTAGAGCTTCACCGTTTTACTATCCGTATTCAGGATATCAATGATAATTCACCACAGTTCAAGGAGGATTCGCTTAGAATTGAAATTCAGGAATCGGCAGTCAAGGGCGCGCGATTCCTTCTTGGAGAGGCACATGATGCAGACATCGGAGAAAATGCTGTTCAGGGCTACTCACTTCAGCAGAATGATCACTTCAAATTAGATGTAAACACAAAGGCTGGGGGAAGAAAATATTGTGAACTAGTATTAGAGAAAGAATTAGACAGAGAGGACACAAGAGAGATTATGCTCTTGCTAACTGCATTTGATGGTGGCTCTCCTCAGAGATCAGGTACTGTAGCCATACACGTCATTGTCCTGGATGCTAATGATAATGTACCAGTGTTTAGCCAAACCGTCTATAAAGCCAGTCTGCCTGAAAACTCTCCTCTAGATACATTGGTGATCACAGTGAGTGCAACTGATGCAGACGAGGGAGTGAACGGTGAAGTAACTTACGGATTTGATCATGTTTCAGATGAAAATGATAACGTGTTTTCTTTAAACCCCAAATCGGGAGAGGTGAGAGTAGCTGGAGCTATTGATTATGAGAAAGTGTCATCCTATGATATGCAGATCAGCGCCAAAGATGGTCTGGGTTTAGTTTCATATACTACGCTAATGATTGAAATTACTGATATAAATGATAATGCGCCAGTGATATATCTGAAATCACTGTCTAATCCCATAGCTGAGAACGTGTCACCTGGTACAGAGGTGGGCATCATTAACGTGCAGGACAGAGACTCAGAGAATAACAGACAGGTCCGCTGCTCCATTCAGCAGAATGTCCCTTTTAAGTTGGTTCCTTCTATTAAAAACTATTATTCTCTGGTGACCACAGGACAACTGGACCGTGAACTAGTGTCTGATTACAACATTACAATCACTGCCACTGACGAGGGCTCTCCACCTCTGTCCTCCTCTAAAACTGTTGCGTTATCTGTAGCTGACATCAACGACAACCCACCTGTGTTTGAGGAACAGGCGTACAGCGCATATGTGACTGAAAATAACAAACCTGGCTCCACTTTATGTTCCGTTACTGCTCGAGACCCCGACTGGAGACAAAACGGAACAGTGATTTATTCTCTGTTAGCTGGTGAGGTGAACGGTGCCCCGGTGTCCTCCTATCTGTCTGTTAACGGAGACACGGGGGTGATTCACGCTGTGAGGTCCTTTGATTATGAACAGTTCAGGAGCTTTAAAGTCCACGTGATGGCCAGAGACAACGGTTCTCCTCCGCTCAGCAGCAACGTGACCGTCAGTGTCTTCATATCAGATGTGAACGACAACTCTCCTCAGATACTGTACCCCGCCCCGGAGGGCAACTCCTTCATGACCGAGCTCGTCCCCAAAGCTGCACACGGAGGCTCCCTGGTGTCCAAAGTGATAGCGGTGGACGCGGACTCCGGACAGAACGCCTGGCTGTCCTATCATATAGTGAAATCCACTGATCCGGGACTTTTCACTATTGGTCTCCACAGCGGAGAGATCAGGACAAAGCGGGACATTTCTGAATCTGACAGCATGAAACAGAACCTTATTGTGGCAGTGAAAGATAACGGACAGCCCTCTCTCTCTGCCACCTGTTCCATGTATTTACTTATTTCTGATAACTTGGCTGAGGTGCCAGAACTGAAGGATATTTCTTATGATGAGAAGAATTCCAAACTGACCTCTTACCTAATCATCGCTCTAGTGTCTGTGTCCACCTTTTTTCTGACTTTCATCATCATCATTCTGGGTGTGAGGTTTTGTCGCACGAGAAAGCCAAGACTGTTGTTTGACGGAGCAGTCGCCATCCCCAGCGCTTATCTGCCTCCTAATTACGCAGATGTTGACGGCACAGGAACTTTACGCAGCACTTACAATTATGACGCATACCTGACAACAGGTTCTAGAACCAGTGACTTTAAGTTTGTGACATCTTACAATGACAACACACTTCCTGCTGACCAGACTCTGAAGAAAAGTGCATCAGACTTTGCTGAAGCGTTTGGAGAATTGGAAGGATGTTCAGAGGTATGATAACCTATATAGCATCGAATTTTATTCATGAAATCAAACAAAGTCCTGAACATTTTCGTTTTAGGTTCATAGAAATGGTTTACCTCTATTCTGTTGAGCATGCAGGTCTTTTTTGTCCATAATTTGCGTTTGGAGATTGTGATGCTTCCCCGGAGGTAGGGATAGTCGTCACGTGTGTTTTCACCTATTTCTATTTGTGTCTTAACGGTCCAGCCAAAGCCTTTGATTAACATGTACTTGCTTTTATTGTCATTTTTTGAATTGACCGTTTGAACAGTGTAAGACACTTGTGATAACGTTTACTCGTATGACTCAGCCTTAATGAACTGTCATTACTTTCATTTAATACCACATGCATCCATGATAATGACACTGACGAAAGTTCGTCATGGAGAATGATAACTCGTAGCCTAATGTTTTAGGACCATTTCAGTTTAACTTTGGTGGTATTTTTCATGAATACACAGAACAGTTATTTAAATCAGATACTTTAAATTTTATGGTCTTTGGAGAGACAATAGACATTCTTCTATATATTTTTATCAAAATCTATATTCTCTGTTCACACAACATATCTGCCCCTGTCTTTGCCCACAGTTGCATCGTGTTCTTCGTGTCTGTCCTTTGAGTTGAACGGAACAAGTTGGTGCTGTCCTTGGTGCTGAAAGTTGAATTTGCTCTTTTGTTGTATTTTTTTAGTCACTTAACCTTGTCTTTCATTTTTACCATCTTTTTGAGTTTTAGATCATAATTTTACCTCGAAACTTAGTTTCCTGACTAGACAGTGAGGAAAAGTCCAACAGACCTAGCTGATTCTTTTGTAGATCCTGATATTTCCAACTTTAATACAATGAGAAATTTACATGTTCTTTCCTTCTTTCTTTCTTTCTTACATAACATATATCAAATTGGGTTTTTTGTTCAGGTTTTCGGTGTGCACGCATGAATCCATATCCCTAAAATTACTCAGTAAATTGAATATGTCAATTTTTCTAACTGAAACATGGTACAGAAAGAAATAATAATACCATGAATCTTACAACTTGCAATGGATACATCTTGAGGTGGAAAGAATGATATTTCACACTTTTGGCTAAATCAGTTGCAGTCACAGGGTTTCACTTACACAAATTATTTGGGAGACCATCTGACAGAAATGTTCAGGGTATAATTTGTATGTTTAATTTTGACACCCTTTGAGATCCACTTAAAACATTAAAACAGCTGTTTATTCCCTTTTCAAACCTGGATTACGTTTGGGGTGATGAGGTGGAAGGTTCCGTATGCAACTCTGGTGAAGGCTAAGAACTCTGTGAAGGTCAGGGAGCATCAGTGCCAGTGTTACATGGGCATGTAGGATATGGAAGGTTTTAGGTGCTGTACTATCTCTCTCTTCCTAAGAGGTCAGGGGATTTTCAAGAAATTATGTTTTGTCTAAGGTGCATCCTACAGTTGGGGAGGACGGTGTTTGTGACATGCTGTAGTCTGTGCATCATTTATTTATTTAATGTAAGTGAATGTTGTCATTGCTGTTTGTATTCTCCACTGTCCATGTGACGATATGAGTTTATTTCTTTGAGGAGGTGTATATTCTGAGGCAATGCAGTTAAGCGTGTGAATGTGTTTTGATTTGGTATGTGAGAGTTTGATGGGTTGGTTTCCTGCTTTTAAATAGTGTGGTGCACAGTTCTGTATGTAGAGGTAGGCAGACATGCATTGCTGCTTTTCAGGAAGTTTTTTTTTTTGATTTTGGCATAATTTAACACTGGATGTATCACTTTCTTTTTCTACTTTGATATATTGTCACAACGTATTGTATTTATGTGGTCTTCCAGTGCATAAGAGGTTTAATGTGTCAGAGACATAGTTTACAGTGTCTGCATGATAATATGTTGTGAGGAGACTTTGCTTATTAATACTAGCCAGAGATATTTGGTTTTTATATTCAGTTAGAGAATAGCCTTAATTTTTGAAATTTAAGACTGCAACTCATCATAACAATTAACAATTTTTTACATCCACAGTTCGTTATGAAGGTGCAAGAAGTCATACACCAAGTGATACATTTCCTTTATAATTCTAAGATCTTACTTTTACATTGTTAATATTATTATTATTAATTTTTGTTATTATTATTTCTAGGCATTTTATTATTTGTGCAGTCTGTTATTTCTTCATTCCCACTCATGGTGTCGCTATTCGCTAATCTACATGAAACATTTCCACTCCACCCTCTGGCTTGTAGACCAATAAAAGCCTAGATTTTTGTTTGGTGTAGGATTCATCCACAGTAACGGTGACGTGCTGTCGATTTTCTTTTTGGCTGAACGGTACAATCCTGATTCAGTTTGAAATCTCAACGGTACCGTTTTTCTCAGTAGCAGACTCATTGTCATGATGGTGCGCCAAATGAACTGCTTCGTTTTCTTTCTATTGTGGCAAGTAGCGAATGGGGACGTGAGTTATTCCTTTCAGGAGGAAATGAAGCGCGGATCTCACATTGGGAATATAGCGAAGGATCTTAACCTGGACTCAAGTAAACTGTCTTCTAGAAATGCCCGTGTTGATGCCGCAGGGAATCGTAAACGATATTGTGACATCAATCTCAATACTGGGGATTTGATTCTTGCCGACATGATTGACCGAGAGGAGCTCTGTGGAGAAAAGCTGTCGTGTGTAATAAAACGCGATCTCGTACTGGAGAATCCCCTGGAGCTGCATCCGTTCAGTCTACACATTCAAGATATTAATGATAACTCACCACAGTTCGACGAAGAACTGATCAATATAGAAATTCAAGAATCCACAGACAGGGGAGCTCGTTTTGTGATAGAGGAGGCGCACGATGCGGATGTAGGCCAAAATTCAGTTCAACACTACAGCCTTAAGAAGAATGATAATTTCGTTTTGGCTGCTGACGGAAACACAATAGAGCTCGTTCTTGATAAAGCGCTTGATCGTGAAAAACAAGATGAAATTAATTTGCTCCTCACAGCTCTAGATGGTGGCTCCCCTCAGAGATCAGGTACCGTAGTCATACACGTCACTGTGCTGGATGCTAATGATAACGCCCCAGTGTTTAGCCAGGCCGTTTATAAAGCCAGTCTGCCTGAAAACTCTCCTTTAGATACTGTGGTGGTCACAGTGAGGGCGACTGATGCAGACGAGGGAGTCAATGGAGATGTGACATATGACTTTGGACATGTTACTGAAGATGTGAAGAAAGTTTTTAGTATTGACCGTAAAAACGGGATGATAAAAGTTAATGGTGCGATTGACTTTGAAACTGTTACATCATATGATTTGCGCATTAAAGCAAAGGATGGTTTAGGATTATCGTCATACACAAAGGTAACTGTTGAAGTTACTGATGTCAATGACAACATGCCTGTAATCTATGTTAAATCTCTGGCAAATCCAATACTGGAGAACGTGTCACCTGGTACAGAGGTGGGGATCATCAATGTGCAGGATGCAGATTCGGATAATAACCAAAAGGTCCGCTGCTCCATTCAACATAATGCTCCTTTTAAGTTGGTTTCTTCTCTTAAAAACTATTATTCTCTGGTGACCACAGGACAACTGGACCGTGAACTAGTGTCTGATTACAACATTACAATCACTGCCACTGACGAGGGCTCTCCACCTCTGTCCTCCTCTAAAACTGTTGAGTTATCTGTAGCTGACATCAACGACAACCCACCTGTGTTTGAGGAACAGTCGTACAGCGCATATGTGACTGAAAATAACAAACCTGGCTCCACTTTATGTTCCGTTAGTGCTCGAGACCCCGACTGGAGACAAAACGGTACAGTGATTTATTCTCTGTTAGCTGGTGAGGTGAATGGTGCCCCGGTGTCTTCCTATCTGTCTGTTAACGGAGACACGGGGGTGATCCACGCTGTGAGGTCTTTTGATTATGAACAGTTCAGGAGCTTTAAAGTCCACGTGATGGCCAGAGACAACGGTTCTCCTCCGCTCAGCAGCAACGTGACAGTCAGTGTCTTCATATCAGATGTGAACGACAACACTCCTCAGATACTGTACCCCGCCCCGGAGGGCAACTCCTTCATGACCGAGCTGGTCCCCAAAGCTGCACACGGAGGCGCTCTGGTGTCCAAAGTGATAGCGGTGGACGCGGACTCCGGACAGAACGCCTGGCTGTCCTATCATATAGTGAAATCCACTGATCCGGGACTTTTCACTATTGGTCTCCACAGCGGAGAGATCAGGACACAGCGGGACATTTCTGAATCTGACAGCATGAAACAGAACCTTATTGTGGCAGTGAAAGATAACGGACAGCCCTCTCTCTCTGCCACCTGTTCCGTGTATTTACTTATTTCTGATAACTTGGCTGAGGTGCCAGAACTGAAGGATATTTCTTATGATGAGAAGAATTCCAAACTGACCTCTTACCTGATCATCGCTCTGGTGTGTGTGTCCACCTTTTTTCTGACTTTCGTCATCATCATCCTGGGTGTGAGGTTTTGTCGCAGGAGAAAGCCCAGACTGTTGTTTGACGGAGCAGTCGCCATCCCCAGCGCTTATCTGCCTCCTAATTACGCAGATGTTGACGGCACAGGAACTTTACGCAGCACTTACAATTATGACGCGTACCTGACAACAGGTTCTAGAACCAGTGACTTTAAGTTTGTGACATCTTACAATGACAACACACTTCCTGCTGACCAGACTCTGAAGAAAAGTCCATCAGACTTTGCAGATGCATTTGCGGATTACGATGCTTCCCCAGAGGTAGGGAGACATTTTATATCAATATACGTTTGTTTACTTACCCAAGACGCTGTTCTTGCAGATCTCTGCTCTCGTGATTGCTCTATATGTCCTTGCCAATGAAAAACCTTTTCAAGTACGATTCATCTATTCTCTCCTTGGTGCTGAACTCTGGTAGATCATTTGATGCATTTTCAGGGATAATGTACGTCAGTCACCTGATTCCACCGTCATTCTTCTCTTTTCTGACCGATATTTCAGTGAATATCCTTTGATATTGTTTTTGGCATTGGCTTTCTTTGTCCTCGATGGTCTTGGGTCTTCTGGGTAGTATTGTCAAACATGTAATCCACGACTTGAACTTCTGATGTCAGTGATAGCCGCGTAAAAATATGTGCACGCACGACAAAAGGAGGTAGACAGCCTGATAAATAATCTGTTCATGTGTGGTTCTCACAGAAACATTTTATTTCTTTTTTGGTGCGTGTTTCAGCAAAGTAAATTAAATGACAGCACTGTTTATTTGGGCTTTGTTAAAGCTTATGTCAGCATCGAACCTTATTGCCATGTTCCAAGCTTTTTGTGAACAGTCATCTGTCACTGATGTTTACTACAACAACAATTAAAATAATATTTTGATGTTCATCAAGGTAGATTGAAGCATTCATGTAAAAACTTTGTTTTCGACTTTGGGAGGGACTTATATTTCTGTTGTTTTTGTCTCCTCCAAGTTGTCAAAATTATTGCCTGACAGTCATTATTCCAAACAGATCTTTGTCATTTTGATGCATTAACACAGAGTACAACCCTGATGCTGATATGGTTTTAAGCACACAACATTTCAGTTTGCAGCCTGTAACAGTCAAAAGCTTGTCTAAATCCAACGATAAAAATGCTTATTTTATTTTTCCCATTAATGATTTAAATATGCACAATTACAAGGAAAAGTGTTTGTTGTAGGCTCCATGAATATGCAGGATTTATTAGGATGTTTATAGGACGCCTTCCAAGCGGCATAAAGATTTGATATCAGAGAAAACCTAAATCTAAGATGAAAGTGTTCCCTTCTTATTTCTTGTGCTGCCTTCTTTTGGACATAACAATTATATTAAAACACAGGGTTGAATCCGAGACACAGTTTGATTAGTTTCATGTTGATGTCTACTTTTTTAGTTCTCTGTTACTTCAAAAGTGGGACAAAGCTTTAGGTAAATATGAAACAGTAAAGTAAATAATGTTACTGTTGTCCTTGTTTTGATTAACAGGGTTCTTTGAACTTGAGTATAGTGAAACACTTATAAAATAATACATAGCCTTGCCATACCTAAACAAATGCTCATGGTGTCAGTGTGTACCAAAAAACGAGAAGGCACAGTCATTCTCCACCCTTAAGTATCAACGACTTTAAAGCCTGAATCTGCTGTTGTGCTGCAGTTCACAAGAACACTTCGTTTACATGACCGCACTTTGAGGATCGTGAATATTTGAGGAAATCACTGGTTTGATATATTGTGACACAAGCTACTTTGTAGCAGTGGTGCTCTTTCTATAAGTTAAAATGGGACATAACGGAATCGCCCTGCGTTGCGGCCTTGCTTTTATTTTTCTTGCCTTCCACCTCGTCTTTGGAGATGTGAGCTACTCTGTTCCGGAGGAGATGAAACGTGGATCTGTGATTGGAAATATAGCTAAAGATCTGGGACTAGATTTGGGCAGACTGTCCGCTCGCAAGGCCCGTGTCGATACAGAGGACAACAACGTTCAGTACTGTGGTGTCAATCTCAACACCGGAGACTTGATTGTTCAAGAAAGGATTGACAGAGAAGGGCTTTGTGCCAGAAAGGCATCGTGTGTTCTAAAACAGGAACTCGTTCTGGAAAATCCATTAGAGCTTCACCGTTTTAGTATCCGTATTCAGGATATCAATGATAATTCACCACAGTTCAAGGAGGATTCGCTTAGAATTGAAATTCGGGAATCGGCAGTCAAGGGCGCGCGATTCCTTCTTGGAGAGGCGCATGATGCAGACATCGGAGAAAATGCTGTTCAGGGCTACTCACTTCAGCAGAATGATCACTTCAAATTAGATGTAAACACAAAGGCTGGGGGAAGAAAATATTGTGAACTAGTATTAGAGAAAGAATTAGACAGAGAGGACACAAGAGAGATTATGCTCTTGCTAACTGCATTTGATGGTGGCTCTCCTCAGAGATCAGGTACTGTAGCCATACATGTCACTGTCCTGGATGCTAATGATAATGTACCAGTGTTTAGCCAAACTGTCTATAAAGCCAGTCTGCCTGAAAACTCTCCTCTAGATACATTGGTGATCACAGTGAGTGCAACTGATGCAGACGAGGGAGTGAACGGTGAAGTAACTTACGGATTTGATCATGTTTCAGATGAAAATGATAACGTGTTTTCTTTACACCCCAAATCGGGAGAGGTGAGAGTAGCTGGAGCTATTGATTATGAGAAAGTGTCATCCTATGATATGCAGATCAGCGCCAAAGATGGTCTGGGTTTAGTTTCATATGCAACGTTAATGATTGAAATTATTGATATAAATGATAATGCTCCAGTGATATATCTGAAATCACTGTCTAACCCCATACCTGAGAACGTGTCACCTGGTACAGAGGTGGGCATTATTAACGTGCAGGACAGAGACTCAGAGAATAACAGACAGGTCCGCTGCTCCATTCAGCAGAATGTCCCTTTTAAGTTGGTTCCTTCTATTAAAAACTATTATTCTCTGGTGACCACAGGACAACTGGACCGTGAACTAGTGTCTGATTACAACATTACAATCACTGCCACTGACGAGGGCTCTCCACCTCTGTCCTCCTCTAAAACTGTTGAGTTATCTGTAGCTGACATCAACGACAACCCACCTGTGTTTGAGGAACAGGCGTACAGCGCATATGTGACTGAAAATAACAAACCTGGCTCCACTTTATGTTCCGTTAGTGCTCGAGACCCCGACTGGAGACAAAACGGTACAGTGATTTATTCTCTGTTAGCTGGTGAGGTGAACGGTGCCCCGGTGTCCTCCTATCTGTCTGTTAACGGAGACACGGGGGTGATCCACGCAGTGAGGTCGTTTGATTATGAACAGTTCAGGAGCTTTAATGTCCACGTGATGGCCAGAGACAACGGTTCTCCTCCGCTCAGCAGTAACGTGACAGTCAGTGTCTTCATATCAGATGTGAACGACAACTCTCCTCAGATACTGTACCCCGCCCCGGAGGGCAACTCCTTCATGACCGAGCTGGTCCCCAAAGCTGCACACGGAGGCTCCCTGGTGTCCAAAGTGATAGCGGTGGACGCGGACTCCGGACAGAACGCCTGGCTGTCCTATCATATAGTGAAATCCACTGATTCGGGACTTTTCACTATTGGTCTCCACAGCGGAGAGATCAGGACACAGCGGGACATTTCTGAATCTGACAGCATGAAACAGAACCTTATTGTGGCAGTGAAAGATAACGGACAGCCCTCTCTCTCTGCCACCTGTTCCATGTATTTACTTATTTCTGATAACTTGGCTGAGGTGCCAGAACTGAAGGATATTTCTTATGATGAGAAGAATTCCAAACTGACCTTTTACCTGATCATCGCTCTGGTGTCTGTGTCCACCTTTTTTCTGACTTTCATCATCATCATTCTGGGTGTGAGGTTTTGTCGCAGGAGAAAGCCCAGACTGTTGTTTGACGGAGCAGTCGCCATCCCCAGCGCTTATCTGCCTCCAAATTACGCAGATGTTGACGGCACAGGAACTTTACGCAGCACTTACAATTATGACGCGTACCTGACAACAGGTTCTAGAACCAGTGACTTTAAGTTTGTGACATCTTACAATGACAACACACTTCCTGCTGACCAGACTCTGAAGAAAAGTGCATCAGACTTTGCTGAAGCGTTTGGAGAATTGGAAGGATGTTCAGAGGTATGATAACCTATATAGCTTCGAATTTTATTCATGAAATCAAACAAAGTCCTCAACATTTTCGTTTTAGGTTCATAGAAATGGTTTACCTCTATTCTGTTGAGCATGCAGGTCTTTTTTGTCCATAATTTTGTCCATGGTATGCAATGTTTTATTCTTTTTATTTTGGTATTTCTCTTTGACAATTTATTTTCAGGTTCATTGTTTTTAAAAGTTTAGACAGTGTTTTCTTCTTCTGCTTCAAGTTCAACTATGGTTTATTTTGATTTCTCTTCATAATTGTCTATGTCTGTATATGATTTGAAAACAGTTCGTAGTTAATGTAGCTCTTTAACTTTCAAGCTATCTATCAAAACATATCTTTGCATCTTTCTTGAATATCTCTAAACAACGGTTTTCCTGTCATCATACTTGTGTCATTGCTAATGACACTTCCTGAATATTTTTTTTTAGTTACTAACTCCATTAGGCTATACACCGCACATGAAGATGTGACCTGAGGCTCTTAAGTACTGGAAGACGTCATAACTTGTTACATTTGAGTACATTCGTGGTCTTTACAGGTCATTTCATTTAATCAGTTCTGGATATGATTCTCATGTCTCTTGCATCTATATTTAATTTTTAACAATATATCAGTAATCAACATACAGTGCAATGCAACTGTTTCTTAGTAATCAGACTGAACAACAGTAGAATGTCAGTAGTAAATTAGGTCACTCTCACAATCACATATTCACTGTGTAGGGAGAACTCATGTCTGCGTCCATAATCACCATCACATGTCATATATGATACCTGACTTTTATATTAAACATTTTTCATAAGCACTGATGTTTCAATATAGTCCAGGGACATATATTATTATAGTATATAGTAGACTGCTATATGTATTTCACAAATTAGATGTATGAAATCTCCTTGGAAATGCTTTCATTGTGTAATAAAATAGAGCACAGGTGGAAGACACTGCCTGAAGAAAGTAGGGTTTTACATTTAAAGCCTATCCACTTCAATTATCAACAATTATGTTACATTGGCTTCTCTTGTTTGAGCTTTGATGTTTTTGATTCATTTCTGATTCGAGCACAGTTTAAGATAGAAACAAGTGTAGAGAAAAATTAGTTTTTTCTCCAAGCAATATTTCTATGGTTTTGATTTTTCATTGAGTTTTCTCTCGATTAATTGCAGTTCTCTATCCAAACATTTGGTGATAGAAGTAGTGTCCAAGTAAGAATTTAAACAATGTTTTTGTAAACTTATTGCGTGTCTCATACTCTTCCTGGAACCTGTAAAATGAAATTTTGTCAACATACTGAAGCTGATTGTATGACGTCAGATGTTACCCAAGAAAGAGTCCTTTCATCCATCACGTTAAAGTGGAGAAAAAAAGATTAACCTGCCTGATTGAACACCTGAACAGAATTCTAGTCATATAAAATATAAGCTGAGGCAAAGGAGATTTGCCCAGCTACTAACTGTCTTCTTCTTATTAAAGCCCCCCTTCCTCTTCACTAGCACCTTGTCTGGGCTGACCTTAGAATACTTCATGAAAACACTTTGGTTCACAACATCTCCCTTGTAATTGTAACAGTTGTTGTGGATGCTGGATATCATTTAAGCTGCAAATATACTTTTGATGCTAGGGATCACTGAGGAGAGTCTACTGGCACTTTTAAGAGACTCTTAGTTTAGATAAAATAAAGCTAGGAAACCTTTACTTTAAATGCAGAAGATGTACTTTATTTTAAAGTTATTAGATAACAGATATAAACAGTAAAACATTTATTCAAAGGTTATGAATATAGAAATACAACAATTTTCAACTATCAATTTCCTGTAACACCTTCCTATCTATTCTAACTGTCCTGTTCATAACCTCTTCAGATTCTGTGGGATAAGGTTGAATGAAGGAACAGTCCAAAAATCCTAAAAAAAAAATTGTTATCAGCTTTTGCAGAAGTGGGATTATGTCAAAGAGGATCGTCAACTGCTGTCAAAGTCTCATAGTTGAAGCACTCTGGTCCATCAGGCTGTCTTGGCGTAACTCACAAATCTGTCACTTTGGCAGTTGATTATTTCCAGGAGTCTTTCCCTCGTTGAGGTGCTTTGGTTAAGCGACCCTGTGTCCCCAGGCAGTTGATGAGTGCTCCCTGCTTCTCTTAAACCTAACATTGTTATACCCTTTTTACTTGCCCTGCATGGACATCCTACATTATATCATTTGCAGTTACCAAAGGACTGAGTGGAACTGTGATCACGCTCATTGTAGCTGCACCGGTTCAAGAAATATGGCCACGCATCATACAGATGTCCTTCATGATGTTTTATTCTCTCTCAAGCATCTCTGTCATCAGACACCGTGAAAACTACACACAAAAAATACAAAAACAACCAAATACACCCGTTAATTGCTTAAACTGAAAACATCAAAGGAACATACAAAAGGTCACTTTTAAACATAAATACCAAATATGAAAAACTAAATAAAAGTACACTACCGTGTGCGCCTCTCCAACCGTGCAGAATATTGTCCTCAGTAGCCACGTTTGGCCCTCCTTCAGCACATGTAGGACCTCTCTTTCTTTTCGTTTTTGTAAAAATATCCCACAATGCCCAGGTGTGACCTCTGACCACTTGAAACCCCAAAAGGTTGCGTTCAAGATAATCTTATATTACAGTTTTAACACATTATAATGATTTCAAACTTAAATTTCAAATACATATAAAATAAACACTGAAATGAAATACCTCTCTCAGACAGTTACACTCCCACCAAGTTACTATGATTTATGATAACCTCTATGAAAACATTTAAATAAATCTGGTAACTTTCAGAAATAAACACTGATATCTTGTACCTTTTAGCTTACATAACTGATACTTTAAACTCTTCTCAATAGTAAACCTGGTTTCATTATCACACATTTTAGTTGTTTTCTACAAGTACAACCAATTTATGAATAGGACGCTCAAGAATGGATGAACTAGAAAGTCTTTTACCCTCTTTTCCAAGATTTTTGTTTCCTATCTGTACAGTAACTTTTCGTACCAGTCCATCTCCATCCTTACAAACATCTATCACTTTTCCAAGTCTCCACTCATTGCGTGGAATTTCATCCTCTTTGACAATAACAATGTCTCCAATTTTCACATTACGCCTTGAAGAGTGCCAGCGTTGTCTGAGTGTGATGTTTGCTAAATACTCTTTCCTCCACCTACTCCAAAACTGTTCAGTTAGGTACTGTACCCTGCGCCATCTTTTTCTGGCATACACATCTTCTGCCACAAATTTCCCTGGAGGAGGAAGTGGAACAGAGCTTTTCATGGTAAGTAGATGATTTGGAGTGATTGGCTCTAAACTTTTAGGATCGTTGATGCTGTCAGTTGTGAGAGGTCGGTTATTATCGACATAGCTTCATAGAAAAAGGTTCTTAAGGAAGCATCATCTAATCTGCCTGTGCTCTTGGAAAGGACCCAGCTCATGACACTCCTGACTGTCCTTATCTGCCGTTCCCAAATTCCTCCCATGTGACTGGCATCAGGTACATTCATAATGAAATCACAATGTTTCTCAGCCAGGTAAGACCTCAGTCTGTCATTGTCCATTTCTTTTAAAGCCTTTGTCAACTCATTTTTCGCTCCAACAAAATTTGTTCCTCTGTCTGACCTGATTTGTCTTACAGCTCCACGAATAGCTATAAAACACCGCAGTGCATTTATGAATGCATCAGTTGTCAGATCTTCCAATAGTTCTATGTGAATTGCCCTTGAAGATAGACAGGTGAATATGAGACCGTACCTTTTCTGCTCTTTACGACCCTGCTTAGTGAGAAAAGGTCCGAAGCAATCCATCCCACAGAAAGAGAAGGGTGGTGAGGGCTCAACACGATCAGTGGGCAAATCTGCCATTTTTTGTGTTTCTGTTGGTCGGCGAGCTTTTCTGCACGTGACACATTGTTTGATGTAGTTTGCCACAACTTTGCTGCCACCAACTATCCAGTAACCATTTGTTCTAAGCTCATTAAGGGTCTGCCCTCTGCCTTGGTGCTGACTTTTTTCATGACAGTAACCTAGAATCAGCCGTGTGATCACCCCACATTTTGGTAGGATTACTGGATGCTTCATGTCATGAGATAAGGAAGCATTTTTTAATCTCCCTCCCACCCTGAGAACACCATCTTGCAACACTGGATCAAGCTGGAACAACTGATGGTTATGTGGCAGTTTACTTTGACTCCGGGCTTCAATTTCCTCTTGGAAGGCATCCTTTTGTGCCAATTTCACAAGGACAAGACTGGCTTGTCTTCTGTCTTCCACATTTATGGGCTCTGCTGGTTTGACTCCTTTTAATTTTTTAATCCGAGCAACAACATTCACTGCTGTTTGCCATTTTGAGAACTTCTCGAACCTCTTTAGAAAACATTCCTCTTCAACTGCTGCCGTTTGCAGCACTTGTGTCATTTTCACTTCAGGATCTCCCACCATGAGCTGTGGCTTTGACTCTGGAATGACAATCTCTTTTTCCCATAGGAATTTTGGTCCAGTAAGCCATGTTGAGCTCATCAGCTCTTCTATCTTGAGGCCTCTGGAAGCATGATCAGCTGGGTTTTTGTCAGTCTCAATATGGTGCCAGTGAGCTGGATTTGTTGTTTCTCTGATTCTTTGAACCCGATTCGCTACAAAAACATGAAACCTGCGAGCTTCATTGTTAATATAGCCTAAGACTAGTGAGTCTGTCCAAAAGTATTCTTGATCAATCTTAAGCTCTAGCTCTTCCTTCAACATAGTGCTGACTGCTGAGGAGACAACTGCAGCTGTTAACTCCAGTCTAGGTATGGTTACAACTTTAGTGGGTGCAACTCTTGCCTTACCTATGACTAGGGAGCAATGCACTTTATTTTCCATCACCACTCGGAGATATGAGCACTGGCCATACCCATGACTACTCGCATCTGAAAAGTGATGCAGTTCAACTCTCTGCGCCTTGTCCAGGTTCTCAGGAGCGAATCATCTTGGGATTTGGAGTTCCTGCAATTTCTCAAGATCATTAAGCCAGCTCTCCCACCGTGGCTTTAACTCTGCAGGGAGTTGTTCGTCCCATCCAATGCCCTTTTGGCACATTTCCTGCAGTATTTTCTTTCCCTGTAGCAGGAAAGGGGCTAGGAAACCTAATGGATCAAACACAGAGGCAATTGTGGAGAGTATTCCCCGCCGTGTTGTAGATTTCTCGTTCAGAGCGACCTTAAAGGAGAATGTGTCACTGTCAACACTCCACTTTACTCCCAGCACTGTCTGCACTGGGAGTTCCCCGTGATTGAGATCCACATCCTGTACTCCTTTAGCTCGATCGCTGTCGGGAACAGACTCCAAGACTTCTCTGTTGTTTGAGATGAACTTGTGGAGGTGTAACTTTCCTTTTGCGCACACAGTTTGTGCTTCTCTCACAAGTTTAATAGCTGAGTCCACAGATTCGACACTGATCAGGCCATCATCAACGTAAAAATTCCTTTTTATGAAGCTGGCTGCTGCAGGATAGTCCTTTTCATTTTGGCTTGCAAGGTACTTCAATCCATAATTTGAGCAGCCAGGAGAAGATGCTGCTCCAAATAGATGGACTCGCATGCGGTAATCCTTTGGCTCTGATTTTGTATCCCCGTTCTCCCACCACAGGAATCGTAAGTAGTCTCTGTCCTCTGAACTCACGTGAAATCTGTGGAACATTTTTTCTACATCACAGATCACTGCCACTGGGTATTTGCGGAACCTGCAGAGCACTCCTGTCAGTCCATTTGTGAGGTCAGGTCCTGATAGTAAGTGATCATTCAGAGCTGTGCCCCCATACTTGGCTGAACAATCAAACACAACCCTTATTTTTTCTGGCTTTCTGGGGTGATATACTCCTTGGTGAGGAATATACCATACATTTCCTGCCTTGGGTTGATTGTCAGCTCTTTCCGCATCTCCATCTTTAAAAACACCATCCATGAACTTTATGTAGTCTTCCTTGAATTTGAGATTTTTCTCAAATTTTCTTTTCAGCTGATTTAGCCGCACCAGAGCTAGCCCTTTGTTTTCTGGCAGTTGTGGGCGTGTTTTAAAGGGGAGGGGCATTTCCAGGTGCCCATCTGCGTTCTGTTGTATTTGTTCATTGAGTAAGTGCATGAACTGTATGTCATCTTGTGAGATGCTCTTTTCTCCATGGTAAGTGTCTTTGAAGTCAGCTTCCAGGGCTCTGATGACAGCGGGTGGTGTCAATGGTGGAAGTTCTCTGACAGATACACGATGGCACAGACCTGTCACCTCTGATGAATTTGCCACCCGTGATGAGTTGCCAACAATGCTCCAACCCAGGTCCGTTTTGATACCATATGGCTCGTCGTCACTTCCTGTAATGACATGTCGGGGAGCTAAGACTCTGGGGCAGTCGTAACCTATAAGAAGGCCAACCTCACAATCCATCAGCTCTGGTATTTCCTGTGCTATGTTGATCAGATGTTTCCACTTTTTGGCGGTAGCTGGGGTAGGAATGTGAGAACGTTCAAGTGGGATGAAATCTCTGGAATAAGCAGGTGGCAAGTCAATGAAGCTATTAGAAGCAAACCCTCTAACTCTAAGCCCACTGACTCTCTCACTCTGTATAATGGAATCTCTTGCCATCATAGTGGTAAGCTTCAACTTGACTGGCTCTGAACCTGCTCCTATCCTTTCACATACTCCTTGATCTACAAAAGTGTTGCTACTTTGCGTATCAAGTAGGGCATACACTAATGTCTCACTTTCTGGGGTGGCTTCTAAAGAAATCCACACAGGTACTATCATGGATGTGCTCTCACCTTCAACTCTGTTAATGCTACAGGAAAGAGATGAGGTTTTTTCATCAGCGTTCACAGCATGAGAAGTTGTCTCTGCAGCAGGAGCTCTGCTCTCGTGAAGTGGTGTTGGATGTGATTTCTTACATATGCCACATGTAGATTTATTCCTGCAGTCTTTTGAAATGTGTCCTCTCCTGAGACAACCGAAGCATAAATTATTGTCCAAAATAAACCTCTGTTTTTCCTCTACAGGTTTACTGGACAGCGTTGGGCATTTGTGAATGGAGTGACTTTCTTCACAGCATAGACATGAGAGAGAATTTGGAGATACTGATGACATGTTCACTTTCTTTACTGCATTTGAACCTTTTGAGTTGCTCTCCACATCACTGCTAGTTTTCATCACAATCACTGGTTTATCTAATCCGTCTGCTTTTACACTTGTGCTGAATGCACTAGCCCTTTGACGTTTAACATCTCTTGAGGGCCTCTCCTCCACAGACTTCAATGCCTGAAGGGAAGTCACAGGATTGCATGTAATATCGGCTTCTGTTGCCACAAACTCAGCAAACTCTTTGAAATTGGGGTATTCCTCTGTTTTTCTCAGCTGTTTTGTTACATGACGATTCCAGCGTGAGATTAACCACTCAGGAAGCTTCTGGAGCAATTTTTGGTTCTCCTCACAGTCATTTAACACTTGGAGTCCCTTGACGTGAGGCATGGCATTGCTGCAAGTGGTCAGAAAGTCACTGAATTGTCTTAATTTAAGGGACTCTCTTGAATTAATCTTTGGCCAATTGTTTAACTTGTCTCTAAATGCACGCTGAATTACAAAGGAATGACCATAACGAGCATTTAGTGCCTCCCATGCTTGATTGTAAGCATCCTCATCTTTCCTGTAGAAGCTTCCTTCCACAACAGATCGTGCCTCACCACTGATGTATCTCTGCAGGTAAAACAACTTGTCTGCTGGATTTGTGCATCGACATTCTATCAATGCTTTGAAGCTCGTTTTCCATTCTATGAACTTAAGCGGGTCTCCAAAAAAGACTGAGGGCTCAGGTGTTGGAAGTCTGGTAAGAACCATTGTGTCACGCAGGGCCTGTATCAAGGATGTCTCATTGTTAGCATTGTTTGCTTGTTCGTTGCTGTTCTGACATGTTTGTTCTTCTTTAATTTCTTTAAAGGGTACAGGAGGACACCTGGCTGCTTTACTGTCTACTGATTTGTTTTCGCTGCAAATCTCATCTGAGTCGGCTTCAGAATATGCCTTAATCTTAGCAGCTATAACATTAAGATCTCTCTGATTTTCTAGTCTTTTAAGTTCATGTCTTTGTGCAGCGATTGCTTCTTCCATGTTCATTTCAGCTTTCTTTGCAGCCAACTGTGCAACGCACTCTGCTCTTTTTGCTGTGATACTTTGCTGGTCTGCAGTTCTGTTGGAATGTTGGCTACGAACAGTAGTCTTAGTCCTTGAAGATCCAAATATTGACTGGGCATATTCTTTGTCAAGAACCAAATGAAGCCTTGCATTTTCTACTTTAGCATCAAATTCCTCCAGCCCCACTTCACTCATGCGCACCTTCATGAGCTCCATCAAGTCTCTAGTTACTGCTGTGCAGGAGTCCATTTTCCTTCTGATCTCAGTGGAAGGGGCTAACTGAGATCTTACATTTTCATATGAGTCTCTCACTTGTGTTTCTAGACATTCAACAGCATCCATCATGTTACACAAGTTTTCATCCGTGCACTCCTCTTTAAGATTAGTACGTGCAGTTTTAACCTGCTCTTTCCATTTTTCATACAGGTTGAGGAATTTCTTCTCTTTTTGAGAAAGCTCTTGTTGCTGTAGCTCTTGCATTTTTGGAGTTAACTTTCTCTCCCGTGAAGATTTTCTGGTTTCTACTGTCTGGGATGTTGTGGGGATAGGCTCAGCCATTGTTACTTTTAGGATTTCTAATTTAGCAAGAATATCACCTATGCGTGACTCTAAGTTTTCCCGTTCATCCTCATTAGTTTGTGACAGTAGCTGATCATTCAAACCCTTTAGTTCCTCTTGAAGGAACTCTATTTGTTCATTAAATTCAGCACTTTCTGATTTTTCCTCATAAACTGACATTGTACTGTATAACACTGTATATCACTAGTCACTGCTATGTTCAAATGAATTCTTAATTACTATGTTTTTAGCAGTGCAATCAGTTCCTATTTCTCAAACAAAACCCATTTGATTAGCTTTTTAAACTCTCAGATCAAAAACACCATTAACATTAACAACCATTAGGCATAATGATAAATCAGGAACAACATTGACTGATGTAACAAAGATAATTCAGTCTCTCAATATTAAACCAGTGTTTTAACGTTCAATGTTTTTGTTAGTTTGTTTGTTTTTAAACAGATTAATGAATTACTGTCTCTAGAAATTATTTTGGTTTTACCCAGTCATTTCTTTCAAACTGTGCAATCCACCAAGAAGCACAGTTGCACTCACACATCTGACGCCGTATGCAGAGCCGCTTTCCCCTGTGTCCTCTGTGCCAGCAATAGTTTACAACAGTCACTGCGCGCTGTGGCCCGTATGGGATATTCGCAGAGCTGTGGTCCACGCTGGAGCTGCCGTCTAACAGCGGAATCGCGGTACTCTTAACCCGGTGACAGGAACGTGTCTCCCGTGATTCAGCACGCCACTTATCTCTTCATTCCTCCGGTCACACGCGGTGCAGGCGATGCTTCTCTCTCTCGTCGCAACGCGCACCGCTCATCACTCGGGACTCTTGGCCTGCTGGCGTCACGTTTTCACTGTAGATGCACCGGTTCAAGAAATATGGCCACGCATCATACAGATGTCCTTCATGATGTTTTATTCTCTCTCAAGCATCTCTGTCATCAGACACCGTGAAAACTACACACAAAAAATACAAAAACAACCAAATACACCCGTTAATTGCTTAAACTGAAAACATCAAAGGAACATACAAAAGGTCATTTTTAAACATAAATACCAAATATGAAAAACTAAATAAAAGTACACTACCGTGTGCGCCTCTCCAACCGTGCAGAATATTGTCCTCAGTAGCCACGTTTGGCCCTCCTTCAGCACATGTAGGACCTCTCTTTCTTTTCTTTTTTGTAAAAATATCCCACAATGCCCAGGTGTGACCTCTGACCACTTGAAACCCCAAAAGGTTGCGTTCAAGATAATCTTATATTACAGTTTTAACACATTATAATGATTTCAAACTTAAATTTCAAATACATATAAAATAAACACTAAAATGAAATACCTGTCTCTCAGACAGTTAAACTCATGACTTGTATGGCCGAAAACATCTCCAATTTTGGTAAATTTCTTAGGTCATGTACCAAATGTTCATGTCATGGTTGCCACAAACTCACAATCTTCCTTTTTTTTTTTTTTTTTTTTTTAAATCTAACATTATTTTAATTCAGGTACTTCCCCTGCCCTCCCACCATCTGTGTCTGCTCAACCTCACTGGTACTTTTCACTTTCATTTCACCATCTTTTAATAACACAATAGCATTGGATTAAAAAATAAGTAACAGTTCATCAAATATTACTCAAAAACTATTTCCAGAATTGACTGTGTCCTCATTCTTGATTTTTATATTGTGATTATTATAAAATATCTGTAAAACAATCATCGACATAATTGTTCCATCATATTACTTTTAAGAGTTTAATCATACATTCCATGGCCATAAACTGATTCAGTGGATTGTAACTCTTACTCTCAGCTCATTAATCTTTCTGTTGAACCACTTACAGTTCTTCTTATGAATGTGTTCTTACCCTTGTTGTTTTGGATCTCTGTTTGTAGTTGTTAGGTCGAGTAGCCTATTGATGACATGCAGATGGAATAGTTGATAACCAGTATGGTTCTCTCTGATATTCTGGATTTCCTGTGGGATTGTTGGGATTCTTTCTCTGTGTTTGTGGCTTATTATTTTGGGATTGTGGTCTTGTTTCTCCATATTGATGTGGCCATGGCATGGCCTTCTCAATTTCAGAGGCCTATAAAACCAACTAAATCTGGTCTACTGGTCTGATTCTAGTACTGATGTCCATTTTTCTGGTCTCTTTGACACAGGTCAAAGACAGCCTTGCTGGGTCTGGGCATTTCTAGAGGCTATGAATTTAATATACATTTAATGTATGGTGTGAATCAAACTAACTTTTATTACAATAAATTACTTCAAACTATTGCATTAGCTTGAGATAAGACTGCAGCTATTGTAATATGTGGTGTGATTTTTATACAAATTAAAAACATGTTTAGTTATGTGGCAATAGCAGCTCTCTGTGGTGTGTGCTACAGTCCGTTTAGCCTGTAGATTATGCTATTTAAGCGTAAGGACTCAAAGATTTAAAATATAACCTGAACTCATTTACAGGACTTGTGTATGTAGTTTGCCCATGATATCGTTATTTTTTAAAAAGTATGGCTTGAAAAAGTGCAAGCTGTCCACATACCTTCACGTGAGTGTGCCTTTGATGCGCTGACCTAAATGCATACACAGCATACAACTGATATCCAGATCAAGACTGGTTGTGGGTACTTGAGGTTGCAAATGTGAGAGTTAATTCACCTTGTGTTTTATTTGGAATATTTTTTTTTAAAGCTGTGTAAGCGGAGATGATTTTAACAGTGTTCCTTTTATTTTTTTTAAATCCTTGTTATTGTTGGACTCACGGTGTCGCTATACACCATCCTTACAATGATTTAATTCCTTTATCCTCTGTGGACTGACGTTCTTGTACGCCCATTGACCGGTTTAGATATCGTCGCAATCACGCTGGATCGCTGTTGCTGTTCGTGTTATGTAGTGAAACTGTTTCTTTAATCGTTTCTTCGCCGGCCTGGGAGCTCATCATTGACGATGGATTCGAAAATGATCTTGTTTCAGCCACGCTGCTTCTGTTTCCTCTTTCTTTTTTTGCGTATCGCATATGGAGACATGAGCTATTCTTTTCAAGAGGAGATGAAACGAGGATCAGTTATTGGGAATATAGCCAAGGATCTCGGGCTGGAAACGGGCGTGCTCTCTAAAAGGAGAGCCCGCATTGACACTGACGGGACTGACAAACGTTACTGTGACATAAACCTGAATAACGGAGAATTGATTGTTGCCGACAGGATTGACCGAGAGGGGCTTTGTGGAGAAAAGGCTTCGTGCATCCTAAAACATGAACTTGTGCTGGAGGATCCTCTTGAACTTCATCGGATTAGTCTTCACGTCCAAGATATTAATGATAACTCACCACAGTTTAACGAAGAACTTATCAATATAGAAATTCGAGAGTCGGCAGTCAGGGGAGCTCGTTTTGTAATAGAGGAGGCACACGATGCGGATGTAGGCCAAAATTCAGTTCAACACTACAGCCTTAAGAAGAACGAGAATTTCGTTTTGGCTGCTGACGGAAACACAATAGAGCTCGTTCTTGATAAAGAGCTTGATCGTGAAAAACAAGAGGACATTCATTTGCTCCTCACAGCTCTAGATGGCGGGTCTCCTCAGAGATCAGGTACCGTAGTCATACACGTCACTGTGCTGGATGCTAATGATAACGCCCCAGTGTTTAGCCAGGCCGTTTATAAAGCCAATCTGCCTGAAAACTCTCCTTTAGATACTGTGGTGGTCACAGTGAGGGCGACTGATGCAGACGAGGGAGTCAATGGAGATGTGACATATGACTTTGGACACGTTACTGAAGATGTGAAGAAGATATTTAGTATTGACCGTAAAGTAGGTGAGATACGAGTAATCGGTGCTGTTGATTATGAAACTACTACAACATTTGAAATACGCGTTAAAGCAAAAGATGGGTTAGGGCTTTCATCCTATGCTAAAGTAATAATTTCTATCACTGATGTGAATGACAACGCCCCTGTAGTCACTTTAAAATCACTGAAGAATCCCATACCAGAAGACACTCCACCTGGTACAGAGGTGGGCATCATTAACGTGCAGGACAGAGACTCAGAGAATAACAGACAGGTCCGCTGCTCCATTCAGCAGAATGTCCCTTTTAAGTTGGTTCCTTCTATTAAAAACTATTATTCTCTGGTGACCACAGGACAACTGGACCGTGAACTAGTGTCAGATTACAACATTACAATCACTGCCACTGACGAGGGCTCTCCACCTCTGTCCTCCTCTAAAACTGTTGAGTTATCTGTAGCTGACATCAACGACAACCCACCTGTGTTTGAGGAACAGTCGTACAGCGCATATGTGACTGAAAATAACAAACCTGGCTCCACTTTATGTTCCGTTAGTGCTCGAGACCCCGACTGGAGACAAAACGGTACAGTGATTTATTCTCTGTTAGCTGGTGAGGTGAACGGTGCCCCGGTGTCCTCCTATCTGTCTGTTAACGGAGACACGGGGGTGATCCACGCTGTGAGGTCTTTTGATTATGAACAGTTCAGGAGCTTTAAAGTCCACGTGATGGCCAGAGACAACGGTTCTCCTCCGCTCAGCAGCAACGTGACCGTCAGTGTCTTTATATCAGATGTGAACGACAACTCTCCTCAGATACTGTACCCCGCCCCGGAGGGCAACTCCTTCATGACCGAGCTGGTCCCCAAAGCTGCACACGGAGGCTCTCTGGTGTCCAAAGTGATAGCGGTGGACGCGGACTCCGGACAGAACGCCTGGCTGTCCTATCATATAGTGAAATCCACTGATCCGGGACTTTTCACTATCGGTCTCCACAGCGGAGAGATCAGGACACAGCGGGACATTTCTGAATCTGACAGCATGAAACAGAACCTTATTGTGGCAGTGAAAGATAACGGACAGCCCTCTCTCTCTGCCACCTGTTCCATGTATTTACTTATTTCTGATAACTTGGCTGAGGTGCCAGAACTGAAGGATATTTCTTATGATGAGAAGAATTCCAAACTGACCTCTTACCTGATCATCGCTCTGGTGTCTGTGTCCACCTTTTTTCTGACTTTCATCATCATCATCCTGGGTGTGAGGTTTTGTCGCAGGAGGAAGCCCAGACTGTTGTTTGACGGAGCAGTCGCCATCCCCAGCGCTTATCTGCCTCCTAATTACGCAGATGTTGACGGCACAGGAACTTTACGCAGCACTTACAATTATGACGCGTACCTGACAACAGGTTCTAGAACCAGTGACTTTAAGTTTGTGACATCTTACAATGACAACACACTTCCTGCTGACCAGACTCTGAAGAAAAGTCCATCAGACTTTGCTGATGCGTTTGGAGAATTGGAAGGATGTTCAGAGGTATGATTTCAAATAGCATCAGTTTGTCGAAAATTCTAAAAATCAGCTCAAACCCATTTCCTTTCATACCTTTCATTTGGAATGATTTACATGCCCTACTTAAGACCGATATTTTTTCCAAACTGGCGAAACATTTTTTTCCATTCCGTGCGTAAAAATGGGCTGTGCTGCGTAATTGTTCTTCAGTGTCTGTTTTCGTGAGCCTGTCCATCTCTATCTATTTAAAGCAGTTACTATAAAGGGTTGCTTAATCAAGCTCAATCGTTTTCCTTGAAAGTTTTTCTAGTGCCTGAAATCCATTTAATTTGATCCCTTGCTTTCATTTTAGTATTGTGAAGATGAGATTTGGAGCTTATTAGATAAATTCTTGATCACTTTTAGTTTTAGATGTTACATAGGCTTGTTATTTTCTCACTTGTTTTTTAGAAATACATTTCTGACAGAGGGTGTTTGAATTAGTTTTGGAAATGTTATGGTTGCTGTCCAACCCAGAAGAGTAATGTTCATGCAATCACATTTGTCTTCTGCAAGTCTGTGTTTTATTCTGAAGTTTACTCTCATCACATCTTTTGCTTTTGCATAAGACTGTCACCTCACTGGAGCTGATTTTCCATCTGTAGAGTTGTTGTTATTGGTGTTTGGTCAGCATAAAGTAAGTATATTTTTCATTTCAAGGTTTGACGTGGTGACATTCACTTTTAAGAAGATTGTTTTTGTAGTTTCATCAAGCGTGCTCTTCAATTTTTCATTAATATTATCTCATAACATCTGAAAAAAATCAAATATACAGTAAGTGCATTCAGTGCTTGATTAAATTTACTACTTGGCATATTTGTAGCAGTAACCTGTGTACCACTGATCAGCTGGAGCATAAAAGGGGCAATGTGACTGAGTTTCAGTGATGGCCTCTGACAGACTGCACATGCCAATCATTATATATGTTTCTCTCAGTGCTAAAGTACCTCGTCAGCACAATCTGATGATTAATGTTGCACAGTGAACACTGTCTGAAGCTATGCATGCTACGGTATGTCATTTTCAGGATGTGAATCTGGTGCTAAACCTTTTTTTCTTTCTCTTTCTCACTCTGTCTGTGTCTCTCTGTCTCCCTATGTCTCACTCCTGTAAGCAGACAGAAACAAACAAAAAAAAAAAGTCCACTTGTTATGCATTTATGTCTCATCTAATACACCTGCAATCTTGTGTCCCTTGTGTCAGAAGGAATTTCTAAGTGAGCTCTTTGTCAGTTGTTCATGATGGCTTAGACTTGGTTGACTGTGGCTTGGATTATACCTCATTTACAGTTGCTCTGGACAGAGGTTTTCTGCAACATAAATAAATGTAAACGCTCACTCTGGTGTTACACTTAAACCCATGGAACTTATATTATCATGTTATCTAGTAGATTGGTATGTTAACCTTAAAAGATGAATGACTGAAAACCTACATAGACATGATGGATCGCATCACCGGTAGCCTGTAGCTCTTTACTTTTGAATCCAATCCGCTACACTTTATTAACAGGCATTTCTTCAGGCTTCCTATTGATTGAGTTTTGATATGGTTAATTTCTTTCTCGTCTGACCACTATAATAGAAAATACATGACAAATGAAGAGAGCAAAAATAATAGTAAAATAGTGTGTGACCACATGGATATTTCTGCAGTGATTGTGCTTGCTCACTGATATGCTCTGAATGAATGGCGTTTATTTTATTCATATTCATCATTGAATCATGTCTATTTTATCCAGTCTGTTTTTTCAACAGGCAATGATCCTATGCTGTAAACCAGTAATACATTTTCAAAGGTTGTGACTTGGCAGAATACCAGTCACCTTGACCATCAGAATACAGTTTGAAATTCATGCAGGTAATCTTCATAGGCCATGTTGAAAGAATGAGCAATTTCCCATTTTAGGTCACCCAGATATTTTTTTCTAGTGTACAGTGATTTTGGTGACAGCTGTTCTCCCTGTTTTTTTTCTTCTTTTTTTTCTGTGGATTGACTGAATATCTGCCAGCTACCATTATTTTAGATTATCTGCACGCAGCCATGTTTTGGTGAACCTGAGGCAGTGTGACTGTGAGGAAAAGAGGGTCTAAATCACAGAACAAAGACTGGATCCTCACAGTAACAAAACATAAGGTTAGAAATATGCCAGTCATAAGTTTATGAATGCAAAATAGGGAATTCATATAAATGCATAGCCTGAATGTTATCAGTCTGCATTTTAGGTAGACTGTAAGACTTGACTTTTGTCTTTGCTAGTTTCCTGATTGTTTCCTGATTTTGAACCTCATGCATAACTACAGTTGAAAATATTGGTTATACATCATAGTTGTTGTGTTTGTTCAATAGATGAACAGTAATTGTGAGCAGGCTGCAGCCACTTAGAAATTTTGCTTCTGTTTATATTATCAGTGTTTTTGTTAAACCTAACTCACGGTGGCGCTATACACCAGGCTTAAGACATTTGAATCCCTCTATCCTCTGGTGTGGACACGCATTTTTGTGCTCTTGTATCTTGTCACAATCGCCCTGGAATCGCAGCTGCTATCCGTGTTATGAGGTTGAATTGTTTTTGTTCGTTTTAATCTTCAACAAAAACTCATCATTGATAATGGATTCTAAAATGATATTGTTCTGTTTCCTCTTTCTTTTTTTGCGTATCGCATATGGAGACATGAGCTATTCTTTTCCAGAGGAGATGAAACGAGGATCAGTTATTGGGAATATAGCCAAGGATCTCGGGCTGGAAACGGGCGTGCTCTCTAAAAGGAGAGCCCGCATTGACACTGACGGGACTGACAAACGTTACTGTGACATAAACCTGAATAACGGAGAATTGATTGTTGCCGACAGGATTGACCGAGAGGGGCTTTGTGGAGAAAAGGCTTCGTGCATCCTAAAACATGAGCTCGTGCTGGAGAATCCTCTTGAACTTCATCGGATTAGTCTTCACGTCCAAGATATTAATGATAACTCACCACAGTTTAACGAAGAACTTATCAATATAGAAATTCAAGAGTCGGCAGTCAGGGGAGCTCGTTTTGTAATAGAGGAGGCACACGATGCGGATGTAGGCCAAAATTCAGTTCAACACTACAGCCTTAAGAAGAACGAGAATTTCGTTTTGGCTGTTGACGGAAACACAATAGAGCTCGTTCTTGATAAAGAGCTTGATCGTGAAAAACAAGAGGACATTAATTTGCTCGTCACGGCTCTAGATGGTGGCTCCCCTCAGAGATCAGGTACCGTAGTCATACACGTCACTGTGCTGGATGCTAATGATAACGCCCCAGTGTTTAGCCAGGCCGTTTATAAAGCCAGTCTGCCTGAAAACTCTCCTTTAGATACTGTGGTGGTCACAGTGAGGGCGACTGATGCAGACGAGGGAGTCAATGGAGATGTGACATATGACTTTGGACACGTTACTGAAGATGTGAAGAAGATATTTAGTATTGACCGTAAAGTAGGTGAGATACGAGTAATCGGTGCTGTTGATTATGAAACTACTACAACATTTGAAATACGCGTTAAAGCAAAAGATGGGTTAGGGCTTTCATCCTATGCTAAAGTAATAATTTCTATCACTGATGTGAATGACAACGCCCCTGTAGTCAATATGAAATCACTGACTAATCCCATACCAGAAGACACTCCACCTGGCACAGAGGTGGGCATCATTAACGTGCAGGACAGAGACTCAGAGAATAACAGAAAGGTCCGCTGCTCCATTCAGCAGAATGTCCCTTTTAAGTTGGTTCCTTCTATTAAAAACTATTATTCTCTGGTGACCACAGGACAACTGGACCGTGAACTAGTGTCTGATTACAACATTACAATCACTGCCACTGACGAGGGCTCTCCACCTCTGTCCTCCTCTAAAACTGTTGAGTTATCTGTAGCTGACATCAACGACAACCCACCTGTGTTTGAGGAACAGTCGTACAGCGCATATGTGACTGAAAATAACAAACCTAGCTCCACTTTATGTTCCGTTAGTGCTCGAGACCCCGACTGGAGACAAAACGGTACAGTGATTTATTCTCTGTTAGCTGGTGAGGTGAACGGTGCCCCGGTGTCCTCCTATCTGTCTGTTAACGGAGACACGGGGGTGATCCACGCTGTGAGGTCTTTTGATTATGAACAGTTCAGGAGCTTTAAAGTCCACGTGATGGCCAGAGACAACGGTTCTCCTCCGCTCAGCAGCAACGTGACCGTGAGTGTCTTCATATCAGATGTGAACGACAACTCTCCTCAGATACTGTACCCCGCCCCGGAGGGTAACTCCTTCATGACCGAGCTGGTCCCCAAAGCTGCACACGGAGGCTCCCTGGTGTCCAAAGTGATAGCGGTGGACGCAGACTCCGGACAGAACGCCTGGCTGTCCTATCATATAGTGAAATCCACTGATCCGGGACTTTTCACTATTGGTCTCCACAGCGGAGAGATCAGGACACAGTGGGACATTTCTGAATCTGACAGCATGAAACAGAACCTTATTGTGGCAGTGAAAGATAACGGACAGCCCTCTCTCTCTGCCACCTGTTCCATGTATTTACTTATTTCTGATAACTTGGCTGAGGTGCCAGAACTGAAGGATATTTCTTATGATGAGAAGAATTCCAAACTGACCTCTTACCTGATCATCGCTCTGGTGTCTGTGTCCACCTTTTTTCTGACTTTCATCATCATCATTCTGGGTGTGAGGTTTTGTCGCAGGAGAAAGCCCAGACTGTTGTTTGACGGAGCAGTCGCCATCCCCAGCGCTTATCTGCCTCCTAATTATGCAGATGTTGACGGCACAGGAACTTTACGCAGCACTTACAATTATGACGCGTACCTGACAACAGGTTCTAGAACCAGTGACTTTAAGTTCGTGACATCTTACAATGACAACACACTTCCTGCTGACCAGACTCTGAAGAAAAGTCTTACTGACTTTGCTGATGCGTTTGGGGATGTTAATGAATCTCCTGAGGTAGGGACATGTTCCATGTCATCAGTCCCAGATCTGTGAAACATTTTCAACATTTTGATACACACACATGCACGCACCCACACACACACACACACACACACACACACACACACACACACACACACACACACACACAGCGACACACACACACACGCACACGCGCACACACACACACACACACACACCTACACACACCTACACACACCTACACACACACTCACACACACTCACACACACGGCCAACGTGCCTCCGTTTGTTCACGTGAGTTCATGTTGTCAGGAGAATATATCTCACTGTCTGGCTTGATTCTCTGTCCTTGGTGCTGAACAGTGATTTCCTTACCCATTGTTTTTGGGGGGCTCGACCAGTCTTTCTAATATGTTCTTCCTTTTTAGTCTCACTGAGTTTAATGTTTTAATCCAAATTATTTATGTTTTCCTTCTTTTAATGTTTTCACCTTAATAACACATTGCTCCATTTAGTTTCAGTGTAAGATATTTTTTCAATCCCTTGATATTTTACTTAAACTTACATATCTGAAAGAGAAGTAGAGTTTAGTATCACATTTGCTAGAGAAAACATTGAAAATATTTTTTTCAACATTTTTTCTCTGGCTTAAATATCATTGTTTATTGACCCTAACTAGTCTACACCAGTTTACTTTTTATTGTAATTTTTAAATTTTTAAAAATTGTAATTGTAAGAAAATATCTAGGTAACCATATACTCAGGTACTCCACCTTTTCAAATGACGGATGGAGAATGGCACTGAACATTAGCAGTGACTTCAAATTGCTGTTGTAACATTGATTGGTTTATCAAGCTAATTAGGTTTCCCAGAACTCAATTAATTATTTCAATCCTTATTTCACTGTTGATTGTAAAGACAGGTGTTCAATTTGTCTAACACTGGTCATCAAGCAACAAATGTAAATCTATCTACACACAAATCAGACTCATAATAAAGTGAAACAATACTCAGCAGGCAATAACCTTATATTCCTTTCAATAATTTTAAGTGGAATATCCAATATATCAAGCTGAAAGCGTACTATGTCACAGTAGCTCTACAGATTTTTATTACATTTATCCTTAAGCAGGAGCAGTAAAATATGTCCAGTTATAAAATCATATAGTCAGTTGACTTTAAATAACAAAGTTTCTCGGAGCAGCAGTACATCTCTGAACTCTTTGTAATTTGTATCAAAAATACCCTCCTGTTGTGTGCTCATCCTGCCTTTACAACAACTTTAAATGCTGGACTCATTTTATTTTGTAGTTATCAATGGTGGTCGGGGCAAAACGAAAATTAAACTTACAAATTTGTTATCCTTTGAATCTCTGAGTGTTACACAAAATACATTTTTAGAACTCCACCTTATTCATAGCAGAGTATAAGAGTAGACCTCTTATTAGTGTTTTCTCCATTACTGCACTTTCACTGGTCCTGACTTTCTTTACTGTCATGTTTGAGGTGTTTTAACATGCATTTTATTTTTTTGTTGGACACTGTGGTTAACAGTGATTTATTTCATATTGTCAAATTCTCTGTTTGTAGTTTGATGCACTATGGAATTCTCATAAAGCCGACTTGAATGTTTGTCACATACCAGAAAAACATCAGTCAGTCCAGCTGCAGCTTCTTCTGACATCTGGAAGTTTTCTCTCTGGACTCACTGCTGCATAATACTGTGTTGATCATAAGTTACTCTTCATTCAGAGTTTGCACTATTGGTATATATCGATGGAGGAATCCATCTTCAATGTTTACAGTGGTCTTGTATATCATACTGAGGGGATATTATGTAAATGTTATTGCACAATGGCTTCTATAACTGGCTGAGTGTGACTTGTTGAAAGAAACTGTGTTGGGTGGTGTTGGTTGTTTGTGTGTGTGTGCTCTGTAGCACCTACCAGAGGAAGAAGTTGAATCAATTAATGCTTAGGGTGTGAGGGGTCTGCAGTGATTTTTTCCCTGCCCCCTGTATTTTGTAAGACATACAAGTCCTGGATGCTGTGTGATTTGGCCCCAGACATATTTTTGGGAGATTTAACTCAATGTTCAAACCCGTTCCTGTCCAGACCAGACTGTGATTGATGTGCAGAGAACAAACTCAGTAATGGCAGTGTAGAACTAGATCAACAGCTAATCTTCCTCAGCAACATAGGAAGTAACTTTGTACCTGTAATGGAGTTTATGTTGTAGACCCACCTGTGTTCCTGGGAGATTGTAGATCCCAGAAACTTGCTGGTTTCCATGGCCAGCATATTGTTATTGAGTATGATTAGCTGGAGGAGTGTGTGTGCAAAGTCCACTGCCATCTCTACACTTACAGTATGAGTGTGTTAATATCCAGTGCAATGCAATTCAATCAATACCACACCACAAACTCTAGTCTGAAAATATTAGTAAAATCACTATGTCAGAAGAATCAAAATGAGGAATAATTAAATTAGACATATAAGATAGCATATAAGAAGCAGGTGGTATTCACTGCAAAGGTACTGTATAGTATTGCATTACTTTAGACATGTGTTGCTTTTAGTGTGTCCATCCTCTGCTTCTTCAAACATGGATGTTATTCATCTTGTGTAATATTAAGTTAACACAACCTGAGTTTTCCTGGGCTTACCATGGTCAGGTGTGGCACAAGCTTATATTAAAATATGAACAAATATAATATCATTGCATACTGTCCACTGTTGTAATTATCCTCTCAGTCTCTGGGTGACGCTCTTTTATAATGTCTGACTCACTGACTCGAGGATGCTATGGCCTGTCTCACCCTATTTGTGTCAGTGGAACTGGAGTACTGGGTTAGAGCCAAGGGCTGTGTATGCAAGCGTGTTTGTGTGGGTGTGTATGGGGAGAGAAGAAGAGAGAGAGCGAGAGTGCTTGTGAGCGAGTGGGTTAGCGTGTGTGTGTGTGTGAGAGTGTGAGAGAGAGAGAGAGAGAGAGAGAGAGAGAGAGAGATGGGGATAGCGAGAGGAATCCAAGCTGGCAGCTCCCCTAATAGAGCATGATTAACTCAGCTAGAGAAGCAGGGAAACGTTGCATTACAGCGGCATTTTCAGTTCTATATTTGGTTGTATATCTTTTGGATTTATCCATAATGTCGATAGTATATTTGTTTCTGAAAGCATGTTTAATAATGGACCAGCGAGTAAACTTAAAACGGTGGCTGCTTTTTTTGTTGTTCAGCCTTCCTTTCGGTTTTTCGTTTGGAGAAGTCCGCTATGTTCTTCCAGAGGAGATGCAGCGAGGGTCTGTTATCGGGAATGTTGCGCGGGATCTTGGGCTGAAAGTGACGGAGCTTGATGCTCGCAGAGCCCGGGTTGTTGCAGAAGGAACCAGCCAGCTGTGTGAACTGGACACTGCGTCAGGCAATCTTCTGATCAGCCAGCGGATAGACCGAGAGGAGCTCTGCGCGCAAGCAGCTGTCTGCATCCTCCAGTATCAGCTCTTATTTGAAGATCCACTTCAAGCATATAGCTTAGTTTTGGATATTACAGATATAAATGACAACAGCCCCGTCTTTGCTGCGGGAGAAATAAATTTAGATTTAGTGGAATCCACAGTTCTAGGGAGGCGATTTCCGTTGGAGGGCGCGCATGACCCAGATCTGGGTACCAACTCTGTCCGTGAATATAAACTGAGCCCGAATGACCATTTTACACTGGAAATGACTACCCAAATAAATGGCAATGCTTATCCGGAACTAGTTCTCAAGAAAACGTTGGACCGGGAGGCACAAGCTGAACATGTGCTTAAAATCAATGGAATTGACGGGGGAAGTCCATTCAGATCAGGAACTGCTTCTATCCAT
This sequence comes from Seriola aureovittata, assembly GCF_021018895.1. Taxonomy (NCBI): domain Eukaryota; kingdom Metazoa; phylum Chordata; class Actinopteri; order Carangiformes; family Carangidae; genus Seriola; species Seriola aureovittata. The sequence continues at coordinate 15,344,741 of NC_079371.1, read as the reverse complement.
ATCCATGTTCTGGACGCCAATGATAATGTCCCAGTTTTTAGCCAACGAGTTTACAAAGCCTCTGTGCCAGAGAACTCGGCCGTAGGAACTGTCATAGCAACACTGAATGCCACGGACTTAGATGAAGGTGTTTATGGAGAGATAACCTACTCTTTCAGTCACCTCTCAGACAAGATGGCAGGAGTTATTGAAATGAACCCTCTGAGTGGAGAAGTAAAGGTGACAGGTCTTATTGACTATGAAGAGGCCAGTACTCACGAGCTGGATGTTCAGGCAAAAGACGGCGGAGGTCAGGCCTCTCACTGTAAACTAATAATTGATGTAATTGACGTAAATGATAATAAACCAGTGATAGAAATAAAGTCAGTCTCTGCTAACGTGGCTGAAGACTCTAAACCAGGAACTATGGTTGCTCTGATTAATATTTATGACCTGGACACAGGAAGCAGTGGGCGCGTCACGTGTTCGATCTCAGACAATGTTCCATTTAAATTTTTATCAGAGGTGAAAAACTATTACATGTTAGTGACTGACGGAATACTAGACAGGGAACTTCAACCAGAGTACAACATCACAGTCACTGCCACTGACGCTGGCTCTTCCTCACTCTCCAGTGTGAAAGTTCTAACAATCGTGGTTAATGATGTAAATGATAACCGCCCAACTTTTACGCAGAGCGAGTTCAATGCCAACATTTTGGAAAACCAACCCGTTGGCACGTTTGTGATGAAAGTGACAGCAGAAGACACGGACGATGGATCTAATGCTAAAGTACTGTACCAAATATCAAAGGACACAAAGTCAGAAGTGTCCTCTTTTCTTACCATCAACTCAGAAACAGGGGAGCTCTTCACATCGCGTCTCTTTGATTATGAACAATCAGTCCACTTCCAAATTAAGGTGACAGCTCGAGATGGAGGCGACCCCGCACTCTCCACTACCTGTACTATAAATGTTTTCATTGAGGACCAAAATGACAATACACCCGTTGTGCTATATCCTGTCCAAAGCACCGGGTTCATAGCTGAAGATATGGTGCCAGTTGAAGCGCCTAAAGGCTACCTGGTTACTAAAGTGGTTGCTGTGGACGCCGACTCTGGCCATAACGCCTGGCTCTCCTACAGAATAATCAAAGCAACGCAGCCTAACATGTTTACAGTAGGTCTGCACACAGGAGAAATCAGAACAACGCGAACATTCATAGAGGACGACGAACCGAAACAAACTGTTGTCGTTTTGGTAACGGATAACGGGTCGGAATCTCTCTCCGCCTCTGCTACAGTCAGCGTAATAATTGGTGACGGTCTGCCTGTTTTAAGCGAACTTTTTGAGCTTGCTGATGAATCACAGGACAGAGACAATTTAACGCTCTATTTGATTATCGCTCTTTCAACCGTTTCCTCTCTTTTCATCCTTTTAATCAGTGGAGTGTTTTATTTTAAGCTCTGTCGGCGTGGTTATGTGTACCGTTCAACCGCCACCAGTCTCCCCGTATTCCCCACCACGTATTGCCCCCCTAGCTTTACAGATTTAAGTCGTTGTGGGACCCTGCTGAAAGATGATCGGTATGATTCCTTCTTGACCACTGGGTCGTGGAGAGGCGATTTTCGTTTTGGCTCAAGCACAGACACTGACACACTAAAGAAAAGGAGTGCAGCCTATCAAAAAAACACCCTAAGGCGCACCAGTACAGACAGAGCTAGTCTGAAGGTGAGGGCAGGTGTACCTCATCCATGCTACGTGGTCAAATGAGAGTCCAAATAATCTCTGTGCAAGAAATTTGGACCTTCTGACTGTCAAATACATGATGGTTGCGTCAGATTTTCTCATGGTTTATAGAATCACTAGAAAACCCCATACTGTATTATGGCATTTTTCTACACATCTATTTATGCATGAATATGCTGTTAGTGAATCAAAATGTTTTGTAATGGTCTTGGAGATCTGCTATTAATTTCAACTTTATCCCCCATGATCCGATTTAAATACAGAGGCAATCTTAACCTTGTACCCAGTCTATCTTTTGGAATGTTTTTGAAAATAGTATTAAAGTAATTATTCTTGTTTGTATCGACAACTGGCAGTTGTTTGTGGTAAATTTAGTCAGGCTTGTCTTGTTTGCCTGCCTCATTTTAGTCTTCTACTCCGTCTAGTTAGCAGTCTCTCTTTGTCTGTCATAAATATTGGATTGTCCGTTTTAAAGAGGAATACAACCAATTAAATAATTAGCCTACATCTAGTTGATGTGTCTTATTTCCTGCAGTAAAAATGCATGGTAGACCACTTTGACTACTCTATCAATGTGTCTTCTGAGAGGAGGGAATATAATCTTAGCGGTTATTGTTTTGCTTTGTTGCTGCGGTACCTGTCTTTGCCTCTTTTTATGTTTTTGCACCTTTACTTATAGTTCATTTGTACTTGGAACACTTCAACCCAGTTTTGATATTGCTATGTTATGTTTTCACAAAATAACACATGATTTCTTGTGTGACAGAGACATATAAAAAACACCCAGTGCTATATGTCACAAATTGAAAAATATTCAAACAGACTGTATACATTTAATGAAAAATAAACATGAAGAGAAAAGTGTGTTCTACTTCTCCACTGGCCTACTGACCTTTTGCACAGAACTTGTAAAAGGACACAGGGTAAGGACATTCATAACAGAAACTAAAACTGATGGGCATCATAACAACAATACAACTCTAATGAACAAGAAAAAAAAACTTGCACCCTGGGGACGCCTCGGTGGCTCACCTGGTAGCGCACTTACCAAAAATGCTTAGTCCTCACCGCAGTGGCTATGGGTTCAAGTCTGAATGTCATCCCCCCTCTCTCTCTCTTTCCTGTCTCTCTCTCACTGTCCTATAGAATAAAGGCAAAAAAATGCCCCAAAAAATTACTTAAAAAAACTTGCATGCATGTCTTTGTCGCATTGTCAGCTGACACCAATCCATAGTAGAAAGAGTTTTAAATTAAGGACTCATCCAGTTGTCATAAATATGGCTGTTTACTTCATGGCACCTATTTTTTCTTTTTATTGTGCATTATATAAAAGGTACAGACTGCCTTCCTTTTCAGCTTTAAATTTATTGAAAAAGGACATTTTTCAGTCATAGATTTTTGATGGTCAGGCATGAAAGCCTGATGAATTCATTACTTATATTTCATCTATTAAGATGTTACTTCTTGAATTTAGAGATGATCTTTCAGAGGTTTGCTGCCTTCCTTGATGTGACATCTTCTTTACATTAGACATTATTCACTTAAATGTGCTTCATTCAGAAATCCCACTGAAAGTTGCAACTTTCAACAGATACAAGTTGTTGTGGATAAACTTTTTTCTTTTTTTTTCAAGTCATGTTGTTTTTTGAGACCACCTCTCAATAAGACTCTACTAAAACATCTTTAGCATAATGACACAAAGGTTTCAGCCATACAAAAGTAAACATGCAATACAAAACAGTAAAAAAAAAACAAAAAAAAAAAACAAAAAAAGCAAAGCACTTTTAAAGTCACATTAACAAGAGAAAATAATATTTATTTTATATGTATGTATGTTGACAGTTACTGAAGCTTCACTCAGGTCAGTGGTTAGGGTCTTATACAACAGTTAAATGGTGATGTGTCTATGTTACATAAAGTGGCTGTATGTGTGTGTGTTCCTGCCTGCTGCTGACTGTGTCATGGTAGTGAAGCAGATAGTTTTTGTCATCAAAAGAATTTACATATGAATCCATGTGTGTTCCTCTTGGTGTTATAGCTGAAGGCCCATTTGTGCTCCTAATTTCAGCCATGGTAGGAGGGGGAAAAGAAGCAGTGCTTAATCTTTTTTTTTTTTTAATTGTTATCTAGAGCATACGAATACTGTTTTAAGCAGTGTAGTTGACAGAATTGGAGTGATAGAAAAATATGTCAACAGCAACAGCATGGCTTAAGGCAATTAACACAAACATCACAGAGTTTCCAGTGACTTTAATCGCATGAATGTAGTTTTGTTTTATACACACGTTGTGCAAAGTAGGGGATGAAATTTTGGAAAACCGCTGACACATTGCATATATAATTCTAGGAGTGTTCTTGCTGACACCTTTAAGCTGCATGTCTGTATAGAGACAATATTTTTAACTTGATAACTGTGTAGACCTCAAATTCTTGTTCTTCATTCTCTTCAATTTGATGCCATGTTATCACCCAACTAGATGATTCTAGCACATCATTCACCAGAGTTGATAATTCATTGACACTTTTTAAGTGATGAAGTCTGGTAAGTTAAGGCATAATTTATATAATTAAATGGCCAAAAATAGACTAACTTTAAGTCTGAAAGTTTCAAAAAGGTTTTTCAACACAGGTTATATTAGAGGTGAGAGCAGTCTTAAAGGTGTCTGCTGCCAGCTGACAGTCAAAGTTGATGGTTTAATTTAAAAAGAGGAAGTTCCACAGCTCCATTTTTGGTTTGCTAATAATGTTCTGAGGAGGGAATGGAGACTAACACAGCTGAGCAAGCTGAAACTTTAGCTTGGTTGACAATGTTTTATTATTATTTACCAAGACCAACAAAGTATTTAATTCATTCATTTAATTATTCATTAAGTGTATCTTGGTGAAATCAGCCCATGGAAGTTCTCCTATTGCACTTTGTTCATGGTGACTTCTTTGGAGCAGTTTTACAACATCATAGTGTCAGATATGTCACAAGATCAACCCAAATTTCATTATTTCCCTGTGGATATGTACATAATGCATATGAATGTAAATGAATGTTATAAGATCTGACTAAACTGTTTTTTTTCAGGATTTATCAGGATTCATACTAACTGTTCTCTTTTTTCTCCTTTCCTTTCTTGTTGATCTTCCTGAATGAAACTTCCATTTTGATCGAACAGGTAAGACAATTCATTATTTTCCTGTCTCTTTAAATCCCACATAGTACACTATTTTTATTACTCTGTTACGTTAGTATTACAGCCTCATCAACACCACACTCAACTACCACAATCAATGAGTTGACCCAGAATGAGTTTCTATCCATTTTCTATGTCTGTATTTTATCTCTTTTTCTCTGTATCTCTTTTTCACATTACATAAACTGTGCTGAAACCAGCTAACATACCCAACATGATGAATACTTATAAGACACATTTCTTCTAAGCCATATTCATGCAAGACTGAAATTGGAACTTGCCGTCTTGTAACAGAGGCAGCTGCATTGCCCTTATTTTTATGTGCTAGGAGATTCTACCCCAGGCTTTAAATTACATGAATATTAATAATCCTGGCTGCTGCTGCTGCCGTGCAGTCATTTCCTGAATAATGCACAATCATGATATGCAGAATGTCATGCTCTGCAGCTGTATATACTAATACTGTGTGTGTGAGCAGGGGACAATGCAAAGCACCATCATGACCCATTCTAAAATAGGCATTCTTACCTGTGCCAACATAATGTTTTAGGTACATACAGAAGAAATGACACTGCTGCGATATTTTCCAATATTCGTTCATGCTTGTGGATGAGTGTTGCAGTAGTGTCGTACTAGATGTTAATTCCACTGCTAAATGTAGGTCACTGTGCTCATCAGTTAGATTGGATCAAGAGAGAGGAGATTATCTATCTATCTATCTATCTATCTATCTATCTATCTATCTATCTATCTATCTATCTATCTATCTATCTATCTATCTATCTATCTATCTATCTATCTATCTATCTATCTATCTATCTATACCATTTTACTTACTTTAATTTGGTCTTCAGTATATTGTCTATCAAACTCATCAGCTCACTCTCTTACATTTGAGAGTATGGAGCTGTTGCACTTCCCAACACAATACAAAGATACAAAGAACAAAGATTTTGATGTTGAAGCTCAGCGCCATTAAAGATTAGGCAGAAAGAGCTGTAAAGTTTCGATACACTGACTAGATAGACAGTGGAGCATTGGTCCACTGTGGTTTACTGATGTTGTTTAACTTAGTCACTGTTGGTGGTGCTGTTGCCTAAGGAGACATGTATAACATCGGCCTTATCTCAGAGACATTGTCCCCACCCGCCTTTGAGGGAAACAGTCGGTGACTGTGTGCATATATCCTACAAAGGCTGTAGTTTGGAGGGTTGCATTGTGGATTTCACAGTAGACTATCCAAAATACATATGTGGTACATATTGTGAGCGAGACACGACGCCCCGCTCCCTAAACGGATAACGGTGTTATTTTGGATCTGATGTTCATTGGAAGAAATGGATACTCCAAAGAGCAAACGCACATCATTGGATTGGACAGTATCCATTTTGCTTTTCTGCGTTGTTGCTGCGGTTAGTGGACAAATTCGTTATTCGGTTCCAGAGGAGATGAGGAAAGGGCTGTTTGTCGGAGACGTTGCAAAAGACCTGGGCCTGGATGTAAAAAGGTTGGTTTCTGGTCGGGCTCGACTTGTTATCGATGGTGATAACCAGTATGTCTTGCTGAACCAGAACAAAGGACATATTATTGTCAATGAAAGGATTGACAGAGAAAAATTATGCGCCAAAAAATCTCCGTGTAGCTTTAGTCTAGAAATTGTCCTAGAAGATCCACTTGAATTGTTTTCCATTACCATCGAAATACAGGATGTAAACGATCACGCTCCTGTTTTTCCCAAAAAGGAAATTAATTTGGAAATCAGCGAATCCACGCCCATAGGGACTGTATTCTTGCTTGATAATGCAGCTGATCCTGATGTAGGAATAAACTCACTGCAAAGTTACTCTTTAAAAGCAAACGATCATTTTGTCCTCAAACAACACACTCGAGCAGATGGGAGTAAATACGCTGAAATGATGCTTCAGAGTGGTTTGGACCGCGAAAAGCAAAGCGAACATGCGCTCATATTGACGGCTGCCGATGGTGGGGAACCGCAGAGGTCTGGGACAGTGAGGATACATGTGTCTGTTCTGGATGCAAACGACAACGCACCCGTTTTTACTCAGCCTTTATACAAAGTGTCTGCCTTGGAAAATGTTTTTCGAGGCACAGTTATTGCCACAGTCAGTGCCGTAGATGTGGACCAAGGTTACAATGGTAACGTGACATATTTTTTCACCCACCTGGAAGAGGATTCCTCTTGTCCTTTCGAAATAAATTCTTACACGGGAGAGGTTAAACTCATCGGTGACATTGATTACGAGGTTTCTCAATATTACGAAATAAACCTTCAAGCAAAAGATCCATGGGGTTTAGTGGGCGCCAGCACATTAATTATCGAGATAGCAGATGTGAATGATAATAGTCCAGTCATCACATTGGCTTCATATTCGGGTAAGATTTCAGAAGATTCTGCTCCCGGTACAGTTGTGGCGTTGATAAGCGTCCAAGATAAAGATTCCGGTAAAAACGGACAGGTCCATATAAATATAGATGAAAATCTCCCTTTCAAAATCAAATCATCTCTCAGAAACTATTACACATTGGTCACAGAACAAAACCTCGACCGAGAAAAACGTTCCAAGTACAATATCACTCTCACTGCCACAGATGAGGGCTTGCCTGCCTTATCAAGCAAAAAAGCTGTCGTTTTAGAAGTTACTGATATTAACGACAACGCACCGGCTTTCGGCCAAAGTGTTTACAGCACTAAAGTAATGGAAAATAATTCTCCTGGTATCGCTCTGTTGCAGATCTATGCAACTGATCCAGATCAGGGTCAGAATGCACGCATATCATATTTTCTTATTGACAGCGAGGTTAATGGAAACCCTGTCTCCTCATACTTCTCCATTAATACGGAAAGTGGAATGATTCAGTCTTTGCGTTCACTTGATTATGAACAAGTCAAAGAGTACAAAATACCAGTTAAAGCGCAAGATGGAGGCTCACCACCACTGATTACTAACACAACAGTTATTGTGCGTGTCCAAGATCAGAATGACAACCCTCCTCAGGTTCTGTACCCAGTCCAGACTGGTGGCTCTCTGGTGGCTGAAATGGTGCCTCGTTCAGCAGATGTGGGCTACCTGGTGACTAAAGTGGTGGCTGTTGATGTGGACTCTGGACAGAATGCCTGGCTCTCCTATAAACTGCAGAAATCCACAGACAGGGCGCTGTTTGAAGTGGGCTTACAGAATGGAGAAATAAGAACTATCCGCCAAGTCACTGATAAAGATGCAGTGAAACAAAGACTGACTGTTATAGTGGAGGACAACGGGCAGCCCTCTCGTTCAGCTACAGTCATTGTTAACGTGGCGGTGGCTGACAGCTTCCCTGAAGTGCTGTCGGAGTTCACTGACTTTACACACGACAAGGAGTACAATGACAACCTGACTTTTTACTTAGTGTTGGCTCTGGCTGTAGTTTCCTTCCTCTTCATCACGTGTTTAGTGGTAATTATATCAGTGAAAATCTACAGATGGAGACAGTCTCGCATCCTGTATCACTCCAATCTCCCTGTGATTCCATATTATCCACCACGTTACTCAGACACTTTGGGGACAGGGACTCTCCAACACGTGTACAATTACGAGGTATGCAGGACGACTGACTCCAGAAAGAGTGACTGTAAGTTCGGCAGAGCTGGTATTCAGAACGTGCTGATAATGGACCCCAGTTCTACAGGGACGATGCAGCGGATACAGAATGAAAAGAGCATCCTGGATGAACCAGACTCTCCTATAGAGGTGAGGTGCATATGCAAAGTATTTACTTTTGCAAACATAGTTTAACAGGAATCAAGAGTTCTATTCAGCACCATGGTGCGGACAGCTCCTCTTAACTGAAAATTTATGAGGAAACCATTTTCTTCATAATTTTTAATCGGAAATGCTACCTTCTATACAACAACTACTACTACTACTACTAATTATAATGATAATATTATTTATAATAATATTATTGTTGTTAATATTATTATTATTATTATTATTATTATTATTATTATTATTATTATTATTATTATTATTATACCATAATTATATTATGGTACATGTTATGGGTTGATAAATAATAGGTCTGTTTTATTATAGCTTCCCAGGGAACTTGTTATGAATAAAAATACTTTAAATACCAAAACACCAAATGGACATAATCACATGTCCATTCACTACTGTCTCCTTTTTTCAGTAGTAGTTGTTGTTTCTGTTGTTTTTAACGAGGCGAAGGTTGATCATCTTACATATTTATCATTTTGCCAACAGAAAAGAGACATTTTAACCTTTAATGTTGGGTAGAGGCATTGGAGAAACAACATTATCTCTATGTTGATTCAACTACTTTGTCATTTCTTTCAGAAAACCTACATTCCTGGCATTAAAATGAGCAATCATAAACGTATTTCTATTGCCAGTTGTGCCATGATAGATAATAACAGAATAGCATCCGAAACGCCACACTCATGGGGTTGGGGGTCTGGTTATACAAGTTTCTATTTTAGCCTGTAAGAGACGCTGTTGCCTGTTAAATCAATTCAACCTTACATTGTGAGGCAGACTCGTTCCCTCCCCTCTTACTGCGTTTTGTAAGAGATGATCTTCATACGAGCTGGGACTCATCTGATACAAGGTTCATTTCCACTCCTCGTGCTCATCTAATTAACCTGGAATATATGCGTTTTCCTTACTGGGTTGAAATCTTCCATCCATTGCTCGGTTTGCTTGAATACCCAGTTTTCACATGGCTTTTACAGAACATCATCGAGATAGAGGTGTAAGATGGCGATTTTCTGGGCGATTGCGAGGGGCAGTGTACTTGTTTGTGTTACAGTTTGTTTTTCTTAATCAAACGGAGGCACAGATCCGGTACTCTATCCCAGAGGAGATGAAGAAAAGTTCCCTTGTTGGTAACGTGGCACAAGATCTTGGTTTGGATCTGAAAAGGCTCCGTTCTGGTCGGGCCCGTATCGTGACCGGAGAAAACATCCAGTACACCGAGCTTAAGACAGACAAAGGGACTTTAGTCGTGAATGAGAGAATAGACCGGGAGCAGCTTTGTGGAGACGTGGCACCGTGCAGCTTCACCTTTGAGATTTTGCTGGAAAAACCGATGGAGTTGCACCCTGTGACCATAGAGGTTTTGGACGTAAACGACAATGCTCCCACTTTTCAAAACAGTCACCTGGAATTTGAAATAAGTGAGTCAGCTGCACTTGGCTCTCGTTTTGTTTTAGAGAGTGCTGACGATGCTGATGTTGGGGGAAACGGGCTGCAGAACTACATATTAACTCCGAACGACAATTTTGCTTTAAAACAACATGTTAATCCGGACGGAAGTAAATATGCTGAAATGGTGCTTCAGAAACCTTTAGACAGGGAAGAACAGCCACGCCTGTCTTTAAAACTGTTGGCCGTTGATGGCGGAAATCCACAGAGATCGGGAACAGTAAATATAGATGTTAACATCTTAGATGCCAATGATAATGCTCCTGTGTTTAATCAATCGGTGTACAAAGCCACAGTGATTGAAAATGCACCAAAAGGCACTCACATTGTCACTGTGAATGCAAGCGATGTAGATAGCGGTTCGTACGGTAGAGTAACATTTTTCTTCTCAAAATCAAGAGCAGGAATAGCTGATTTGTTCGACATAGATGAGGTTACAGGAAGAATTTTTGTGGCACGGGAATTAGATTTTGAAAAAGACAAAAAAATTGAGTTCAGGGTTGAAGCTAAAGATCAAGGAGGACTGACAGATTCGAGCAAAGTTGAAATTGAGGTTATCGATGTAAATGATAACGCTCCGGTCATTAACGTTATGTCATTCACGAGCCCTGTGTCTGAAGACTCCCCTGCTGGTACCACTATTGGCATAATTAATGTTAAAGATGTTGATTCGGGTGAAAACGGTCAAGTAAGATGTACAATTGAAGGCGGTGTTCCTTTTAAAATTAAATCAAACGTGAGAAATTATTATGCATTGATAACTGATGCTGGATTAGATCGTGAACATCTGTCAGAATGCAACATCACTGTTATCGCCTCAGACGCAGGATCACCTCCCCTCTCATCTAAAAGAACCTTTTATCTAAAGGTCTCTGATGTCAATGATAATGCCCCAATATTTCCACGAAGCTTTTATAGTGCTTTGATTGGAGAGAATAACTCCCCTGGCATCTCTGTACTAAGCGTTAATGCAAAAGATCCTGATGAAAACCAGAACGCCCGTGTTTCTTACATTTTAGAAGAGTGCGAGATTAGTGGGTCTCCAGTATCTCAATATGTTTCTGTAAATGCAGAAAACGGAGTCATTCGTGCAGTTAGTTCATATGATTATGAGCAGGTCAAAGAACTTGTATTCATCGTCAAAGCGCAGGATGGAGGCTCTCCTCCACTCAGTAGCAATGTGACTGTGAAAATACTGATCCAGGACCAGAACGACAACCCTCCTCAGGTCCTGTATCCAGTCCAGACTGGTGGCTCTCTGGTGGCGGAAATGGTGCCTCGTTCAGCAGATGTGGGCTATCTGGTGACTAAAGTGGTGGCTGTTGATGTGGACTCTGGACAGAATGCCTGGCTCTCCTATAAACTGCAGAAAGCCACAGACAGGGCACTGTTTGAAGTGGGCTTACAGAATGGAGAAATAAGAACTATCCGCCAAGTTACTGATAAAGATGCAGTGAAACAAAGACTGACTGTTATAGTGGAGGACAACGGGCAGCCCTCTCGTTCAGCTACAGTAATTGTTAACGTGGCGGTGGCAGACAGCTTCCCTGAAGTGCTGTCAGGGTTCACTGACTTTACACATGACAAGGAGTACAATGACAACCTGACTTTTTACTTAGTGTTGGCCCTGGCTGTAGTTTCCTTCCTCTTCGTCACGTGTTTAGTGGTTATTATATCAGTGAAAATCTACAGATGGAGACAGTCTCGCATCCTGTATCACTCCAATCTCCCTGTGATTCCATATTATCCACCACGTTACTCAGACACTTTGGGGACAGGGACTCTCCAACACGTGTACAATTACGAGGTGTGCAGGACAACTGACTCCAGAAAGAGTGACTGTAAGTTCGGCAGAGCTGGTAGCCAGAACGTGCTGATAATGGACCCCAGTTCTACAGGACGATGCAGCGGATACAGAATGAAAAGAGCATCCTGGATGAACCAGACTCTCCTATAGAGGTTAGTTGACAGTTTACCATCGTTTGTGCGTCTTTGTTTCTCTGTTTTTGGTGTGGGTTTATTAGTTTTGTTATTTGTAGCTAAATTCATTATAAGCAGTTACACACTCTGATGTCATCTTCAGCACCATGGACAGCTCAGCTGCCTTGCATCATTGACATGAATTCTGCTTCTGCAAGATTTAACAATAGAAAACACAGTAGACTATTTAACTGTCAAATTGTATCCCATAACTTCATGTGTACACATTTTGAATGGCAGAAGTACTTTTTATACTTAATCTTTGTGTAGGCTACAACATTTAAGGCTAACCTTTTTATTCGCTTAATATCCACGCGTTTAAAGGGTGGCGAGAGTGTGGTTTAGATTAGACATCTAAAAGCACCAAGTAGCCATAATGTTAGTGAAGTCTTAGTTAAGATTTTAATTATTATTAATCAATATAAATATTAACGCTGACTAATCCCAAATGACAGAACACTATAAACAGGTTAAAGGCAACAAATACATTGCTCTGATTTCCATAACCTAATATTTCGTTGCAGTAAGGTATATGAAAGTTACACTATAGCCTGTTCCTTACATTAGTAAGGCATTTCATCATTAAACAAAAATCCTCATGCAGAACTTTGCACAATGATATATTACATAGGAGTCAGCTTAATTCCAATATTAGCGCTAATCGAACACTTTGTAAGCGAATGCTTTATTATGACGCATTGCTGCCGTGATACAATTAAAACGTGTCTATTTTCTTAAAGATAAATCATTTGTGGAATATATCATGTGAATGTTTTATTCCCCGTAAGAACGGCTGCTTTATTTATAACGGTCTCCTGTAGTATAAATGCTTTTATTTGCAAATATTGCCTTAAACTCGTCGTCTATGAAAAATAGATAGGCACGTGTTAATTGTGTCACTCTATTTTAGTGTTATACCAAATGCAGTCTTACCTTTATCTGGTGTTCACTTTTTAGGCTCTAAGGGACGCTGTTGGTCAGTAAAATATTTTCTATGTTGTGTCGTCATTCAATCCATCCCCTAACTGACTACACAGTGAAGCAGCCTCTCTCTGTTTTGTTGGAGGTTTGAGGCGAACATGTCCTGTTCATGTAAACCTTGAAAACTTGTTTAGAGCAACCAGGAAACGGATATTTCAGAACAAGCTTTGCCATCATATCGATCGGAGTTAAATCACCCCTTGCTATTCTTTGTTGCCATGATGTCAACTCGAAGATCTTCCACGTACATATCCTTAAGATGGCGATTATTTGTTGGATTGCGACGGCAAATAGGACTGCTTATGTTGCTGCTTCATGTGGTTAACATGGTAGGTGGCCAGATTCGTTATTCTATACCAGAAGAGATGAAGAAGGGCTCTGTTATTGGTAATGTAGCGCAAGATCTTGGTTTAGATCTGAAGAGACTCCGTTCTGGGCGGGCCCGCATCGTGACCGGAGAAAGCATCCAGTACACCGAGCTGAAGACAGACAAAGGGATTCTAGTCGTGAATGAGAGAATAGACCGAGAGCAGCTCTGTGGAGACGTAACGCCATGCAGCTTCAGCTTTGAGGTGATTTTAGAAAATCCTATGGAACTGCACAGAATAACTGTTGAGGTTTTGGATATAAATGATCACGCTCCCGTCTTCCCAAACAAAGATAAAACTGTCAGTTTTGAAATAAGTGAATCAGCTGTTGTTGGAGTACAGTTTCCACTGCAGAGTGCAGAGGATCTAGATGTGGGACTGAACGGATTGCAAGATTATGTTTTGTCACCAAATGACAATTTTATTTTGAAGCAACATGCAAATCCAGACGGAAGTAAATATGTTGAAATGGTGCTTCAGAAGCCTTTAGACAGGGAACAACGTCCACATTTGTCTTTAAAATTAATCGCAGTAGACGGAGGGACACCACAGAGATCCGGTACAGTCAATATAGATGTCACTGTGTTAGATGCCAATGACAATGCTCCAGTATTTAACCAGTCAGTGTATAAAGCATCTATGATGGAAAACACCATGAGAGGCACAAGCATTATTACAGTAAATGCTACAGATGCCGACAGTGGTACAAATGGATTAATTGTTTACAGTTTGTCTAAAATCAAAGGAAGCGCAGCAGATATTTTCAGTATTGATGAAAATACCGGAACGATTTCTGTGTCTGGTCAAATAGATTATGAGAAAGATAGAAGATACGAAGTGAGGGTAGAGGCTAAGGATCAGGGTGGTCTAACTGGGACAAGTAAAGTTATATTGGATGTTACTGATGTCAATGACAATGCCCCAGTTATAAATATTATGTCATTTTCGAGTCCAGTATCTGAGGACGCACGTCTTGGTACAACGATTGCTATTTTGAACGTAAAAGATGCAGATTCTGAGAAAAATGGGCAAATCCAATGTTCTATAGATGGTAAACTCCCCTTTAAAGTAGAGTCATCTTTAACAAACTATTACAATTTGATTTCAGATCAACATTTTGATCGAGAGTCTATCTCAGAATATAACATATCAATAACAGCCACTGATTTTGGATCTCCCCCACTTTCTAGCTCAACAAAATTACATCTTAAAATCTCCGACGTGAACGACAACGCACCTGTATTTGATAAAAGCATCTATTCTGCTCACATCATAGAGAATAATTCTCCTGGGAGTTCAATATTTTCTGTGAGCGCAAGGGACACTGATTGGAACCAAAACGCCAGAATCTCGTATGTTTTAGAGGACACACAGGTCAGTGGTAGTCCAGTTTCTACTTACGTGTCTTTAAACTCTGAAACTGGAGTTCTTAGCGCGGTTCGCTCCTTTGATTATGAGCAAATTAAACAGCTTCAGCTAGTAGTCAAAGCGCAGGATGGAGGCTCTCCTCCACTTAGTAGTAATGTGACTGTGAAAATACTGATCCAGGACCAGAACGACAACCCTCCTCAGGTTCTGTACCCAGTCCAGACTGGTGGCTCTCTGGTGGCTGAAATGGTGCCTCGTTCAGCAGATGTGGGCTATCTGGTGACTAAAGTGGTGGCTGTTGATGTGGACTGTGGACAGAATGCCTGGCTCTCCTATAAACTGCAGAAAGCCACAGACAGGGCGCTGTTTGAAGTGGGCTTACAGAATGGAGAAATAAGAACTATCCGCCAAGTTACTGATAAAGATGCAGTGAAACAAAGACTGACTGTTATAGTGGAGGACAACGGGCAGCCCTCTCGTTCAGCTACAGTCATTGTTAACGTGGCGGTGGCGGACAGCTTCCCTGAAGTGCTGTCTGAGTTCACTGACTTTACACACGACAAGGAGTACAATGACAACCTGACTTTTTACTTAGTGTTGGCTCTGGCTGTAGTTTCCTTCCTCTTCATCACGTGTTTAGTGGTTATTATATCAGTGAAAATCTACAGATGGAGACAGTCTCGCATCCTGTATCACTCCAATCTCCCTGTGATTCCATATTATCCACCACGTTACTCAGACACTTTGGGGACAGGGACTCTCCAACACGTGTACAACTACGAGGTGTGCAGGACGACTGACTCCAGAAAGAGTGACTGTAAGTTCGGCAGAGCTGGTAGTCAGAACGTGCTGATAATGGACCCCAGTTCTACAGGGACGATGCAGCGGATACAGAACGAAAAGAGCATCCTGGATGAACCAGACTCTCCTTTAGAGGTTAGTTGACAGTTTACCTTCTTTTTTGCGTTTTTGTTTCTCTGTTTTTGGTTTTTGTTTATTGGTGTTGTTATTTGTAGCTGAATTCACAATGAGCAGTTACACAAGCTGATATCAGATTCAGCAACATGGACAACTCAGCTGCCTTGCGTCAGTGATACGAATTCTGCTTCTGCAAGCCTCTTGCAAGTTTTAACCGTAGGAAACACAGTAGACTATGTAACTGTCAAACTGCATCTCATACCTTCATGTGTAGACATATTTAATGGCAGAAATACTTTTCATATTTAATCTTAGTGTAGGCTACAAAGTTTAAGGCTAACATTTTTAGTTGGTTAATATACGCACGTTTAAAGGGCGAGAGTGCGGTTTAGATTGGACATCTAAAAACACTTAATAGCCCAAATGTTAGTAAAGTCTTAGTTAATGCTGTTTTTATTAGTAATCAATAAAAATATGAGCTTTGCTAATACCAAATGACAGAACACTGTACACACGCCAAGCCAACACACCCATTGCCCGTTTTCCACAACCTAATCTTTCGTTACAGTAACGTATATGACAGTTATACTAAAGCCTATTTGCTACATTAGTAAGGTATTTCAACATTAAATTAAAATCCTCATACCAAACTTTGCACAATGATGTATTACATAGGAGTCAGCTTAATTCCAATATTAGCGCTAATGGAACACCTTGTAAAGAATGCTTTATTGTGACGCATTACTGCCGTGACACAATTAAACATGCCTATTATTTTCATGTGGATCTTTTATTCCCTATAAGAACTGCTGCTTTGTTTATAATGGTCTCCTGTAGCATACGCTATTGTTCAAGTTTCAGTGAATTACAAAACAATTTGATGTGCTAAAATCTGCCTCTATTTGGAAATATTGCCTTGAAACTCAACGTCTATGAAAAATAGAGTGACACGTGTTAATTCTGTCACACTCTTTTAGTGTTAGTGTCCAAATGCTGTCTTGGCTTTATCTGGTGTTCACCTTTTAGGCTCTAAGGGACGCTGTTGGTCAGTTAAATATTTTCTATGTTGTGTCGTCATTCAGTCCATCCCCTGACTGACTACACAGTGAAGCAGCCTCTCTCTGTTTTGTCGGAGGTTTGAGCCGGACATGTCCTCACAGTGTTCACGTAAAGCTTAAAACGGTGTTTAGAGCAGCCAAGGAACGGATATATCAGAACCAGATTTGCCATCATATAGATGGGATATAAATCATCCCTTGCAATTTTTTGTTTGCATGATGGCAACTAGAAGATCTTCCACTTACATGTACTTAAGATGGCGATTTTTTGGTGGACTGCGACGGCAAATAGGACTGCTTATGTTGCTGCTTCATCTGGTTAACATGGTAGGTGGCCAGATTCGTTATTCTATACCAGAGGAGATGAAGAAGGGCTCCGTTATTGGTAATGTAGCGCAAGATCTTGGTTTGGATCTGAAGAGACTCCGTTCTGGGCGGGCCCGCATCGTGACCGGAGAAAGCATCCAGTACACTGAGCTGAAGACAGACAAAGGGATTTTAGTCGTGAATGAGAGAATAGACCGAGAGCAGCTTTGTGGAGACGTAACGCCATGCAGCTTCAGCTTTGAGATGATTTTGGAAAATCCGATCGAACTGCACAGAATAACTGTTGAGGTTTTGGATATAAATGATCACGCTCCCGTATTCCCGAACAAAGATAAACTGATCAGTTTTGAAATAAGTGAATCAGCTGTTGTTGGAGTACAGTTTCCACTGCAGAGTGCAGAGGATCTAGATGTGGGACTGAACGCATTGCAAGATTATGTTTTGTCACCAAATGACAATTTTATTTTGAAGCAACATGCAAATCCAGACGGAAGTAAATATGTTGAAATGGTGCTTCAGAAGCCTTTAGACAGGGAACAACGTCCACATTTGTCTTTAAAATTAATCGCAGTAGACGGAGGGACGCCACAGAGATCCGGTACAGTCAATATAGATGTCACTGTGTTAGATGCCAATGACAATGCTCCAGTATTTAACCAGTCAGTGTATAAAGCATCTGTGATGGAAAACACCATGAGAGGCACAAGCATTGTTACAGTAAATGCCACAGACGCTGACAGTGGTTCTTATGGTCGCATTATTTACAGTCTGTCTAAAATGAAAGGAAGCGCAGTAGATATTTTCAGTATTGATGAAAACACCGGAACGATTTCTGTGTCTGGTCAAATAGATTATGAGAAAGATAGAAAATACGAGGTGAGGGTAGAGGCTAAGGATCAGGGTGGTCTAACTGGGACAAGTAAAGTTATATTGGATGTTTTTGATGTCAACGACAATGCCCCAGTTATAAATATTATGTCATTTTCTAGTCCAGTATCTGAGGACTCACGTCCTGGTACAACGATTGCTGTTTTAAACATAAAAGATGCAGATTCTGAGAAAAATGGGCAAATCAAATGCTATATAGATGGTAAACTTCCATTTAAAATCGAGTCATCTCTAACAAACTATTACAATCTGGTGTCAGATCAACATTTTGATCGAGAGTCTATCTCAGAATATAACATAACAATAACAGCCACTGATTTTGGATCTCCCCCACTTTCTAGCTCAACAAAATTACATCTTAAAATCTCTGACGTGAATGACAACGCACCTTTATTTGATAAAAGCATCTATTCTGCTCACATCATAGAAAATAATTCCCCTGGGATTTCAATATTTGCTGTGAGCGCGAGGGACTCTGATTGGAACCAAAACGCCAGAATATCATATCTTTTAGACGACACACATGTCAGTGGTAGTCCAGTTTCGAATTATGTGTCTTTAAACTCTGAAACTGGAGTTCTTAGCGCGGTTCGCTCCTTTGATTATGAGCAAATTAAACAGCTTCAGCTAGTAGTCAAAGCGCAGGATGGAGGCTCTCCTCCACTCAGTAGCAATGTGACTGTGAAAATACTGATCCAGGACCAGAACGACAACCCTCCTCAGGTTCTGTATCCAGTCCAGACTGGTGGCTCTCTGGTGGCTGAAATGGTGCCTCGTTCAGCAGATGTGGGCTATCTGGTGACTAAAGTGGTGGCTGTTGATGTGGACTCTGGACAGAATGCCTGGCTCTCCTATAAACTGCAGAAAGCCACAGACAGGGCGCTGTTTGAAGTGGGCTTACAGAATGGAGAAATAAGAACTATCCGCCAAGTTACTGATAAAGATGCAGTGAAACAAAGACTGACTGTTATAGTGGAGGACAACGGGCAGCCCTCTCGTTCAGCTACAGTCGTTGTTAACGTGGCGGTGGCGGACAGCTTCCCTGAAGTGCTGTCGGAGTTCACTGACTTTACACACGACAAGGAGTACAATGACAACCTGACTTTTTACTTAGTGTTGGCTCTGGCTGTAGTTTCCTTCCTCTTCATCACGTGTTTAGTGGTTATTATATCAGTGAAAATCTACAGATGGAGACAGTCTCGCATCCTGTATCACTCCAATCTCCCTGTGATTCCCTATTATCCACCACGTTACTCAGACACTTTGGGCACCGGGACTCTCCAACACGTGTACAATTACGAGGTGTGCAGGACGACTGACTCCAGAAAGAGTGACTGTAAGTTCGGCAGAGCTGGTAGTCAGAACGTGCTGATAATGGACCCCAGTTCTACAGGAACGATGCAGCGGATACAGAATGAAAAGAGCATCCTGGATGAACCAGACTCTCCTCTAGAAGTGAGTTATGTCAATCTTGCCTTTCCTCTTTGCTTATATGTGTCTCTGCCTTTATTATAGATAGGTGAATTGGTAATGAAACATTTAAACATTATTCTGATACTTTCAGCACCATGGACAGCGTCCTGGTTAGTTTGGACCATTCAGTAAGAACCATACTTTCGAAAAACGCTGCACACACCATGTATTTCAAACCACATCATATGCATTTTGATTTAAAACATCTGTCTAATTTTTTCGAAAATGTACATTGTTTTTGACTCGGATGTGCCCACCATGTACTGTATACTTTTACTTCGTTTATACAATAGCCGGACGTTGATCTTAAAGGATGGTAAAAGTGTTGTTAAAGGTAGGCAGATGTAAGCACTTGCTAAATGTTGGGGGAAATATTGTTGTCAATTTTAATTAGTAGCTTTAGATAAAGCCATCACCTTTCACGCCTGGTGTAGATGGCAATGCTTTTAAACCCATATCTTAAATTTCACATCCCAATATTTTGCTCAACTAAATGGAATTCCAAACCGCTCCCTACATTACATTTAACATAAGTCCACACACGGAACAGTTAAATATTACTCTGAATTGTTCCCATTGATTCAGCTTCTACATATGTCTGTTTGTATGTAAGAACTTTCAAGTGATTGAGTTTAGAGTGGTCAGCGATGCAATGTCAGAATGAAAATGTTGTTTTAATATTCTATAGCTTTCTTGGAACTCCTGAATTAAAATAGTTCAGTTTCTTCGTTGAACCTTTTTGTGCAGTATTTTAGGACAGGTTGATTATTGTCTTGTTATTTTATTTTGTTTTCTCATTATTTTTATGCTTTAGTGCATAGAAATGAAGAAGATTCTAATTAAAGTTTCAACTCTTTTTAGTCGTGAGATACACTGTACAGTAGCGCTTCATAAACGATTATGGCCCCAGTATTGTACTGAATTTTCCACATACAAATTGTTGCATTAGTTTCCATTTCAAGGGCTGTGACGTTATAAGTCATCTCTGTAAGTGCATTCAGTTGCTCTGGAAATTGAATTGGCAGATAATTTACTTCTTTGTGTTGAGATTCAGTGACTAGACTCTAAGGGACGCTGTTGGTCAAGTAAAAACAAATCTGATCAGTGTTTTAGGCGGTGCCCTCCTTCATTCTGCTCTGTGGTGGTTGGATGTGCTGTAGACTGTCAGCGACGTTGAGATGAGCGAATTTAGACTGGCTGTGATTTGACTTTTTTTCCTACGGGAGAAAGAACGCTTGGAACACTAATCTTTTTTATCATAGATTACACTTGAATTCCGCCTTTGTTAACCCTCGGGTAGCATAATAGTAATGTTTGGATAATATTTCCTATCACTTTTTTGATAACATGGATTTCGGAAAATATCTCCGCCGGACTCTAAGATGGCGTTTGTGCTACAAACTGACGTCGCAAAGCATTCTGCTTCTTTTTTTTCTCAGTCAAATTGCCAGTGGTCAGATACGTTATTCAATCCCAGAAGAGATGAAGAAGGGGTCCCTTATTGGGAACGTTGCATTGGATCTTGGAATTGATATGCAGAGGCTCCGTTCTGGTCGGGCCCGTATCGTGACCGGAGAAAGCATCCAGTACACTGAACTGAAGACAGACAAAGGGATTCTAGTCGTGAATGAGAGGATAGACCGGGAGCAGCTTTGCGGAGAACTAACACCATGTAGCTTAGGTTTTGATATGATTTTAGAAAACCCGATGGAACTACATCACGTCACAGTCGAAGTATTGGACATAAATGATAATTCACCTTCTTTTCATCAGCACGACATGAAACTGACTATTGGCGAATCAGCCGCTCCGGGAGCACGTTTTGTTTTACCAACAGCCAATGATCCTGATGTAGGAGTCAATGGGCTTCAAGACTATCAATTAACTGCAAATGAAAATTTTATTTTAAAAAAGCATTCAAATACTGATGGAAGGAAATATGCTGAAATGGTACTTGAGAAACCGCTGGATAGAGAGCGAGATCCAAGACTCTCATTAAAGCTGATAGCAGTGGACGGTGGAACGCCACAGAAATCTGGTACAGTAAATATAGATATCAGTGTCCTAGATGCTAATGACAATTCTCCTGTTTTCAATCAGTCAGTGTACAAGGCCACTGTACTGGAAAATGCTGCAAAGGGTACATATATCACCACTGTGAATGCAACTGATGCAGACATCGGATCAAATGGATTGATTTATTATTCTATTTCCAAAATGCAAGGCAACATTGGCAGTATTTTTGAAATTAACAAGACAACGGGTGTAATATTTCTTTCAGGAGAAGTTGACTTTGAAAAAGCAAAGAAATATGAAATACGCATTGATGCAACAGACCAAGGAGCTTTGACAGATTCGAGTAAAGTTATGGTTGATGTGATTGACGTGAACGATAATCCACCTGTAATAAATGTGATGTCATTCACTAGTCCTGTGTCAGAAGACTCCCCTCCTGGTACAACTGTTGGCATTATAAATGTAAAAGATCTCGATTCAGGTGATAACGGATACGTGGCTTGTAGAATAGAACAAAACGCACCTTTCAAGATTAAATCCAATTTAAGAAATTATTATACTTTGGTAAGAGACACTGTATTAGATCGTGAAAGTGTTCCAGACTATAACATCACCGTCGTTGCGACAGATGCAGGAATGCCTCCTCTCTCAACTAAAAGAACCTTTCATTTAAAGGTTTCTGATGTGAACGATAATTCTCCAGTGTTTTCACAGCGTGTTTAC
This sequence comes from Seriola aureovittata, assembly GCF_021018895.1. Classification (NCBI taxonomy): domain Eukaryota; kingdom Metazoa; phylum Chordata; class Actinopteri; order Carangiformes; family Carangidae; genus Seriola; species Seriola aureovittata. The sequence goes on along the minus strand of NC_079371.1, from coordinate 15,322,506 downwards.
AACGCGTTTGTTGCAGAGAATAACTCTCCAGGCGTTTCTCTTCTCGCTGTTAGAGCTAAAGATTCTGATGAAAACCAGAACGCCCGAATTTCATATATTCTAGAGGATACTAATATGGGTGGCTTTTCAGTTACAGAGCATGTTTCTGTAAATGCAGAAAACGGAGTGATACATGCAGTGCGCTCGTTTGATTATGAGCAAATCAAACAGCTGGTTTTCGTTGTCAAAGCACAGGATGGAGGCTCTCCTCCACTCAGTAACAATGTGACTGTGAAACTAATGATCCAGGACCAGAACGACAACCCTCCTCAAGTTCTGTACCCAGTCCAGAATGGTGGCTCTCTGGTGGCTGAAATGGTGCCTCGTTCAGCAGATGTGGGCTATCTGGTGACTAAAGTGGTGGCTGTTGATGTGGACTCTGGACAGAATGCCTGGCTCTCCTATAAACTGCAGAAAGCCACAGACAGGGCGCTGTTTGAAGTGGGCTTACAGAATGGAGAAATAAGAACTATCCGCCAAGTCACTGATAAAGATGCAGTGAAACAAAGACTGACTGTTATAGTGGAGGACAACGGGTAGCCCTCTCGCTCAGCTACAGTCATTGTTAATGTTGCGGTGGCGGACAGCTTCCCTGAAGTGCTGTCGGAGTTCACTGACTTTACACACGACAAGGAGTACAATGACAACCTGACTTTTTACTTAGTGTTGGCTCTGGCTGTAGTTTCCTTCCTCTTCATCACGTGTTTAGTGGTTATTATATCAGTGAAAATCTACAGATGGAGACAGTCTCGCATCCTGTATCAATCCAATCTCCCTGTGATTCCATATTATCCACCACGTTACTCAGACACTTTGGGGACAGGGACTCTGCAACACGTGTACAATTACGAAGTGTGCAGGACGACTGACTCCAGAAAGAGTGACTGTAAGTTTGGCACAGCTGGTAGTCAGAACGTGCTGATAATGGACCCCAGTTCTACAGGGACGATGCAGCGGATACAGAATGAAAAAAGCATCCTGGATGAACCAGACTCTCCTCTAGAGGTGAGTTAAATAAGTTAGCTACGACTCTGCGGTTATTTCTTCATGTGTGTAGTTAAATTTATGGTGAACTTTTGCGCGCCATTCCTTCATTTCAGCACCATGGACAGCACATCACTGTACATCACTTGATAAGAACGCTGCTTCTGTATTGACATTCAGAACTTTTAATTGAACCTCATCATTGACTCTAAGTTAGTGCTTTGCTGTTTCATTGTCACACGCACACTGTTTTGTATCACTGGCATTTTTTCATGACACGAAGTGATAAATTGTTTGTTTCTTCCAACAATATAAATGGGCTTGTTCAGTGTGGTGATTTGCATTTTCTTAATATGCATTCACTCATGAATATTGGAAAAATGGTTGTCGTGTGACTGAGATGAACACACTGAGAATCAAAAACCAAACTGCTCTCATTTAATATCAACTAGCTTCAACAAACTCTTATGAGTTTTTTTACTAGCGCTTCCTGATCCACGATAGTGTTATGGTTGTATTTTGTTTCTGTGATTTTCCTGATTTACTTGATCTTTTTATTCATACATCAGAGTATCTGTAGGTATTTGCATAAATACTGCATAATACTGAAGCTAAGAGTGAGATTTTTCCTGTTTTTATGTGTTAAAATATATTTCCAATTGAATGTAATATCTTTCCAGAAGTTATTCTATATTACATGCTTTTCTTATTGTTGACTCTAAGGGACGCTGTTGGTCAATTCAAAATATTCCCTCAAACATTACCACAGAGTCCCCTCCCTTGCTTCCGTGACCTGTGAGAGAAAAGAATATAGTGTAGGCTACATTATGTGGGCTGACATTCGAGAAAACCGACTCGCATTACGATATACATCCATTCAGATACAAACAGGAAACGGGAAAGACAGCACCATTTCTATTTAGCAGTTTGTTTCATGTATATTTCATAATAAGCATCGTGCTTGGAACTTTATAGACGATATTTTCGTGTTTTTCTTTTGCTATGGCATGTGGAATACTAACCAACACCCGGTGCGTGAAATGGCGTTTTGGCTGCGGAAAAAATTGGCAGCTTCTGTTGTTCTTTTTTTATTTCAACCATATGGTCGGCGGACACATCCGGTATTCAATCCCAGAGGAAATGAAGAAAGGCTCCCTTATCGGTAATGTAGCACAGGATCTTGGTTTGGATCTGAAACGGCTTCGTTCTGGTCGGGCCCGGATCGTGACCGGAGAAAACAACCAGTACACCGAGCTGAAGACAGACAAAGGGATTTTAGTCGTGAATGAGAAAATAGACCGGGAGCAGCTTTGTGGAGACGTAACACCATGCAGTTTCAGCTTTGAGGTGATTTTAGAAAACCCTATGGAGCTACATCAAATTACAGTTGAAGTAACAGATATAAATGACCATTCACCCACGTTTAAAAGAAGTAACATCAATTTTGAAATTAGTGAATCAGCTAATACTGGCTCTCGCTTTTCACTGACTAGTGCAGAAGACCCAGATGTGGGTGTTAATGGACTCAGAGAATACTTTTTGACTGAGAATGACAATTTTGTTTTAAAACAAAATTCTAATGCGGATGGAAAGAAGTACGCAGAGATGGTGCTTCAGAAGCCGTTAGACAGAGAGACAAATCCTCACCTATCACTAAAGCTTATAGCCGTAGACGGTGGAAGTCCGCAGAGATCTGGCACAGTAAATATATATGTCACTGTTCTTGATATCAATGATAATGCACCTGTATTTAATCAATCTATGTACAAAGCCAATGTAATAGAAAATGCTCCCATAGATACTTACGTTACAACTGTTAATGCTAGTGACGCAGATTTCGGCTCAAACAGTATTGTTACATATTATTTTTCAGACCTCAACAGTGGTCTGAGTGATATGTTTATGATTGATGAAAAAACTGGCGTCATTTCAATTACAGGTTCTATTGATTATGAAAAAGACAAAAAATTCGAGCTCAGGATTGATGCAAAAGATCAGGGAGGTTTAACAGATGCGAGTAAAGTCATAATTGAAGTAACAGATGTGAATGACAACGCCCCTACTATCAATGTCATGTCATTCACTAGTCCTGTGTCAGAAGATTCCCCTCCTGGTACAACTATTGGCATTATAAATGTAAAAGACTTCGATTCAGGTGATAACGGACACGTGACTTGTAGAATAGAACAAAACGAACCTTTCAAGATTAAATCCAATTTGAGAAATTATTATACTTTGGTAACAGACACTGTATTAGATCGTGAAAGTGTTTCAGACTATAACATCACTGTCGTTGCGACAGATGCAGGAATGCCTCCTCTCTCAACAAAAAGAAGCTTTCATTTAAAGGTCTCTGATGTGAACGATAATTCCCCAGTGTTTTCACAGGGTGTTTACAACGCGTTTGTTGCAGAGAATAACTCTCCAGGCGTTTCTCTTCTCATTGTTAGAGCTAAAGATCCTGATGAAAACCAAAACGCCCGAATTTCATATATTCTGGAGGATACTAATATGGGTAGCTTTTCGGTTTCTGAATATGTTTCTGTAAATGCAGAAAGCGGAGTGATACATGCAGTGCGCTCGTTTGATTATGAGCAAATCAAACAGCTTGTTTTCGCTGTCAAAGCGCAGGATGGAGGCTCTCCTCCATTCAGTAACAATGTGACTGTGAAAATACTGATCCAGGACCAGAACGACAACCCTCCTCAGGTTCTGTACCCAGTCCAGACTGGTGGCTCTCTGGTGGCTGAAATGGTGCCTCGTTCAGCAGATGTGGGCTATCTGGTGACTAAAGTGGTGGCTGTTGATGTGGACTCTGGACAGAATGCCTGGCTCTCCTATAAACTGCAGAAAGCCACAGACAGGGCGCTGTTTGAAGTGGGCTTACAGAATGGAGAAATAAGAACTATCCGCCAAGTCACTGATAAAGATGCAGTGAAACAAAGACTGACTGTTATAGTGGAGGACAACGGGCAGCCCTCTCGCTCAGCTACAGTCGTTGTTAACGTGGCGGTGGCGGACAGCTTCCCTGAAGTGCTGTCGGAGTTCACTGACTTTACACACGACAAGGAGTACAATGACAACCTGACTTTTTACTTAGTGTTGACTCTGGCTGTAGTTTCCTTCCTATTCATCACGTGTTTAGTGGTTATTATATCCGTGAAAATCTACAGATGGAGACAGTCTCGCAACCTGTATCACTCCAATCTCCCTGTGATTCCATATTATCCACCACGTTACTCAGACACTTTGGGGACAGGGACTCTCCAACACGTGTACAATTACGAGGTGTGCAGGACGACTGACTCCAGAAAGAGTGACTGTAAGTTCGGCAGAGCTGGTATTCAGAACGTGCTGATAATGGACCCCAGTTCTACAGGGACGATGCAGCGGGTACAGAACGAAAAGAGCATCCTGGATGAACCAGACTCTCCTTTAGAGGTGAGCTGCATTACACAAAGTGTTTTACTTATGCAAACATTGTTTCTCTAAACCGATAATAAATTGCAATAAGTAGTTGGCTGCAGCTTCACCGTAAACAAGTGAATATGGTTCTTTTCAGCACCACTCTTTGGACAGCTCCACTTGAACTGAAAATGCCATCTTTCATTGAAACTGTATAGCTTCTAAGCAGAAATGTTATCGTCTACTACAAATATTACTACTAATATTACTAATAATAATAATCATGAGAATAATATCGTTATTATTATACATGAACATTCATTTAGCAAGGTTATCAAAATATGCAAAGGTAATATTCATTATTTAAGTCTGTAGTCATTATGATGCAAATATCATTTTTTTTTAAATTTTCCTTCCTTTGAATATTTACTTCATTCTGCTTCCAAACCGATTGGTGTTCACATTTTGGACTCTAAGCGACGCTGTTGAATAAGAATATAATCTGCTCCTTTCATCTCTCTGTTGCAGTTCAGGGAGGTTCTTTGTGAGCTCATATTGAAGTAGGTTAAGAGGCACCATCAGCAAACGTGGGCCATAGGCATTTCGGGAGAGAAAGGCTTTTACATTGTAGTGGCTGTCTTTGTTTTAATTTGTGAACAAGGCACAAGTGGAAGGGTGGATGTAACTGAATTGAGGTCGGAGGATCTAGTTTTTTTTTTCTCTGAAAAGTCCCGTTCTGACATGGCGTATCAGCAACCACTCTGCAAATGGCATTTGTATTTCGGACCTCTGCGGGTAATGGTTATTTTTTTGCTTTGCTTCTATAATATGGTAGCTTGTCAGATCCGCTACTCAATACCAGAAGAGATGAAGAAGGGCTCTCTTATCGGTAATGTAGCACAGGATCTGGGTTTGGATCTGAAGAGGCTTCGTTCTGGTCGGGCCCGTATCGTGACCGGAGAAAACAACCAGTACACCGAGCTGAAGACAGACAAAGGGTTTTTAGTCGTGAATGAGAGAATAGACCGAGAACAGCTTTGTGGAGACGTAACACCGTGCAGCTTCAGCTTTGAAATAATTTTAGAAAATCCTATGGAGCTACACCACATAACGATTGAAGTGTTAGATGTGAATGATCATCCACCAGTTTTCAAGAAGTCAGATATTATGTTAGACATAAGCGAGTCCGCTAACGTTGGGGCGCGGTTTGTGCTGGATAATGCAGAGGATCTTGATGTTGGCGTCAATGGCCTGCAAAATTATGTTTTAACCTCAAACGACAATTTCGTTTTAAAGCAGCATGTAAATCCAGACGGGAGTAAATATGCAGAGATGGTGCTTCAGAAGCAGTTAGACAGAGAGGAGGTTCCCAGTCTGTCTTTAAAGCTTATAGCAGTAGATGGTGGAAATCCACAGAGATCTGGCACCGTAAATATAGACATAATAGTTTTAGATGTCAATGACAATGCACCCATTTTCAATCAGTCTGTTTATAAAGCCACGGTGATAGAAAACGCAGCAGAGGGCACTAATATCGTTACTGTCAGTGCTACAGACGCAGATAGTGGATCAAATGGTCACATCACATTTTCAATTTCAAATGTGAAGAGCAATATAGCTGATTTGTTGTCCATTGATCAAGTCTCTGGTGTGTTGTCTGTTTCGGGCCCAATAGATTTTGAAAAGGATAAAAAATTTGAGCTCAGAATTGATGCAAAGGATCAGGGAGGTTTAACGGATTCAAGTAAAGTGATAATTGAAGTAACTGATGTGAATGACAACGCCCCTACCATTAGCGTCATGTCATTCACTAGTCCTGTTTCAGAAGATTCCCCTCCTGGTACAACTATTGGCATTATAAATGTAAAAGACCTCGATTCAGGTGATAACGGACAAGTCAGTTGTAGAATAGAACAAAACGTACCTTTCAAGATTAAATCCAGTTTAAGAAATTACTATACTTTGGTAACAGACACTGTATTAGATCGTGAAAGTGTTTCAGACTATAACATCACTGTCGTTGCGACAGATGCAGGAATGCCTCCTCTCTCAACAAAAAGAAGCTTTCATTTAAAGGTTTCTGATGTGAACGATAATTCTCCAGTGTTTTCACAGGGTGTTTACAACGCGTTTGTTGCAGAGAATAACTCTCCAGGCGTTTCTCTTCTCACTGTTAAAGCTAAAGATCCTGATGAAAACCAAAACGCCCGAATTTCTTATGTTCTGGAAGATATGGATCTTGACGGATCTCCAGTTTCTCGCTCTGTGTCAGTTAATGCAGAAAGCGGAGTCATCCATGCGGTGCGCTCGTTTGATTACGAGCAAACTAAACTGTTGGTTTTCGTTGTCAAAGCGCAGGATGGAGGCTCTCCTCCACTCAGTAGCAATGTGACTGTGAAACTAATGATCCAGGACCAGAACGACAACCCTCCTCAGGTTCTGTACCCAGTCCAGACTGGTGGCTCTCTGGTGGCTGAAATGGTGCCTCGTTCAGCAGATGTGGGCTATCTGGTGACTAAAGTTGTGGCTGTTGATGTGGACTCTGGACAGAATGCCTGGCTCTCCTATAAACTGCAGAAAGCCACAGACAGGGCGCTGTTTGAAGTGGGCTTACAGAATGGAGAAATAAGAACTATCCGCCAAGTCACTGATAAAGATGCAGTGAAACAAAGACTGACTGTTATAGTGGAGGACAACGGGCAGCCCTCTCGTTCAGCTACAATCATTGTTAACGTGGCGGTGGCGGACAGCTTCCCTGAAGTGCTGTCGGAGTTCACTGACTTTACACACGACAAGGAGTACAATGACAACGTGACTTTTTACTTAGTGTTGGCTCTGGCTGTAGTTTCCTTCCTCTTCATCACGTGTTTAGTGGTTATTATATCAGTGAAAATCTACAGATGGAGACAGTCTCGCATCCTGTATCACTCCAATCTCCCTGTGATTCCATATTATCCACCACGTTACTCAGACACTTTGGGGACAGGGATTCTCCAACACGTGTACAATTACGAGGTGTGCAGGACGACTGACTCCAGAAAGAGCGACTGTAAGTTCGGCAGAGCTGGTAGTCAGAACGTGCTGATAATGGACCCCAGTTCTACAGGGACAATGCAGCGGATACAGGATGAAAAGAGCATCCTGGATGAACCAGACTCTCCTCTAGAGGTTAGTTCAGTTTCATCACCCCACTAAAGTTCTTGTGATTGGCACCACAAATCCCAGTTTGCAGTCCTGCCGACTGTTTACTGTTTATATACATATATACACTGTTGCTCATAAAGTTGGAATAAAATATTTTTTTCCTTTTTCCATGAAATGATTGTGACAATGTGATTTATTTCCTTTTACCTGGGTAATTGGGACACATAATGTAATCATTGCACCTGGTCAGAAGTGATTACTGATGCATTTAAATAGGAGTAAACAGAGGATTGTGTCTGAATACAAAATTATTCCAAGTTTATGGGCGATAGTATATATATACTATATTCTCAATTGTTTTGAATTTAAAAGGCAAAACCAGTAATATGTCTATATACAGCAGCAAACACGTGGTTCACTTTGTGTCAACTTTATTGAGTAGATTGTCGTTACTCTTTAGTTTACATCAGTAATTTAATTCGATCATACACACGTTTGATCCTACTTGTCCTTTCACTGAATTCATGATGCTTCTTGTTTCAGTACCACAGACAGCGACATTTCTTTATATAGACCTATTATAATAACCTGTTGGTTTTTGAATGTCATCTAATATTTCTAACAGTACAACATTTGATTGAATGTCATTGGAGTTTTGTACAATTTCTATAGTTGTCCTATAGACTCTGTCTTTTCAACATTAAGCAAATGCAGTAATAGTAAACATTTCAGCACTAAGTTCACACAATATATGCCTGTTTACTTGCAATAAATAAGGTAAGGAGTAAGAGTTTAGGTTTTGGACTCTAAGTGACGCTGTTGGTCAGCAAAACGATTTTAGTGTTTACAGCCAGTCTTTCCCCTCCCTCTCTATCGGAGTGTGCCATGACAGCGGAGATATTGTCCTTTATGTGAGGACAGGGCGTGAAGAGGCATGTAATATAGGAGGAGCGGGTTGCTTTCTTACAGCAGTACCATTTTAAGGAGGACTACAAGCTCGTTTTCATTTTTTTTTAAAGTGAGGACACTTCATTCGTCAGGATCTATTGTTTCTGATATGGCAACCCAAGGCCAAATCTACCCTCGAAATGTAAGATGGCGATTGTTTTGTATGTTACAATGGAAAGTGGGAATTTTCATTTGTCTTACTTCTGTGGGTGATAGAGTAGCTGCTCAGATTCGTTATTCTATACCAGAGGAGATGAGAAAGGACTCCGTTATTGGTAGCGTAGCACAAGACCTGGGTCTGGACCTGGAAAGGCTCCGTTCCGGCCGTGGCCGCATCGTCAGTGGAGAAAACATCCAGTACACTGAGCTGAAGACAGACAAAGGGATTCTTGTCGTGAACGAGAGAATAGACCGAGAGCAGCTGTGTGGAGATGTGACACCTTGTAGCCTCAGCTTCGAAATGATTTTAGAAAATCCAATCGAACTTCATCGTGTCACTGTCGAAATTTTAGATATAAATGATAACGCTCCTTTCTTCCCAAATAAAGATATCCAGTTTGAAATGAGCGAATCTGCAACAGTTGGAGCCAAATTTCCCATTGAAAGTGCAGTTGATCCTGACGTTGGATTAAACGCATTACAAAATTACATTCTGTCTCCGAATAATTATTTCATTCTGAAACAACATGCAAATCCAGACGGCAGTAAATATGCTGAACTGGTGCTCCAAAAGCCATTAGACAGAGAGGAACACCCCAATCTCCCTCTTAAAGTAATAGCAGTAGACGGTGGAAACCCACAGAGATCTGGTACTGTAAATATAAATGTATCCGTTTTAGACGCAAATGATAACGCGCCTGTATTCAATCAGTCAGTCTACAGGGCCGTGGTCGTTGAAAATGCTCCAAAAGGCACTTACATCACAACAGTTAATGCTACTGATGCAGACATTGACACTAACGGAGAAGTAATTTTCAGTTTTTCAAAAATAAAAGGCAGTACAGTTGATATTTTTGGTATCGATGAAAACACAGGTGTCATATCTGTTGCCGGACTTATTGACTTTGAAAGAGAGAAAAAATATGAGCTCAGGTTAGAGGCAAGGGATCGAGGTGGCTTGACCGGGACCAGTAAAGTTATAATTGATGTTATTGACGTCAACGACAATGTTCCGGTTATAAATATCATGTCATTTTCTAACACTGTATCAGAAGATGCCCCTCTCGGAACAACAATAGCTGTTATCAACGTCAAAGACTCTGACTCAGAGAAAAATGGACAAATAAAATGTGCTATAGACAAAACGCTTCCGTTTCAAATCCAGTCGTCGTTAACGAACTACTACAATTTAGTGGCTGATCAGCATTTTGATAGAGAGACAACTTCTGAATATGATATTACAATAATAGCCACCGACTCCGGGTCCCCTCCTCTTTTTAGCTCCGTCACATTACACCTTAAAATCTCTGACGTAAACGACAACGGCCCGTTGTTCGACAAAAACTCATATTCTGCTTACGTCACAGAGAATAATTCTCCTGGAGTGTCCATCACCACTGTCGGCGCACGGGACTCTGACTGGGGTCAAAACGCGAGAGTCTCTTATTTCCTGGAAAACACACAAATCGGCGGTAATCCAGTCTCTAACTATGTGTCTATAAACTCTGAAACAGGGGTTTTACATGCAGTGCGCTCGTTTGATTATGAACAGATTAAAGAGCTTCAGCTGACTGTGAAAGCGCAAGATGGAGGCTCTCCTCCATTCAGTAATAATGTAACTGTGAAAATACTGATCCAGGACCAGAACGACAACCCTCCTCAGGTTCTGTACCCAGTCCAGACTGGTGGCTCTCTGGTGGCTGAAATGGTGCCTCGTTCAGCAGATGTGGGCTATCTGGTGACTAAAGTGGTGGCTGTTGATGTGGACTCTGGACAAAATGCCTGGCTCTCCTATAAACTGCAGAAAGCCACAGACAGGGCGCTGTTTGAAGTGGGCTTACAGAATGGAGAAATAAGAACTATCCGCCAAGTAACTGATAAAGATGCAGTGAAACAAAGACTGACTGTTATAGTGGAGGACAACGGGCAGCCCTCTCGTTCAGCTACAGTCATTGTTAACGTGGCGGTGGCGGACAGCTTCCCTGAAGTGCTGTCGGAGTTCACTGACTTTGCACACGAGAAGGAGTACAATGACAACCTGACTTTTTACTTAGTGTTGGCTCTGGCTGTAGTTTCCTTCCTCTTCATCACGTGTTTAGTGGTTATTATATCAGTGAAAATCTACAGATGGAGACAGTCTCGCATCCTGTATCACTCCAATCTCCCTGTGATTCCATATTATCCACCACGTTACTCAGACACTTTGGGGACAGGGACTCTCCAGCACGTGTACAATTACGAGGTGTGCAGGACCACTGACTCCAGAAAGAGTGACATGAAATGTGTGCAACCGATGAGTCAAAGTTTGGTGAGTGTGGATGGAGCTGGGGCTGATACATCGCAGGAGGACAAGCAACTGTCAGGCATGTGTTCCCAAATGTCAACTTTGGTGAGTGATATATTTAATCTTTCGTTTATTGTTTTTCTTCTGAAGTGTTTAGAGCAATGTGTGCGGCTGTCAGTAGCGCTGCAATGTCGCTGTCCATGGTGCTGGAACGGCCGATGGATTCACTTTCCTTACCGCTTGTAGTGCTAGCCTGGGTATTCTTATTCTTCTTGTCATCAAACTTTCTAACATCATATCCACGCTAGAGACATATGTATGAAGTAATATCACACTAACAAGAGTCTTGGTATTGTTTTAGGCGGAAGATTCCAGTCACATTAAGATTATCGGCAAAAGTTACAGTATTACAGCTTGATCTGTGGGAGTGGCATCACCCTTTTTTAATGAAGGTTTCGTCACTTATTTGTTGAACTAATATTCCTACTGACAGCAATCTATATTGTAAGAAAAACACCTGTATACACACGTTGCTTAAAAAATGACAACTGAAAGCAAAATGACCATAAAAGACACTACCTCTTTCCCTGGTTTCCCTTACCCACTCTGTTTTTTAGTAGTTGGATTGAAGTACTGCATGTATGCTGAACGTTTACCTTTGTATATTTTATAGTTGATTTTATAGATCACCATTAATGTTTCAGCCTCATAGCACCAGTTGTGATCTTAAGGGAATAACATTGTAATGCAATTTGAAAACAATATGCTTTTGTGGAACACAGCCTGGTCGGTTTAAAAGCATGGGCTTCGTTCATACTGCTCACATGAAGAGCTTTATATCAACATTTTAATACAATACTAAATCCTATATATATGATTTGAAAACAACATTTTAATTGTTCCTAATAATGTGCAGACCAGATACATTACCATGGATGGGCTCTGAGCGCCGCTGTTGATACATCACTGACTCACTGTCCAAATAAGCAGTGCAGCGATCCACCCCTTTAACTCCATTCAGTGTTTAACTGCTTGGAAAGAAGACGGTCAGACTCGTCAAGGTTCAAAATGTGGAAATCTATTTGCTGAAAATACTATCACCTTTTTAATTTGTGGATTTAACAACATCAGATTTGCATTGAAAGGGATCACTTCGTCTGTAACCTTTGGATTTATGATGGCTTGTGTGTGGAAAATCGCTCTCAGAGGGCGATGGCAGGCAATGGTTGTCATTCTTTGTCTTTTCAAGCTGAGCTCAGTGACTGGACAGGCTCGATATTCTATACCAGAGGAGCAGGCAGAAGGATCTTTTGTTGGAAACATTGTTAGAGATTTAGGCCTGGATGTGGCGAGGCTCATATCAGGTAAAGCTCGTATTATTACTAAAGGAAGTCGACAGTATGTCGCTTTAAACCGAGACAAAGGCAGCCTTGTTATTAAAGAACGAATCGACCGAGAAGAGCTTTGTGGAAAGATCACGCCATGTAGCTTCAGTTTCGAGGTAATTTTAGAAAATCCAATCCAGCTTCATCGGGTGACAGTGGAAGTAATAGATATTAACGATAACAGCCCGCTGTTCCCAAAGGATGCAATCAATTTGAAAATTGTTGAAAATGCTGCATCAGGGACACGCTTCTCATTGGAGAGTGCAGACGACCCTGATGTTGGTATTAATGATATTCAAAAATACACCCTCAAACCCTCAGATAATTTCAAATTGGAAGTACAGAGCCAACCGGATGGAGGCAGATTTATCGAAATGGTTTTACAAAACCCGTTAGACCGCGAGAAAGAGGAGACACACACACTCGTGCTCGTTGCTTCAGATGGCGGCGAGCCACATAGATCAGGAACTGTGCGTATTCATATCACTGTGCTAGATGCTAACGATAATGTGCCAGTGTGTAGCCAGCCTGTTTACAAAGCAGATGTCAAGGAGAATTCTCCTGAAGGAACAGTGGTAACCACTGTTAGTGCAAATGATGCAGATAAAGGAGTTAATGGCGAAGTCATTTATTCCATAGCTCATGTTGCAAGAGAAGCGAAGCAGCTTTTTGAAGTAAATGTTAAAACTGGAGAGATTAAAGTTGCAGGTAAACTAGATTTTGAAAAATCTAAGACTTACCAATTAAACGTGCAGGCTAGTGACCACGGAGGATATACAGACACGTGCAAAGTCGTTATTCAAATAATTGATGAGAATGACAACGTCCCAATGATACAACTTATGTCATTTTCTAACTCGATATCCGAAGACTCACCCCCAGGTACAACTATAGCTGTTGTAAATGTCGATGACGAAGACTCTGATGGTAACGGTGTTGTCAAGTGCTCCATTAACTCTGAAATACCTTTCAAAATTAAGTCTTCATTAACTGGATATTACACCATAGTAACCGACAACTTTTTAGACAGAGAAATTATTCCTGAGTATAACATCACCATAATGGTCTCTGACCAAGGTTCTCCACCTCTGTCTAGCAATAAACACATCAATATAAAAGTCTCTGATGTGAATGACAGCCCACCCAAATTTGATGAATCAGAATACAGTAAGACTATACCAGAGAACAACTCCCCTGGATTTTCCGTGTTTGCCCTCAGCGCTAGTGATGCAGACTCGGGACAAAACGCTCGGGTTTCTTACTTTCTGGAGGAGAAAGAGATTAGTGGTGTAACAGTGTCTTCTTTAGTGTCAGTAAATTCGGAAACTGGTGCCATTCATGCCGTGAGGTCGTTTGACTATGAGCAAATCAAGTGGTTTGAATTTAACGTGACTGCTCGTGATGCGGGGTCCCCTCCTCTGAGTTCGGTGGCTACAGTTAGAATACTGATCCAGGACCAGAACGACAACCCTCCTCAGGTTCTGTACCCAGTCCAGACTGGTGGCTCTCTGGTGGCTGAAATGGTGCCTCGTTCAGCAGATGTGGGCTATCTGGTGACTAAAGTGGTGGCTGTTGATGTGGACTCTGGACAGAATGCCTGGCTCTCCTATAAACTGCAGAAAGCCACAGACAGGGCGCTGTTTGAAGTGGGCTTACAGAATGGAGAAATAAGAACTATCCGCCAAGTCACTGATAAAGATGCAATGAAACAAAGACTGACTGTTATAGTGGAGGACAACGGGCAGCCCTCTCGTTCAGCTACAGTCATTGTTAACGTGGCGGTGGCGGACAGCTTCCCTGAAGTGTTGTCGGAGTTCACTGACTTTACACACGACAAGGAGTACAATGACAACCTAACTTTTTACTTAGTGTTGGCTCTGGCTGTAGTTTCCTTCCTCTTCATCACGTGTTTAGTGGTTATTATATCAGTGAAAATCTACAGATGGAGACAGTCTCGCATCCTGTATCACTCCAATCTCCCTGTGATTCCATATTATCCACCACGTTACTCAGACACTTTAGGGACAGGGACTCTCCAACACGTGTACAATTACGAAGTGTGCAGGACGACTGACTCCAGAAAGAGTGACTGTAAGTTCGGCAGAGCTGGTAGTCAGAACGTGCTGATAATGGACCCCAATTCTACAGAGACGATGCAGCGGATACAGAATGAAAAGAGCATCCTGGATGAACCAGACTCTCCTCTAGAGGTGAGTTTTTTGACTCATCGTCTTTAACAAACTAACAGTGCATCATTATGGTGTAAATTGAATTTTCTCTATGGGGGATCAATAAAGGTACATCTTATCTTATCTTAATTTATCTAATCTTATGTTATCTTATCTTATTTTTGGAATTGCAGTTATTACCTGTCTTTCATGGCTTCTCTCACTGCCTGTTTAGTGGTCATCTTCAGTACTACTAGCAATGGACAGCTCCTCTCAGAGTTGAGCAAGTTCCCTCAAGTGAGAAGGAGTTAGTGAGGAAGATGAACACTCTGGTGTCATTATCTGCAACTCATCTGTAATGTTATCTGCATGGGTTTTTTGTCTGTTGTAATTACAAGATATGAACTGACTTTGCTAATGGAGGAAAGTTATTTCAGGGAGAAAGCAAAGGCAATAGTTCCACGAAAGACTTTTTTATCAGTTTACAGCAACATGTCTGGTGGCTGCATATGTATTTTGGTTTCTCACTTTATTTGTTTCCACATTAAGTTAAACATCTCCTCTACATCATTTAAACGTTTGCTGCCTCTTAAACACAGAACTGCTCTTCAGAGAGGAGTATTTTCCCCATGTTTTTTGACAGCACTTGTTATATTCATATCGGACTCTAAGGGCCGCTGTTGGTCTTTTAAGCACATGTAAAGCTTTTGAAATGAAGCTACACCTCCAGTCCTCCTCTTAGTGTACCGTGGAGAGCAGGACAGTCAGTCCTTATTTTCACCACTGATTGTTAGACTGACGTTTGCGTTGCCACTCTCTGGATTATAAACACATGAACTGAAGGAATATACGGAGTTATACGCAGGCTGTTTGCGACATATTTTGATGTGGAGTTGGACGGATTGATTCGGGAATATGGATCATATCAGCAGTGAACCCACGGTTAAATGGCAAGTACGGGCCTTCATCCTTGTTTTTCTCATTGAGGCGACAGTCTGCCAGATCCGCTACTCTGTCAGCGAGGAGATGAGAAAGGGTTCCTTTGTGGGAAATGTGGCTGAAGATTTAGGTATCGACGCCAAAAGACTGAAATCAGGCGGTGCCCGAATCGTTAGCGGTGATAGTAGCGAGTATATTAAGCTAGATGTAGACAAAGGGATTCTGGTCGTGGGAGAAAGAATAGATAGAGAGCAGCTCTGCGGGCAGACATCGCCCTGCAGCTTGAATTTTGAAATGATTATGACAAATCCAATGCAACTACATAGCGTGGTAGTGGAAGTGTTGGATGTGAATGATAATGCTCCTGTGTTTCATGAGAAAGAAGTGCATGTTGAAATACTAGAATCTGCTCTTCCAGGAACCGAAATATTACAAGAGAGTTCCACCGACCCTGATGTTGGCATCAACGCTTTAAATGGCTATACGTTACACCCAACAACACATTTCAATATTAAGGTCCTTTCCAGCCCAAATGGACATAAATATGCACAGTTGTATCTTTCTAATGCGTTAGATCGGGAGAAAGAAGAAAAGCTGCTTCTCACTCTAACTGCTGTGGACGGAGGTGAACCACAGCGATCGGGGACACTCAAAATACACGTGACTGTCAGAGACACAAATGACAATGCTCCACTTTTTACGCAATCGATTTTCAAGGCGTCTGTTAAAGAAAATGTTCCAAAGGGTACTTTAGTAGTGAGGTTGAGCGCAACTGATGCAGATGAAGGGATGAATGGACGTGTTACATACCACTTTAACCGCAAGTCTGGTAATGTTGCTGAACTATTTCTTCTGGATGAAAACAGCGGCGATTTAACTGTAAACGGTGTGATTGATTATGAAGAGAATAAAATATACGAAATCGGTGTGCAGGCAAAAGACCAAGGTGGACAGAGCGCATCCACAAATGTGATAATTGAAGTGACGGATGTAAATGACAATGCACCTGTAATAACACTAACTTCGTTTTCTAGTTCCATTGCCGAGGACTCTCCTAGTGGAACTACTGTAGCCATCATAAACGTTAAAGATCTAGATTCAGGCAAAAATGGCAAAGTGGACTGTTCAGTTAATGGCAATATCCCGTTCACAATCCACTCATCTCTAAAGAATTATTATACTCTGATAACAAACGGTGTCCTTGACAGGGAGCGTAATCCTGATTATAATATCACTTTCACGGCAGTGGATGAAGGGAGCCCATCGCTCTCAACTAACAAGACAATAACACTAAGAATCTCCGACGTCAATGATAATGCCCCTGTATTTGAGCAGAATTATTATGAAGCTAATATCATGGAGAATAATTCCCCAGGACTGTCTGTGTTTTCCGTGAAAGCACGCGACTCTGACTCAGGTCAGAACGCACGACTGTCCTACCTGCTTGTTGATACTCAGTTAAATGGTAACCCCATATCCACTTACATATCTGTTAACGCAGAAAGTGGAGTGATACATGCCGTTCGATCATTTGACTATGAGCAAATTAAAACAATTAATATTTTCGTAAAAGCACAGGATGGAGGTTCCCCACCTCTAAGCAGCAATGCGACCGTTAAATTAAATATTCAGGACCACAACGACAACCCTCCTCAGGTTTTGTACCCAGTACAGACTGGTGGCTCTCTGGTAGCTGAAATGGTGCCTCGTTCAGCAGATGTGGGCTATCTGGTGACTAAAGTGGTGGCTGTTGATGTGGACTCTGGACAAAATGCCTGGCTCTCCTATAAACTGCAGAAAGCCACAGACAGGGCGCTGTTTGAAGTGGGCTTACAGAATGGAGAAATAAGAACTATCCGCCAAGTCACTGATAAAGATGCAGTGAAACAAAGACTGACTGTTATAGTGGAGGACAACGGGCAGCCCTCTCGTTCAGCTACAGTCATTGTTAATGTGGCGGTGGCGGACAGCTTCCCTGAAGTCCTGTCGGAGTTCACTGACTTTACACACGACAAGGAGTACAATGACAACCTGACTTTTTACTTAGTGTTGGCTCTGGCTGTAGTTTCCTTCCTCTTCATCACGTGTTTAGTGGTTATTATATCAGTGAAAATCTACAGATGGAGACAGTCTCGCATCCTGTATCACTCCAATCTCCCTGTGATTCCATATTATCCACCACGTTACTCAGACACTTTGGGGACAGGGACTCTCCAACACGTGTACAATTACGAAGTGTGCAGGACGACTGACTCCAGAAAGAGTGACTGTAAGTTCGGCAGAGCTGGTAGTCAGAACGTGCTGATAATGGACCCCAATTCTACAGGAACGATGCCGCGGATACAGAACGAAAAGAGCATCCTGGATGAACCAGACTCTCCTATAGAGGTGAGTTTTATTGCTCCATCGTCCTTAACAAACTAACAGTGCATCAATTATCGTTGATTTTCCTCTATTGATGATCAATAAGGGTACATCTTATATTATCTTACTTTTAGATTGCAGATATTACTTATCTTTCATGGTTTGTCTCACTGCCTTTTTAGTTGTCATCTTCAGCACTACTAGTAATGGACAGCTTCTCTCAGAGTTGAGCCATTTCCCTAAAGCGAGAAGGAGTTAGTGAGGAAGATGAATACTCTGGTGTCATTATCCCGCCAGTCATCTGTAATGTTGTCTGCATGTTTTTTTTTGTCTGTTGTAATAACAATATATGAATTGACTTTGTCAATTGAGCAAAGCTTTTTCAGGGAGAAAGCAAAGGCAATAGTTCCACGAAAGACTGTTTTAATTTCTAGAGAAGCATGTCTGGTGGCTGCAGATGTATTTTGGTTTCTCACTTTGTTTCCGTCGTTCAAACAGAAAGCACATATTCAGTTAAACATATCTTCTACATCCTTTAAACGTTTGCTGCCTCTTAAACACAGAACTGCTCTTCAGAGAGGAGTATTTTCCCCATGTTTTTTGACAGCACTTGTTATATTCATATCGGACTCTAAGGGCCGCTGTTGGTCTTCTAAGCACATTTAAAGCTTTCGAAATGAAGCTACACCTCCAGTCCTCCTCTTAGTGTACCGCCGAGAGCAGGACAGTCAGTCCTTATTTTCACCACTGATTGTTAGACTGACGTTTTTGTTGTCACTCTGTGGATTATAAACACATGAACTGAAGGAATATACGGACTTATACGCAGGCTGTTTGCGACATATTTTAATGTGGAGTTGGACGGATTGATTCGGGAATATGGCTCATATCAGCAGTGAAGCCCCGATTAAATGGCAAGTACGGGCCTTCATCCTTGTTTTTCTCATTGAGGCGACTGTCTGCCAGATCCGCTACTCTGTCCCCGAGGAGCTGAGAAAGGGTTCCTTTGTGGGAAATGTGGCTGAAGATTTAGGGATCGACGCCAAAAGACTGAAATCAGGCGGTGCCCGAATCGTTAGCGGTGATAGTAGCGAGTATATTAAGCTAGATGTAGACAAAGGGATTCTGGTCGTAGGAGAAAGAATAGATAGAGAGCAGCTCTGCGGGCAGACATCGCCCTGCAGCTTGAATTTTGAAATGATTATGACGAATCCAATGCAACTACATAGCGTGGTAGTGGAAGTGTTGGATGTGAATGACAATGCTCCTGTGTTTCATGAGAAAGAAATGCATGTAGAAATAGTAGAATCTGCTCTTACAGGAACTGACATATTACAAGTGAGTGCCACCGACCCTGATGTTGGCATCAACGCTTTAAATGGCTATACGTTACACCCAACAACACATTTCAATATTAAGGTCCTGTCCAGCCCAAATGGACATAAATATGCACAGTTGTATCTTTCTAATGCGTTAGATCGGGAGAAAGAAGAAAAGCTGCTTCTCACTCTAACTGCTGTGGACGGAGGTGAACCACAGCGATCGGGGACACTCAAAATACACGTGACTGTCAGAGACACAAATGACAATGCTCCAGTTTTTACGCAATCGATTTTCAAGACGTCTGTTAAAGAAAATGTTCCGAAGGGTACTTTAGTAGTGAGGTTGAGCGCAACTGATGTAGATGAAGGGATGAATGGACGTGTTACATACCACTTTAATCACATGTCAAGTAATGTTGCTGAACTATTTCTTCTGGATGAAAACAGCGGAGATTTATCTGTAAACGGTGTGATTGATTATGAAGAGAATAAAATATACGAAATCGGTGTGCAGGCAAAAGACCAAGGTGGACAGAGCGCATCCACAAATGTGATAATTGAAGTAACGGATGTAAATGACAATGCACCTGTAATAACACTAACTTCGTTTTCTAGTTCCATTGCCGAGGATTCTCCTAGTGGAACTACTGTAGCCATCATAAACGTTAAAGATCTAGATTCAGGCAAAAATGGCAAAGTGGACTGTTCAGTTAATGGCAATATCCCGTTCACAATCCACTCATCTCTAAAGAATTATTATACTCTGATAACAAACGGTGTCCTTGACAGGGAGCGTAATCCTGATTATAATATCACTTTCACGGCAGTGGATGAAGGGAGCCCATCGCTCTCAACTAACAAGACAATAACACTAAGAATCTCCGACGTCAATGATAATGCCCCTGTATTTGAGCAGAATTATTATGAAGCTAATATCATGGAGAATAATTCCCCAGGACTGTCTGTGTTTTCCGTGAAAGCATGCGACTCTGACTCAGGTCAAAACGCACGAGTGTCCTATCTGCTTATTGATACTCAGTTAAATGGTAACCCCATATCCACTTACATATCTGTTAACGCAGAAAGTGGGGTGATACATGCCGTTCGATCATTTGACTATGAGCAAATTAAAACAATTAATATTTTAGTAAAAGCACAGGATGGAGGTTCCCCACCTCTAAGCAGCAATGCGACCGTTAAATTAAATATTCAGGACCAGAATGACAACCCTCCTCAGGTTCTGTACCCAGTCCAGACTGGTGGCTCCCTGGTGGCTGAAATTGTGCCTCGTTCAGCAGATGTGGGCTATCTGGTGACCAAAGTGGTGGTTGTTGATGTGGACTCTGGACAGAATGCCTGGCTCTCCTATAAACTGCAGAAAGCCACAGACAGGGCGCTGTTTGAAGTGGGCTTACAGAATGGAGAAATAAGAACTATCCGCCAAGTCACTGATAAAGATGCAGTGAAACAAAGACTGGCTGTTATAGTGGAGGACAACGGGCAGCCCTCTCGTTCAGCTACAGTCATTGTTAACGTGGCGGTGGCGGACAGCTTCCCTGAAGTGCTGTCGGAGTTCACTGACTTTACACACGACAAGGAGTACAATGACAACCTGACTTTTTACTTAGTGTTGGCTCTGGCTGTAGTTTCCTTCCTATTCATCACGTGTTTAGTGGTTATTATATCAGTGAAAATCTACAGATGGAGACAGTCTCGCATCCTGTATCACTCCAATCTCCCTGTGATTCCATATTATCCACCTCGTTACTCAGACACTTTGGGGACAGGGACTCTCCAGCACGTGTACAATTACGAGGTGTGCAGGACCACTGACTCCAGAAAGAGTGACTGTAAGTTCGGCAGAGCTGGTAGCCAGAACGTGCTGATAATGGACCCCAGTTCTACAGGGACGATGCAGCGGATACAGAATGAAAAGAACATCCTGGATGAACCAGACTCTCCTCTAGAGGTGAGGATTTTGACATATTGATTTTCGCCCATTATTGTTAATTTTGTGACACCTTTGTTGTCACATATCTGATAACCCATGAGGCATTTTCAGAACCACAACTGATGGACAGCTCCCCTGGCTGGATGAAAACCTTGGTTATTATAAATGACAGGCGTGATCAAAAGTGTACTTTTGTGTTTTATCGTAATAAATGGCAATGCTTTGGTTTTTGTTAACAATGCTAGCTCTTCTACACCTCAGTGCTTGGCAAAATGATTTTTATTTTGGACTTCTATTTCCCGCCTGTGTTCATGATATTCATGCTTTGGACAGTAAGCGACGCTGTTGGTCAGTGAAACAAATAATAGTTGATTCAGGGAAGGCAGAGTCCTCATTTTGCGTTTAGACAGAAGAGAAAACAAACTGAGCTTCACAAGCAGGACTACCACCACTACTTCAAACGGAGCAAGGACTTTAAATTCAAAGGATTACTTGATGCGTCTGTCTTAGTTTTTTTGTGGATTTTATACGGTGGGCTCTTGGTATTATCTTTTTTTATTTGTGTAATGGCGTTTGAAAATCCTCCTTCATGCCTGAAATGGCGCTTGTATTGCAGCTTAGTATGGCCGCTTCTGCTGTTCCTATGTTCTCTCGGTCACATCGTGTCTGGTCAAATCAGGTATACAATTCCTGAGGAGCTGAAAAAAGGCTCCCTTATTGGTAATGTGGCTCAGGACCTTGGTTTGGATGTGCAAAGGCTCGGTTCAGGCCGCGCCCGTATCGTGACTGGACAAAGCATTCAGTACACCGAGCTGAAAACAGACAAAGGCATCTTAGTGGTGAACGAGAGAATAGACCGAGAGCAGCTTTGTGGAGAGGTAACACCATGCAGCTTCAGCTTTGAGGTAATTTTAGAAAATCCTATGGAGTTGCACCAAATAACAGTGGAAATAACCGACATAAATGACAATTCCCCGACATTTAGAAAGAATGAAATACAATTTGAAATAAGCGAATTAGCCACACTGGGATCACGCTTTTTATTGGCCAGTGCCGAAGACGCAGATGTGGGCAGTAACGGTCTGCAGAAATATATACTAACTACCAATGACATATTTGGTTTGAAGCAACACTCAAGTCCAGATGGTCGAAAATATGCAGAGATGATCTTACAAAAACCATTAGACAGAGAAAGCGAACCAAGAATATCACTGAAGCTAATTGCTGTTGATGGCGGAACTCCGCATAGATCTGGTACAGTAAATATAGATATCACAGTGCTCGATGTTAATGATAATCCTCCCATTTTTAACCAGTCTCTCTACAGGGCTACTGTCTCGGAAAATGCATTAAAAGGCACCTATATCACGACAGTGAATGCAAGTGATGCAGACAGTGGATCAAACGGTCTCGTCACATACAGATTTTCAAATATGAAAGAGCAGCTGGCTGACATATTTCATTTAGACGGATATACTGGGACTATAACACTTGCAGGCCAAGTAGATTATGAAAAAGATAAGAAATATGAAATTATGATTGAGGCTATTGACCAAGGAGGTCTGACAGATTCGAGTAAGGTGCTAATTGAGATTGTAGACGTCAATGATAATGCACCTATTATAAATGTGATGTCATTCTCCAGCCCCGTGCCGGAGGATTCTGCCCCGGGCACCACAGTTGCAATAATTAATGTGATTGACGCAGACTCAAAACAAAATGGTCAGATTATTTGTACAACAGACCACAGCCTCCCATTTAAAATAAAATCAACATTAACTAATTACTATGCTTTAGTGACAGACTCGTCTTTTGACAGAGAAGTTGTACCAGAGTATAACATAACTGTAAGGGCTGCCGATTCGGGGTCGCCGTCCCTGTCAACAACGACAATATTACGTTTGAGAATCTCTGATGTGAATGACAATGCCCCATTATTTGATAAAAGTAGTTACGTCGCTGACGTGACAGAAAACAATTCCCCAGGAATGTCCATATTTTCCGTCAAAGCACGGGACATTGACTGGAATCAAAACGCTAGAATTTCGTATTTTCTTGAAGACACACAGATCAGTGGTAGTCCAACCTCGTCTTACGTCTCTATAAACAGTGAAACTGGAGCTATTAATGCAATACGCTCATTTGATTATGAACAGATTAAACAGCTTCAGCTGGTAGTCAAAGCTCAGGATGGAGGCTCTCCTCCACTCAGTAGCAATGTGACTGTGAAAATACTGATCCAGGACCAGAACGACAACCCTCCTCAGGTTCTGTACCCAGTCCAGACTGGTGGCTCTCTGGTGGCTGAAATGGTGCCTCGTTCAGCAGATGTGGGCTATCTGGTGACTAAAGTGGTGGCTGTTGATGTGGACTCTGGACAGAATGCCTGGCTCTCCTATAAACTGCAGAAAGCCACAGACAGGGCGCTGTTTGAAGTGGGCTTACAGAATGGAGAAATAAGAACTATCCGACAAGTCACCGATAAAGATGCAGTGAAACAAAGACTGGCTGTTATAGTGGAGGACAACGGGCAGCCCTCTCGTTCAGCTACAGTCATTGTTAATGTGGCGGTGGCGGACAGCTTCCCTGAAGTGCTGTCGGAGTTCACTGACTTTACACACGGCAAGGAGTACAATGACAACCTGACTTTTTTCTTAGTGTTGGCTCTGGCTGTAGTTTCCTTCCTCTTCATCACGTGTTTAGTGGTTATTATATCAGTGAAAATCTACAGATGGAGACAGTCTCGCATCCTGTATCACTCCAATCTCCCTGTGATTCCATATTATCCACCACGTTACTCAGACACTTTGGGGACAGGGACTCTCCAGCACGTGTACAATTACGAAGTGTGCAGGACGACTGACTCCAGAAAGAGTGGCTGTAAATTCGGCAGAGCTGGTAGCCAGAATGTGCTGATAATGGACCCCAGCTCTACAGGGACGATGCAGCGGATACAGAATGAAAAGAGCATCCTGGATGAACCAGAGTCTCCTATAGAGGTCAGTTATATAATGTAGCTTCCTCTCTGTACCGTTATTTCTTTCTGTGTTTCGTTAAATTCATTGGAAAGTGTTTTGCGCCATACCTACATTTTCAGCACCATGGACAGCATCTCACTTTACATCACTGGATAAGATGGGTCTGCATTCATATTCAGAACTTCAAAAATATATTATTCTGCCTATATTCTCAGACCCTGCTTTCACATTTCACTTGCATATTAGTCTTGTTTTACTTAGTTGCATTGTGTTAAAACGGACAGACAACTCTTTTGTATTGTGCAACAGAGTAAATATTTTTAGTACTGACAATCAAAACGCCTTACACTGACAACCTTCTAGAAGTTTGCCCACTATAATGTTCAAATTTTTCATTGAAGTTAATGTCATTCTTTAACCTTTATATTTAGCGCTGCAACGTTGGAGGGCTCCATACAATGGGACATGTTTGGTTTAAATACTGCTTTAAACCGCTTGCTCTCTGACTCTGGTTTGATTATGTGTGGAGTGTGTTGTTTGATGTTACATTTTGGTTTGAGGTTCTTCATCTATTAATTTTTATTTCCACTATTGTATTCCTCTCGGCCCACACAGCAAATTTCATAGAAAGGGTTTTCTCAACCTATTTGCGGTTGGCAAGGTTGGTTCCTTTGTTTGGACTCTAAGGGACGCTGTTGATCAGTAAAACGGAGTCTAGTGTTGTTACGACTGTAATAGAGAAGAGAAAGACGAGGGGATAAAAACACTCTCCTCATACAAGGAGACGTTCGACGGAAATACACTCGCACTGAAACAGCCTTTTTTGTTTGGTAATAATCGAACAATTCTACTCGACAGAAATGGAGCACCATTGAATTGGAGTGTAGCTTGCGTCTGATTTTTTTGCTGAAGGATTTTATTTACTGTTGCATCCAGGATTTTACTCGTGACGACATGGGATTACGCCAGCACCGATGCGGAAAATGGCTGTTGTGTTGGACACTGACATGGCAACTGTTCATTTTTTACTTCATGATTACCACCATCAATTGTCAGATCCGTTATTCAATACCGGAGGAGATGAAGAAAGGCTCTCTGATCGGTAATGTAGCACAGGATCTTGGTTTGGATCTGAAGAGGCTCCGTTCTGGCCGGGCCCGCATCGTGACCGGAGAAAACAATCAGTATACTGAGCTGAAGACAGACAAAGGAACTCTACTCGTGAATGAGAGAATAGATCGAGAGGAGCTTTGTGGAGACGTAACACCGTGCAGCTTCAGCTTTGAAATTATTTTAGAAAATCCAATTGAACTCCACAGGGTAACAGTGGAAATATTAGACGTGAATGACCATGCGCCAACTTTCAAAAATAATGTAATTAATCTAGAAATTAGCGAATCTGCAACAATAGGATCGCATTTCGATTTAGAAAGTGCATATGATCCCGATGCAGGGATCCACAGCTTGCAAAATTATGTTTTATCCCCGAATGATAATTTCGTTCTGAAGCAGCAGTCCAACGCAGATGGAATCAAATTCGCTGTAATGATTTTACAGAGGCCATTAGACAGAGAGCTGAAACCACACCTCTCTTTAAAGCTGTTAGCAGTAGACGGAGGAACGCCACAGCGATCTGGTACAGTAAATATCGAGATCACTGTCCTTGATGCCAATGATAATCCTCCTGTATTTAATCAATCACTGTACACTGCCACCGTGACAGAAAATGCAGCCATGGGCACCTATATAACCACCGTGAATGCTTCAGATGCTGACAGTGGGTCTAATGGCTTGGTTACATATACGTTTTCTAATGTAAAGGGAAAGTCTGGGGAAATATTTGAAATTGACAGTTTCACTGGCAAAATAACTGTTTCTGAAATTATTGATTTCGAAAAAGATAGAAAATATGAAATAAGAGTAATTGCCAAAGATCAGGGTGGCCTAAGTGATGCAACCAAAGTTGTCATTGAGGTCACTGACATAAATGATAATGCACCGGTTATAAATATAATGTCATTCACCAGCCTGATTTCAGAGAATGTCCCTCCAGGTACGACGATAGCTGTTTTTAATGTTAAAGATGCTGACTCTGAAAGAAACGGTCAGATAGCATGCTCAGTAGATTCTAATCTCCCCTTTAAAATCCAGTCCTCATTGACTAATTATTACAATTTGCTGTCACAGGTACCCTTTGATCGTGAATCGAAACCAGAATACAACATAACAATAACTGCAACTGATTCTGGGTCACCTCCACTTTCTACTAAAGCAGTTTTACACCTAAAAATATCTGATGTAAACGATAATTATCCCGTGTTTTCTGAACCAAGTTATTCTGCCTATATTGTTGAAAATAATGTCCCTGGGTTGTCAATATTCAGTGTGAGTGCACAAGATTCCGACTGGAATCAAAACGCAAGACTTTCGTACTTTCTGGAGGATACACAAGTCAGTGGCAACCCAGTTTCTTCTTATGTGTCCATAAACTCTGAAACTGGAGTTATACATGTAGTGCGCTCATTTGATTATGAGCAGATCAAGCAGCTGATATTCACTGTCAAAGCGCAGGATGGAGGCTCTCCTCCACTCAGTAGCAATGTGACTGTGAAAATACTGATCCAGGACCAGAATGACAACCCTCCTCAGGTTCTGTACCCAGTCCAGACTGGTGGCTCTCTGGTGGCTGAAATGGTGCCTCGTTCAGCAGATGTGGGCTATCTGGTGACTAAAGTGGTGGCTGTTGATGTGGACTCTGGACAGAATGCCTGGCTCTCCTATAAACTGCAGAAAGCCACAGACAGGGCGCTGTTTGAAGTGGGCTTACAGAATGGAGAAATAAGAACTATCCGCCAAGTCACTGATAAAGATGCAGTGAAACAAAGACTGACTGTTATAGTGGAGGACAACGGGCAGCCCTCTCGTTCAGCTACAGTCGTTGTTAACGTGGCGGTGGCGGACAGCTTCCCTGAAGTGCTGTCGGAGTTCACTGACTTTACACACGACAAGGAGTACAATGACAACCTGACTTTTTACTTAGTGTTGGCTCTGGCTGTAGTTTCCTTCCTCTTCATCACGTGTTTAGTGGTTATTATATCCGTGAAAATCTACAGATGGAGACAGTCTCGCATCTTGTATCATTCCAATCTCCCTGTGATTCCATATTATCCACCACGTTACTCAGACACTTTGGGGACAGGGACTCTCCAACACGTGTACAATTACGAGGTGTGCAGGACAACTGACTCCAGAAAGAGTGACTGTAAGTTCGGCAGAGCTGGTAGTCAGAACGTGCTGATAATGGACCCCAGTTCTACAGGGACGATGCAGCGGATACAGAATGAAAAGAGCATCCTGGATGAACCAGACTCTCCTCTAGAGGTTAGAATATTTTCCCCTTTGGTAATGTCACAGTTGTATGTTAAATTTGTTTCTTCAGGGGCGTCGTGTAGCGTAGTGGTCTAAGCAGGCGCCCCATGTGTAGAGGCTACAGTCCTCGCTGCAGTTGGCCCCGGTTCGAATCCCGCATCGGACGGCCTTTCGCTGCATTTCATTCCCCCTCTTTGCCTCCCTGTTTCCTGTCTCTCTCCACTATACTATCAAATAAAGGCATAAAAAGCCCAAAAAATATACTTAAAAAAAAAAAAAAATTTGTTTCTTCTTGCTGACAATTAAATTTCAGCACCCCAGAAAGAGGAGGCCAAACTCTCCTCTAGGGGTCAGTTTTCCAGAAGTAACGATGTAAGCAATATAGCATTACCTTTATTAAGTTAAATAAGAAAGCTTTTATGCCCATCCTTTCAATGAAGTTATTTTAATTTTGGCACTTATTAAGCATTTGATAGCGGTATCAAAGGTGACATGGACGAATTATTTTTAAACCCCTGCTAACCCTCACAGATTTGTGTTTCACAAGCCGTATTACTAAAACACAGAAAATTGTGTGCAGTTGTTTGCACAGTATTTCAAATGTGGCGTGTTTCCATAATAGGAAATACTTTCACACTTTAAGGAAGTAGAGCGTCGAATTATCCAGGGTGTTTTTCTTTTTTCAGCACCATGGACAGCGCCTAAGTCTTCCTCACTTCTTGGTCAGAGTGTTTTATTGTTTGAGGACAGGTCATTGTTGCAGTGTTAACATATATTGGATTAAACGAAGCTCTTCCCCTCTCTTATTTACATGACAATACGTTTTTAACTGTTCTAAGTCAAAGATTAATTTTTTTCTCCACAGTGGTTATAGTTTTTTATAATGTTTTGTTTTCTTTGTATGCTAATGGTGTTTTTTTGCTCTGATAAGTTTTACTTACCTTTACAGTGTCATATATACACAGTACCGGTAGCATGAAAAAAAAACAAATCTTTTATTCATTTGGCATCAGTTTACATCAAATTTTGAATCAAAAAACGAATTTCTTTGCTCTTGAGGCATACCTGCAAATGCTGTGATGCGCTGTTCCTGATCTGTTTTTGAAAAGGGAATGTTTACCTTTTCGTATTGTATGCGTCCAAAAGAAAGTGACACTACAGCTTCAAGAGCTCGTGTGTGTGCGTGTGCGTGTGCGTGTGTCTGTGTGTGTGCGTGTGTGTGTGTGTGTGTGTGTGTGTGTGTGTGTGTGTGTGTGTGTGTGTGTGTGTGTGTGTGTGTGTGTGTGTGTGTGTGTGTGTGTGTGTGTGTGTGTGTGTGTATGTATGTATGTATGTATGTATGTGTTAGAGCCAGAGAGAGAAAGAAAAACATATCTTAGTAAACTTACAGTGGATATAATTAATCATCAGTATTTGTATCCAGTTTATACAGGCATTGTTTCTCTTTCTCATGTCATTCCATGAGGTTGGTCGTTTAGGCTCATATTACAATACAAATAACTCTGAGATGACGTAAAACAAATATTTTGTCACATTAAATCATTAAATCGTAGTGTTACATTCAAGTACCCATGAGCCTGCACATTGAAAATGATTGTGAGTGCTTTACATCCTCCATAGCATTCTGCAGTTCGGCATGATGAACTCTTAGGGCCGCTGTTGGCCAGTCTGTGTTAGTTGGGAAAAGAAATCAGCAGAACCTCCCACATCATTTCAGACAGAGAACGAGAGAAAGACACAAGGAACGGTTCGGGACAGGAAGACTGGAGCTGTAAACGTTAATATGGACTGATACTGTTATTTCACACCTGTAATTTACGATCTAACTGGTGACTGCAAGTATCCCGAGGACATAAATAGGATTACTACTGAAGAGCAATCCGCTTTTTACAGGAATTAACGCGGTTCATTTGACAGGAACACGACGGCCAGAACAATGAGACGGCAAGTGCTGCTGTTTATCTTGATCCTCTATTTCAGTTCAGTGATTGGGCAGGTCAGCTACTCCATCCCAGAGGAAAAGCCCACAGGTTCTTTCGTGGGTGATATTGCGCAAGATTTGGGTTTGGATGTGAAAAGATTGAAATCAGGAAAAGCTCGCATTTATACAGGAGACAGTGCAGAATACATCGAGTTAAATAAAGAAAGAGGAGTTCTCCTTGTCAAAGACAGAATAGACAGAGAGGTGATCTGCGCTCAGACGTCGCCCTGTGCTCTACATTTCCAGGTTATTTTGGAGAATCCTATGGAATTTTATAGCATTACCGTCGAGGTTACGGATATTAACGACAACGCCCCGATTTTTAAAAGAGGTGAAATGAAATTCAGAATAAGCGAGTCAGCTGTTACAGGGGCAGTATTCTTGTTGCAGCAGGCAATAGATCTGGATGTCGGTGTGAATGGCCTGCAGAGTTATTTATTAAAACCAACCAATAACTTTGTTTTGAGGCTGCAGAATCAAGCCGACGGAAGCAAAATGGTAGAAATGGTTTTACAAAAACCTTTAGATCGAGAAAATCAAGATCATTTGTCGCTTGTATTGACGGCAGTAGACGGTGGTGAGCCACAGCTCTCAGGGACAGTTCTAATCAATATAAATGTGCTTGATATTAATGATAATGCTCCAGTTTTTACGCAAAAGATTTACAAGTCTACCATAAGAGAAAATTCACCCTCAGGAACGCAAGTAATGATTGTTAGTGCATCTGACTCAGATGAAGGACCTAATGGAAAAGTATCTTATGCTATACTAAATCTACTCGACAATGTGTCGGAGTTATTTGAGATAAACAGAGAG
Source organism: Seriola aureovittata (assembly GCF_021018895.1). Taxonomy (NCBI): domain Eukaryota; kingdom Metazoa; phylum Chordata; class Actinopteri; order Carangiformes; family Carangidae; genus Seriola; species Seriola aureovittata. The sequence goes on along the minus strand of NC_079371.1, from coordinate 15,292,270 downwards.
ACCGGAGAAGTTACACTGACCGGTAACACTGACTTTGAAAAAAAGCGACAATATCAAATACATGTTCAGGCCAGCGATGAAGGAGGACTAACTGACTCATGCAAAATTATAGTTGAAATAACTGACACAAATGACAACACACCTGTTATAAATGTCATGTCAAAATCCAGTGCAATAAAAGAGGACATTCAGTCTGGCACTGTTGTGACAATGATAAATATCCAAGATCCAGATGCGGGCAAAAATGGAAAAGTTAAATGTTACATTAACGAGAACATTCCATTCGCAATTTCCTCAACGTCAAATAATTTCTTTAGTTTGACAACAGACAATGAATTAGATAGAGAGAGAGCCTCTGAGTACAATATAACAGTGACCTGCTCTGATGAGGGAGTGCCCTCCCTCTCCAGCAGCGTCACTCTCACCTTACAGATCTCTGATGTGAATGACAACGCGCCTGTCTTTGAGAGGAGCTCATATGAGGCCTACATTGTAGAAAACAACACACCAGGCCTCTTTATATTCACAGTGAAAGCCAGAGACGCTGACTGGAACCAGAATGCCCGTGTTTCTTACATACTGGAGGATTCCTCTGTTAACGGAGTGCCAGTCTCCTCATATGTGTCCGTTAGTGCTGATAGTGGAGTCATCCATGCAGTGCGCTCTTTTGACTACGAGCAGATCAAAGATTTCCACTTCTGCGTCAAAGCGCAGGATGGAGGCTCTCCTCCACTCAGTAGCAATGTGACTGTGAAAATACTGATCCAGGACCAGAACGACAACCCTCCTCAGATTCTGTACCCAGTCCAGACTGGTGGCTCTCTGGTGGCTGAAATGGTGCCTCGTTCAGCAGATGTGGGCTATCTGGTGACTAAAGTGGTGGCTGTTGATGTGGACTCTGGACAGAATGCCTGGCTCTCCTATAAACTGCAGAAAGCCACAGACAGGGCGCTGTTTGAAGTGGGCTTACAGAATGGAGAAATAAGAACTATCCGCCAAGTCACTGATAAAGATGCAGTGAAACAAAGACTGACTGTTATAGTGAAGGACAACGGGCAGCCCTCTCGGTCAGCTACAGTCATTGTTAATGTGGCGGTGGCGGACAGCTTCCCTGAAGTGCTGTCGGAGTTCACTGACTTTACACACGACAAGGAGTACAATGACAGCCTGACTTTTTACTTAGTGTTGGCTCTGGCTGTAGTTTCCTTCCTCTTCATCACGTGTTTAGTGGTTATTATATCAGTGAAAATCTACAGATGGAGACAGTCTCGCATCCTGTATCACTCCAATCTCCCTGTGATTCCATATTATCCACCACGTTACTCAGACACTTTGGGGACAGGGACTCTGCAGCACGTGTACAATTACGAGGTGTGCAGGACGACTGACTCCAGAAAGAGTGACTGTAAGTTCGGCAGAGCTGGTAGTCAGAACGTGCTGATAATGGACCCCAGTTCTACAGGGACGATGCAGCGGATACAGAATGAAAAGAGCATCCTGGATGAACCAGACTCTCCTTTAGAGGTTAGAATTTAACATTATTTTACATTGGATTTCACCTTTGATGCACTCAAAAAGCTTAATTTTAAACTTGAAGAAATGTGACCTATATACCCTTAATGAAAATCGCTGATTGTAACAAAACATTGTTTTGTGTTACCTGCAAGCGTTATAATATTTTTTATTACTACCATGTGGATGTTAATCGTGTCTTAATACTTGACTTCGCTAAGGCCATGTGCCTTTATTCTATTTTATTTCAAGAAAATTTGTACATTTCTGTTTCTACAGTATTTCAGTGTATTCAGGATCATCACATGTTCCCCGTACTGATTATTTCATACTCTGTATCATAAAGATTATTCTCAGTGGTAGTTGCTAATTCTGCTAGTGATAACAGCGCCTAATGACACGAATTACTCTTTCAAAGGCCGTCTCCATTGCTTGTCTGTGTGTTTATATAACTGGAAAAGGCATTTCGTCTGTATAAAAAAAATGGACCTATATTTCATAAGTATTTGGAATAGCGTCGTGAAGGCTTTTACTGGTGTCTAATTGATGGTGGTGTACCTTCACAGACAAATTTCACACATCAACATTGGTGGTTTTAAAGTGGACCATTGAGTGTTACATATCTGACTGGTACCTGAGATGTTAAACATCTGTCTACCATATGATAGGCTTCAATACTTTCCCTTTTCACAGATTTGTGTAGTACATTAGATTGAACTCGTAGGGCCGCTGTTAGCCAGTGTGTCACAAGTGGCGCAGGTTTCAGCAGTACCTCCCCCACAAACGTCTTTTCTTCTTAAATCAGTGAGAAACAGACACGCAGTGCGAATATTACACAGCAAGAGAGCACCCAGTACCGACACGGAAAGCTAAAGAAAACTGTCAGTAACTGAATACTCCAAGCTATTTTATATATTGAGGAAGTACAGCGGATTGATCTTTCAGTGGAAATAGGGCTGTAACAGGATTCGTGTTGCATGGAAACAGCGGACGGAACAATGAGGCGGCAAGTGCTGTTGTTTATCTCTTTCCTCTCTCTTTCATCGGTGGCCGGACAGGTCAGCTACTCCATTCCCGAGGAGATGGCAAAGGGCTCATCAATCGGTAACATCGCTCAGGATCTAGGTTTAGACAGGAAACGACTAACATCAGGTAAAGCTCGGATTTTTACTGGAGACAGTGCTGAGCACATCGAGCTGAATAGAGAACGAGGAGTCCTCCTTATCAAAGAGAAAATAGACAGAGAAGCGCTGTGTGGACAGACGACGCCCTGCGCTTTGCATTTTCAGATTATATTGGAAAACCCTATGGAATTGTATACTGTGGTTGTTGAAATTACAGATATAAACGACAATACTCCAGTATTTGAAAAAACTGACATGAAATTCAAAATAAGCGAGTCTGCCGTAATAGGAGCGAAATTCTTGCTAGAGAGGGCATTAGATCCCGATGTTGGCATGAATAGTCTGCAGAGTTATTATCTGACTAAAACTGAGAGTTTTGTGCTGAAACTGAAGGATCAACCCGATGGAGAAAAAATTGTTGAAATGGTTTTACAAAAACCTCTTGACAGAGAGAAGGAAGAGGAGATATTTCTAGTTTTAACTGCGGTGGACGGAGGGGAACCAAACCTATCTGGGACAGCGCAGATACATGTTACAGTGCTTGATGTTAATGACAATGCACCTGTATTTACGAAGACGGTTTACAAAGCTACAATAACAGAAAACGCCCCCAAAGGTACAGTCATAACCGGGGTCACTGCTTCTGATGCTGATAAAGGATCAAATTCCAAGATAACATATTCAATATCCAACACCGCTGCAGATGTAAGAGACATGTTTGAAATTCATGAAATAAACGGGGATTTGATCTTGAAAAGTAGCGTAGATTATGAAAAGGCACGTTACTATCAAATACATGTACAAGCCAGTGATGAGGGAGGCCTGACAGATTCATGTAAGATTACAGTTGAAGTGATAGACATTAATGATAACAAGCCAGTCATTAATATTATGTCGCAGACTAATGTAATTCCCGAGGACTCTAAACCAGCAACAGTTGTGACTATGGTCAATGTTCAGGACATAGATTCCGGAGATAATGGCAAAGTCCACTGCGCAATTAATGAACATATACCATTTACACTAAAGCCAACATCAAGTAATTTCTTTAACCTACTGACAGATAATGAATTAGACAGAGAGAGAGCCTCTGAGTACAATATAACAGTGACCTGCTCTGATGAAGGAGCCCCCTCCCTCTCCAGCAGAGTCACTCTCACCTTACAGATCTCTGATGTGAATGACAACGCGCCTGTCTTTGAGAGGAGCTCATATGAGGCCTACATTGTAGAAAACAACACACCAGGCCTCTCTATATTCACAGTGAAAGCCAGAGACGCTGACTGGAACCAGAATGCCCGTGTTTCTTACATACTGGAGGACTCCTCTGTTAACGGAGTGCCAGTCTCCTCATATGTGTCCGTTAGTGCTGATAGTGGAGTCATCCATGCAGTGCGCTCTTTTGACTACGAGCAGATCAAAGAATTCCACTTCCGCGTCAAAGCGCAGGATGGAGGCTCTCCTCCACTCAGTAGCAATGTGACTGTGAAGATACTGATCCAGGACCAGAACGACAACCCTCCTCAGGTTCTGTACCCAGTCCAGACTGGTGGCTCTCTGGTAGCTGAAATGGTGCCTCGTTCAGCAGATGTTGGCTATCTGGTGACTAAAGTGGTGGCTGTTGATGTGGACTCTGGACAGAATGCCTGGCTCTCCTATAAACTGCAGAAAGCCACAGACAGGGCGCTGTTTGAAGTGGGCTTACAGAATGGAGAAATAAGAACTATCCGCCAAGTCACTGATAAAGATGCAGTGAAACAAAGACTGATTGTTATAGTGGAGGACAACGGGCAGCCCTCTCGGTCAGCTACAGTCATTGTTAATGTGGCGGTGGCGGACAGCTTCCCTGAAGTGCTGTCGGAGTTCACTGACTTTGCACACGACAAGGAGTACAATGACAACCTGACTTTTTACTTAGTGTTGGCTCTGGCTGTAGTTTCCTTCCTCTTCATCACGTGTTTAGTGGTTATTATATCCGTGAAAATCTACAGATGGAGACAGTCTCGCATCCTGTATCACTCCAATCTCCCTGTGATTCCATATTATCCACCACGTTACTCAGACAATTTGGGGACAGGGACTCTCCAGCACGTGTACAATTACGAGGTGTGCAGGACGACTGACTCCAGAAAGAGTGACTGTAAGTTCGGCAGAGCTGGTAGTCAGAACGTGCTGATAATGGACCCCAGTTCTACAGGAACGATGCAGCGGATACAGAATGAAAAGAGCATCCTGGATGAACCAGACTCTCCCCTAGAGGTTTGTTTTCCAGACGGTGCAGATTTTTCTCCTCTGGTATTCTCAGGCCTATTTTTATTTATATTGCAACACAGTGTATTAAACTCTTTTTTCTCGTTTCAGCTTTGACATTTTTCAGTACTATTTGACGTATCTTGCTGGGAATATATGTGCTTTCATTTTGTGGTTGTTCTGGTTCAGCACCATGGACAGCGAAAATACCAGTCGTATTACTCAAATGCTTTCATTGGTAAAATAATTTGAAATTGTATAATTTCTCAATCTGTCTCTCGCTCTCTGTATATATATATATATATATATATATATATATCTTCCTCCCTCTCTATTTCTCTCTGTCTTTATGTGTGTGTGTGTGTGTGTGTGTGTGTGTGTGTGTGCGCGCGTGCGCGCACCTCTGTTTTCTTGTCTCTTTTATTAATTTTTTGTGAACATTTTTAATAGGCTTGTAATTGCAAAACATCGTAGACAAAAAGACATTAACTAGTTTTTGCTATATACACAATTTGTAGGTGCTTGCCCAAACGCTGACCGGAATTAGGATTAATTGCTTTGTAGAGTGTATTTCATACAATGGTAGCTCAAATGACAGTTGTGTCACTGCAGGGTATGAAGAACATGCTATCCTCTCAAGTCATATGCACTTTACTCGTTTCATCCTCTTTGACTCTTGGTCTGTAGCTGCCTGTGTGTCTGTGTAGCTGCACCTGTGTTTTCGTGCTCATACTTTTTCATGTGGTTTTATTATTCCTTCATATTCTGATTTATTAGTTGCTTTAGTCATATGTTTATCATTAACAGGTTATATAGACAAATAGGAATTTCAGTGTTAAAAGGGAATTTAAATCCAGCAAAATATATCTTCATAAATCTTTTTCTTAAATTTTTTTTAATTTTTCTTTAGTGTGATTGCCACAACAAGATGCCATGTAGTGTAGTTCATCGAACAGAGAGGGACGCTGTTGGCCAATGAGTTGCTGAGGAAGCATTAGTTGCAGTAGTACCTCCCCTATATCTTAACATATTACACTGGGAAATAGAGAGAGGCAGAGTTAACGGTCAGGATTGCCATGAACAGCATAAGCCAGGACAGCGTGGTGGGATTCTTTTTTTTCCAATATTTTAGATAAGTGCCATCTTGAGGAGCATTTGCGTGTGTATATATAAGTAAAAATCGGAGCCTGGGCCGAAGAAACAGAAGATTTTCTATTTTTCTTCACAGACGTGTGGACCGGAATGATGGGATGGCAAGTGCTGTTGTTTATCTCGGTGCTCTCTGTCAGTGTAGTGTGCGGGCAGGTCAGTTACTCCATCCCTGAGGAAATGAAAAAGGGGGCTCTAATAGGAAATATAGCCCAGGATTTAGGTTTGGGTGTGGAACGATTGAAGTCCGGTAAAGCACATATTTATACTGGTAACACTGAAGAATATATTGAGCTGAAGAGAGAAAGAGGAGTCCTGCTAATTAAAGACAGAATAGACAGAGAATCGCTCTGCGGTCAAACAATGCCCTGCGCGCTGCATTTCCAAATGATCCTGGAAAACCCGATGGAATTTTACACGGTGACTGTTGAAATAACTGATATAAATGACAACCCTCCCACCTTTGAGAGGGGGGAGATGAAATATGAAATTAGCGAATCATCTCTTAATGGAGCTCGTTTCATCTTGGACAAAGCCATGGATGATGATGTTGGTGTCAACGGGTTGAACAGCTACGCCCTAAAACCCAGTGACAATTTCGCTCTGAAAACCATCAGTCGAGGAGATGGGACTAAACATGTCGAGATGGTTTTACAGAAACCCTTAGACCGAGAAAAGCATGAACATATATCTTTAATACTAACCGCTATTGATGGCGGTGAACCACAGCTCTCGGGAACAATGCAGATTCTCATAACTGTTTTAGACGCAAATGATAATCCTCCCGTTTGTTCAAAAGCGGAATATAAAGCAAGTGTTACAGAGAACGCTCCTATTGGTACTGTAATTACTACCGTGAAGGCCACTGACATAGATAAAGGCAGTAACGGAAAAGTAACATACATGATCTCAAAATCTGGAGCTTCAAGTCTCTTTCAAATTGATGCAGAGAATGGAGTATTGACTTTAGCTGGTAATGTAGATTATGAAAAAAGGAGACTTTATGAACTTGATGTTCAGGTGTCAGATCAGGGAGGATTATCCGATGCATGTAAAGTAATAGTGGACGTGGCAGATACAAATGATAACCCCCCATCGATTAACATCATGTCTAATTCAAACACAGTATCTGAGAACGTGAAACCGGGGACGGTTGTAACAATGCTTAATATACAAGATCCAGACGCAAATGAAAACGGAAAAGTCATGTGTGTTTTGAATGAGAATATCCCTTTTGCCATTAAATCATCGACAAACAATTTCTTTAGCGTTGTCACAGACAGTGATTTAGACAGAGAGAGAGCCTCTGAGTATAATATTACTGTGACCTGCTCTGATGAGGGAGTCCCCTCCCTCTCCAGCAGCGTCACTATCACCTTACAGATCTCTGATGTGAATGACAACGCGCCTGTCTTTGAGAGGAGCTCATATGAGGCCTACATTGTAGAAAACAACACACCAGGCCTCTCTATATTCACAGTGAAAGCCAGAGACGCTGACTGGAACCAGAATGCCCGTGTTTCTTACATACTGGAGGACTCCTCTGTTAACGGAGTGCCAGTCTCCTCATATGTGTCCGTTAGTGCTGATAGTGGAGTCATCCATGCAGTGCGCTCTTTTGACTACGAGCAGATCAAAGATTTCCACTTCCGCGTCAAAGCGCAGGATGGAGGCTCTCCTCAACTCAGTAGCAATGTGACTGTGAAAATACTGATCCAGGACCAGAACGACAACCCTCCTCAGGTCCTGTACCCAGTCCAGACTGGTGGCTCTCTGGTGGCTGAAATGGTGCCTCGTTCAGCAGATGTGGGCTATCTGGTGACTAAAGTGGTGGCTGTTGATGTGGACTCTGGACAGAATGCCTGGCTCTCCTATAAACTGCAGAAAGCCACAGACAGGGCGTTGTTTGAAGTGGGCTTACAGAATGGAGAAATAAGAACTATCCGCCAAGTCACTGCTAAAGATGCAGTGAAACAAAGACTGACTGTTATAGTGGAGGACAACGGGCAGCCCTCTCGGTCAGCTACAGTCATTGTTAACGTAGCGGTGGCGGACAGCTTCCCTGAAGTGCTGTCGGAGTTCACTGACTTTACACACGACAAGGAGTACAATGACAACCTGACTTTTTACTTAGTGTTGGCTCTGGCTGTAGTTTCCTTCCTCTTCATCACGTGTTTAGTGGTTATTATATCAGTGAAAATCTACAGATGGAGACAGTCTCGCATCCTGTATCACTCCAATCTCCCTGTGATTCCATATTATCCACCACGTTACTCAGACACTTTGGGCACCGGGACTCTCCAACACGTGTACAATTACGAGGTGTGCAGGACGAATGACTCCAGAAAGAGTGACTGTAAGTTCGGCAGAGCTGGTAGTCAGAACGTGCTGATAATGGACCCCAGTTCTACAGGGACGATGCAGCGGATACAGAATGAAAAGAGCATCCTGGATGAACCAGACTCTCCTCTAGAGGTTAGTTAAATAGTTTAGATTCGCCTCTGTGTTTTCATATATCTTTCAGTGTTAAGTTGTATTGATGGCGAACTGTTGCACGCTATTATGCCATTTTCAGAGCCATAAACAGAGTCCCACAACCTACTTCTCAATCATTAGCCTGTTATACTGTATTTTTTTATCACATACGTTAATTTGACTTGGTTGCATGTTGTGTGAAAGGTGACTGATAAATCCTTTAGAGGTTATTCAACCTAAACATTTTTTTTTTTCAAAACCTAATTATTAGCACAACTTTTATTGTTTCAATCGTCGCATACCGGAATTTCAAACAAACAAAAAAGTTAATATAGTTTATTCCTCTTTAACTATACTTAACTACATAACTACTGTTATACAGAGTGAAAAGTATATTGGATGAACCAGACTTTCGTCTAGTGTTTAGACTGATTTAATTGGTTCACCATTAGACACAACTGTCAAGTAACAACCAGTGGAGTATATCGTTTTAAGGGAAATTTTGTTTTAAGGTGATAAGTTTTTGTGCTGTATATAACAATGTGAACGAGATGGTCTTTCAAACATTTTCTGTTTACTTTATGGTTACCCCAAACATTTTCAAATAGGCTAATGATGATATGATTAGGAGGAGCAGTGGATGTAGAGGCAAAAGAAACAGTATATAAATATTTTGGTGCCACTTTACAATAAGACTACCCTTATAAAGCATTTATCAATGGTTTATAATGAAGTTGATAAGTCAGTTAACACTTTATAAATCATAAATAAACAGTTATAAACAAGTTTTTCATACATTGATGCAGGTTCTCGATTCTCGCATAATCAAGTTAATGCTTACTTCGCCTTACTAATGACTTATTCACCTTTTATTAATGAGTTACTAGTATTTATAGCTGGTAAAAGGGAGTCTTATAGTAACTCATTATTAAATTATTATGTGTTGGACACTTTACAATAATGCTCCTTTTACCAGTTATAAATGGTGGTAAGTTGTTAGCATAACTAATGAGTAGTAAGCATTAACTTGATCTTGCCAAATAGTGAGCCTGCATCACTGTATTAAACTATTATAACTAGTTTATAACTGATTATTTATGATTTATAAAGTGTTAACAACTGAATTAATAACCTAATTTGAAACCACTAATAAATCCTTTATAATGGTAGTCTTATTGTTAAGTGGTACCAATATGTTTTATTGAAAGGTTTCTAAATATTCTCTAGATATTATAAATCTATATAGCATTGCAGGGTGTGCAGTCTTGACAGCAGTTTTTGCTTTCATTCACGGTGGGTTCGTTTCAGAACTACGGACAGCGACTTTAGTTGTTGTAGTAGACACATTATAACCGCATGCTTAGCTTATCTGTCAAGTGCTATTTCACAGTTTAAGTATCGGGCTCTTCCTCTTTCTTTCTCAGTATCTGTTCGTAATTGTCACTATTTATGATAACCTTTCTTTCCTTAGCTCTCCCTCTCTCTACATTCTCTCGATTCAGTTGGATTTATATCCACCTTGATCCGTGATACTTGTGTAAGATCTGATACACATATTAGGCTACCGTTGACTGTATATCTGTTATCTTCATATCTATTATTATACTGAGCAGGACTGTAAACATGATGAATGTCAGTTTCTGCATGCAACCGTTTTGGAAGTCCAAGATATTACTGAAGTGGATGTATGGGTTTACAAGTAGTTGTCCCAGAGTTGAATTTTAGTTGGTGTTCTGCAGTTTTATAATATGGACTCTTAGTGCCGCTGTTGACCAGAGTGTTGATGAGTGAGAGCAGGGTTGAAGCAGCACCTCCCATGTAACATCGTCATAACACAGAGAGAACTCGAGGAGCAACGAACGGACAATTATGGTTGTGGATAATTATTGAAAAAGACAAACGAATTTCGACCTGCGAGTGAATTTGTTCCATTGAGAGTTTTGTACACCTGCTAATTTGAGATTGATATCGGATTTTCAGGGTTATTTATTTTATGGAATGTAAGCAGACTGTGGAGCCTCACTGGGAAACAATCGGATAGAACAATGAATCGGCAAGTACTGCTGTTTATCTCTCTCCTTTCCCTCGACTCAGTGTTCGGGCAGGTCAGCTACTCTATTCCGGAGGAAATGGCGAAAGGATCTTTAGTGGGCAACATAGCACAAGATTTAGGTTTAGAAATAAAACGTTTGATATCGGGTAAAGCTAAGATATATACTAGAGACAGCGACGAGTACATTGAGCTGAACAGAGAGAGAGGAGTCCTCCTCCTCAAAGAGAGAATAGACAGAGAGGCGCTGTGTACGGAGACGGCACTCTGTGCTTTACATTTTCAGATCATTCTGGAGAATCCTATGGAATTTTACAGTGTAACAGTCCAGATCACAGATATCAATGATAATGCTCCTACCTTTGAAAAAAATGAAATGAAATTCAAAATTAGCGAGTCAGCTATCACGGGGGCAAAATTTGTGCTAGAAAGAGCTGTAGATCTTGATGTTGGAATTAACGATCTCCAAAACTATGAATTAAAACCGACTGATCATTTTGTTCTGAAAGTGCACAATAATGCCGACGGAAACAAAAATGTTGAGATGGTGCTACAGAAACCTTTAGACAGAGAAAAACAGGAGCAAATTTCACTTATGTTAACGGCTGTAGATGGAGGAGAGCCGCAGATGTCAGGAACAATGCTGATTGTTATTACAGTTTTAGATGTCAATGATAATGCCCCCGTTTTTACACAGTCCACATACAAAACTACAGTTACTGAGAATTCACCTAAAGGGACAGTTGTAGCTACTGTTACAGCCTCAGATGCAGATCAAGGCTCTAACAGTAAAATAACATATTCAATCACAAATACATTAGATAATGTAAGAAAAGTATTTGAGGTAAATGCGGAAACCGGCGAAGTTTCATTAGTTGGCCATATTGACTTCGAAAGATCGAGACATTTTCAAATAAATTTACTTGCTAGTGACGAAGGAGGACTCACAGATTCTTGCAAATTAATTATAGATGTGCAAGATGTAAATGACAACAAACCTGAAATTAACATAATGTCAAAGTCAAATGTGATATCAGAAGATGCCAAACTTAATACGGTCGTTACAATGATAAACATCGAGGACAAAGACTCGGGAGAAAATGGAAAAGTGCAATGTTTTATCAACGAAAATATGCCTTTCACTTTAAAAACAACAACAATTAATTTCTATAATTTAGTGACAGACAGTGATTTAGACAGAGAGAGAGCCTCTGAGTATAATATAACAGTGACCTGCTCTGATGAGGGAGTGCCCTCCCTCTCCAGCAGCGTCACTCTCACCTTACAGATCTCTGATGTGAATGACAACTCGCCTGTCTTTGAGAGGAGCTCATATGAGGCCTACATAGTAGAAAACAACACACCAGGCCTCTCTATATTCACAGTGAAAGCCAGAGACGCTGACTGGAACCAGAATGCCCGTGTGTCTTACATACTGGAGGACTCCTCTGTTAACGGAGTGCCAGTCTCCTCATATGTGTCCGTTAGTGCTGATAGTGGAGTCATCCATGCAGTGCGCTCTTTTGACTACGAGCAGATCAAAGATTTCCACTTCCGCGTCAAAGCGCAGGATGGAGGCTCTCCTCCACTCAGTAGCAATGTGACAGTTAGAATACTGATCCAGGACCAGAACGACAACCCTCCTCAGGTCCTGTACCCAGTCCAGACTGGTGGCTCTCTGGTGGCTGAAATGGTGCCTCGTTCAGCAGATGTGGGCTATCTGGTGACTAAAGTGGTGGCTGTTGATGTGGACTCTGGACAGAATGCCTGGCTCTCCTATAAACTGCAGAAAGCCACAGACAGGGCGCTGTTTGAAGTGGGCTTACAGAATGGAGAAATAAGAACTATCCGCCAAGTCACTGATAAAGATGCAGTGAAACAAAGACTGACTGTTATAGTGGAGGACAACGGGCAGCCCTCTCGTTCAGCTACAGTCAATGTTAACGTGGCGGTGGCGGACAGCTTCCCTGAAGTGCTGTCGGAGTTCACTGACTTTACACACGACAAGGAGTACAATGACAACCTGACTTTTTACTTAGTGTTGGCTCTGGCTGTAGTTTCCTTCCTCTTCATCACGTGTTTAGTGGTTATTATATCCGTGAAAATCTACAGATGGAGACAGTCTCGCATCCTGTATCACTCCAATCTCCCTGTGATTCCATATTATCCACCACGTTACTCAGACACTTTGGGGACAGGGACTCTCCAACACGTGTACAACTACGAGGTGTGCAGGACGACTGACTCCAGAAAGAGTGACTGTAAGTTCGGCAGAGCTGGTAGTCAGAACGTGCTGATAATGGACCCAAGTTCTACAGGGACGATGCAGCGGATACAGAATGAAAAGAGCATCCTGGATGAACCAGACTCCCCTGTAGAGGTTAGATTGCTTTAACCTTTCGACACAGTATTACAAATGATATTTTTTAAAATCTTAAAACTCAATGTTTTTTGGTAGAAATAATGCGGCAGAGGTATTTCATAGGATAATCTTACTGATCTTAAAATCTCTTCCTTTACACGTTAGGCCTATTATATTACTTAACGTCTTTAACTTTAATTTCATCAGTGCTTCATTTTCAATGTCAACCTCCTTGCCACAGTTCACTTGCTTGATTTAGACTTATTATCAATATCTATGTTTGTTTCATGCAACTTAACATGTGCCAGAGGCATATACACAACAGCTATCTGTTACATAGGCTTACTTACTTTGCATTGTGCATGAACGCTCAGCTGATTGTTTCAGCACCCCGTGCCCATACACATCAACATTTCTCTTACATTTTGTCACTTTTTGAATATACACTAACGTTTTCAATATAATAACGTGCTACACAGAGTTATTTTCATGGCCAGCATTAACAGCTTTTGTGGGAATCATTCACACAAAAATTATACAATACAGGATTGTGTTTTTGTGAGATGACTTGTGGGGGGCACCCATATCAATCATTACTCAAAATTTGCCCGTTTCAGAACATTGGACAGCGACTTCCGCTTCCTTTATTTCTACTCGGTGTATCCACTTTACGTTGTACAATATTTTGGTGCTTTTGTTTAAACTTTTTTATTACTTTAGATATGAAGTAGTCTGAACAGCATTTAAAAATGACGCAGGAAGTGGCTGTAAAAATTACACAACCATAGCTTTAAAGACAATCCGCAGAGGTTTGGGAATATGTTCACATTGTCTCTGTATTTATAAAGATTATTGTTAATATTAAGATGTTTTTCATGACAAGTTCTCTGAACAGAGATTCGTTTATGTTGGATTTCTGCAGTTTTATAATGTGGACTCTTAGGGCCGCTGTTGACCAGAGTGTCGACGGCTGACTGAAGGGTTGTAGCAGCACCTCCCATGTAACGTCGACATAATAAAGAAAGAGCACGATGAGAAAGAAAGGACACTCGACTTATACAAAATATTGGACAACGCTTTGAGACTTTGTTTCTTTTGTGTGGATTATAAAGGATCCGTTTTACGTTTGATATTGGAATCGATATCAGTTTTATGGGATGTAAACACATTGAACTTAACTGAAGCAATTCGGAAAGAACAATGACAAGGCAAGTACTGCTGTTCGTGTCTCTCCTGTCTGTCGGCTCGGTGCTCGGGCAGGTCAGCTACACCATTCCTGAGGAAATGGCCAAAGGATTTTTAGTAGGTAATATAGCACACGATTTAGGTTTACAAATCAAACGTCTAGCATCTGGCAAAGCTCGAATTTATACCAGGGACAGCGGCGACTACATCGAGCTGAACAGAGACAGAGGAGTCCTCCTTGTTAAAGAGAGAATCGACAGAGAGGCGCTGTGCAGACAGACGACGCTCTGTGCTTTACATTTTCAGATTATTTTAGAAAACCCGATGGAATTTTACACGGTTACAGTCCAGATTACTGACATAAATGATAATGCACCGACCTTTGAAAAAAGTGAAATGAAATTCAAAATAAGCGAGTCAGCGATCACCGGGGCAAAATTTGTGCTGGAGAGGGCTGTTGATCTTGATGTTGGAATCAACGATCTTAAAAGCTACGAAATAAAACCAACAGATAATTTTGTTCTGAAAGTGCACAATAACGCTGATGGAAACAAAAATGTTGAGATGGTGCTACAGAAACCTTTAGACAGAGAGAAACAGGAGCAGATTTCTCTTGTGTTAACGGCTGTAGATGGAGGAGAGCCGCAGATGTCAGGAACAATGCTGATTGTTATTACAGTTTTAGATGTCAATGATAATGCCCCCGTTTTTACACAGTCCACATACAAAGCTACAGTTACTGAGAATTCACCTAAAGGCACAGTTGTAGCTACTGTTACAGCCTCAGATGCAGATCAAGGCTCTAACAGTAAAATAACTTATTCAATCACGAACACGTTGGATGATATAAAGAAAGTTTTTCACGTAAATGAGGAAAACGGCGAAATTAGTGTAAATGGAAATATTGACTTTGAAGAGTCGCGAAACTATCAAATAAATTTACGTGCTAGTGACGAAGGAGGACTCACAGATTCTTGCAAGTTAATTGTAGATGTGCAAGATGTGAATGACAACAAACCTGAAATTAATATAATGTCGAAGTCAAATGTGATATCAGAAGATGCCAAACTTAATACGGTCGTTACAATGATAAACATCGAGGACAAAGACTCGGGAGAAAACGGAAAAGTGGAATGTTTTATCAACGAGAATATGCCTTTCACTTTAAAAACATCAAACACTAATTTCTATAGTTTAGTGACAGACAGTGAATTAGACAGAGAGAGAGCCTCTGAGTATAATATAACAGTGACCTGCTCTGATGAGGGAGTGCCCTCCCTCTCCAGCAGCGTCACTCTCACCTTACAGATCTCTGATGTGAATGACAACGCGCCTGTCTTTGAGAGGAGCTCATATGAGGCCTACATTGTAGAAAACAACACGCCAGGCCTCTCTATATTCACAGTGAAAGCCAGAGACGCTGACTGGAACCAGAATGCCCGTGTTTCTTACATACTGGAGGACTCCTCTGTTAACGGAGTGCCAGTCTCCTCATTTGTGTCCGTTAGTGCTGATAGTGGAGTCATCCATGCAGTGCGCTCTTTTGACTACGAGCAGATCAAAGATTTCCACTTCCGCGTCAAAGCGCAGGATGGAGGCTCTCCTCCACTCAGTAGCAATGTGACTGTGAAAATACCGATCCAGGACCAGAACGACAACCCTCCTCAGGTTCTGTATCCAGTCCAGACTGGTGGCTCTCTGGTGGCTGAAATGGTGCCTCGTTCAGCAGATGTGGGCTATCTGGTGACTAAAGTGGTGGCTGTTGATGTGGACTCTGGACAGAATGCCTGGCTCTCCTATAAACTGCAGAAAGCCACAGACAGGGCGCTGTTTGAAGTGGGCTTACAGAATGGAGAAATAAGAACTATCCGCCAAGTCACTGATAAAGATGCAGTGAAACAAAGACTGACTGTCATAGTGGAGGACAACGGGCAGCCCTCTCGTTCAGCTACAGTCATTGTTAACGTGGCGGTGGCGGACAGCTTCCCTGAAGTGCTGTCGGAGTTCACTGACTTTACACACGACAAGGAGTACAATGACAACCTGACTTTTTACTTAGTGTTGACTCTGGCTGTAGTTTCCTTCCTCTTCATCACGTGTTTAGTGGTTATTATATCAGTGAAAATCTACAGATGGAGACAGTCTCGCATCCTGTATCACTCCAATCTCCCTGTGATTCCATATTATCCACCACGTTACTCAGACACTTTGGGGACAGGGACTCTGCAGCACGTGTACAATTACGAGGTGTGCAGGACGACTGACTCCAGAAAGAGTGACTGTAGGTTCGGCAGAGCTGGTAGCCAGAACGTGCTGATAATGGACTCCAGTTCTACAGGGACGATGCAGCGGATACAGAATGAAAAGAGCATCCTGGATGAACCAGACTCTCCTCTAGAGGTTAGACTGCTTTAACTTTTCCACACAGTATTACCAATGATATTCTTTTAAATCTTAAAACTCGAAGATTTTTTGGTAGAAATAATGCGGCAAAAGTATTTCATAGGATAATCTTCCTGATCTCGTAAACCCTCTTCCTTTACACCTTAGGCCTATTATATTACTTTCCGTTTTTAATTTTTATTTCATCAGTGCTTCATTTTCGATGTCAACATCCTTGCCACAGTTCACTTGCTTGATTTAGACTTATTATCAATACCTATGTTGGTTTCATGCAACTTAACGTGTACCAGAGGTAAATAAACAACAGCTATGTGTTACATAGGCCTATTTACTTTGCGTTGTGCATGAACGCTCTACTGATTGTTTCAGCACCCCGTTCCCATACACATCAACATTTCTCTTACATTTTTTCACTTTTTGAATATACACTAACGTTTTTAAAATAATAACATGGTTGACAGAGTTATATTTCATGGCCAGCATTAATGTCTTTTGTGGAAATCATTCACACAAAAGTTATTCAATGCAGGATTTTGATTTTTGTGAGGGGACTTGTGCGGGGCACCCATGTCAATCTTTAGTCATAATTTGTCCGTTTCAGAACATTGGACAGCAACTTCCGCTTCCTTTATTTCTATTCAGTGTATCCGCTTTATGTTGTACGGTCTTTTTGTGTTATTGTTTAAAGTTTTTCATTACTTTAAATATGATTGAGTATATAAATATAGCATTTGAAAGTGACTAAGTAAGTGATTGTATAAATCACGCAAACATAACTTTAAAGACAATCCGCAGATGTTTGGGAATATGTTAAAACTCTTTGCGTGTCTATATTTATATTTGTTCATATTCTGATTTTTTCATGGCAAGTTCTCTGAACAGAGATTCGTTTATGTTGGATTTCTGCAGTTTTATAATGTGGACTCTTAGGGCCGCTGTTTACCAGAGTGTCGACGGCTGACTGAAGGGTTGTAGCAGCACCTCCCATGTAACGTCGACATAATAAAGAAAGAGCACGATGAGAAAGAAGGGACACTCGACTTATACAAAATATTGGACAACGCTTTGAGACTTTGTTTCTTTTGTGTGGATTATAAAGGATCCGTTTTACGTTTGATATTGGAATCGATATCAGTTTTATTGAATACACCTTGAATCCAACTGAAGCAATTCGGAAAGAACAATGACAAGGCAAGTACTGCTGTTCGTGTCACTCCTGTCTGTCGGCTCGGTGCTCGGGCAGGTCAGCTACACCATTCCTGAGGAAATGGCCAAAGGATTTTTAGTAGGTAATATAGCACATGATTTAGGTTTACAAATCAAACGTCTATCATCTGGTAAAGCTCGAATTTATACCAGGGACAGCGGCGACTACATCGAGCTGAACAGAGACAGAGGAGTCCTCCTTGTTAAAGAGAGAATCGACAGAGAGGCGCTGTGCAGACAGATGACGCCGTGTGCTTTACATTTTCAGATTATCTTAGAAAATCCTATGGAATTTTACACCGTTACAGTCCAGATCATTGACATAAATGATAATGCACCGACCTTTGAAAAAAGTGAAATGAAATTCAAAATAAGTGAGTCAGCAATTACCGGGGCAAAATTTGTGCTGGGAAGGGCTGTGGATCTTGATGTTGGAATCAACGATCTTAAGAGCTACGAATTAAAGCCAACTGATCATTTTGTTCTGAAAGTGCACAATAACGCTGATGGAAACAAAAATGTTGAGATGGTGCTACAGAAACCTTTAGACAGAGAGAAACAGGAGCAGATTTCTCTTGTGTTAACGGCTGTAGATGGAGGAGAGCCGCAGATGTCAGGAACAATGCTGATTGTTATTACAGTTTTAGACGTCAATGATAATGCCCCTGTTTTTACACAGTCCACATACAAAGCTACAGTTACTGAGAATTCACCTAAAGGCACAGTTGTAGCTACTGTTACAGCCTCAGATGCAGATCAAGGCTCTAGCGGTAAAATAACATATTCAATCACGAACAACTTAGATGATATTGCGAAAGTATTTGAGGTAAATGAGGAAAACGGTAAAGTTACTTTAGTTGGAAACATTGACTTTGAAGAGTCGCGAAACTATCAAATAGATTTACTTGCTATTGACGAGGGAGGACTCACAGATTCTTGTAAATTAATTGTCGACGTGCAAGATGTAAATGATAACAAACCTGAAATTAATATAATGTCGAAGTCAAATGTGATTTCAGAAGATGCCAAACTTAATACCGTCGTTACAATGATAAACATAGAGGACAAAGACTCAGGAGAAAATGGAAAAGTAAAATGTTTTATAAACGAAAATATGCCTTTTACTTTAAAAACATCAAACACTAATTTCTATAGTTTAGTGACAGACAGTGAATTAGATAGAGAGAGAGCCTCTGAGTATAATATAACAGTGACCTGCTCTGATGAGGGAGTCCCCTCCCTCTCCAGCAGCGTCACTCTCACCTTACAGATCTCTGATGTGAATGACAATGCGCCTGTATTTGAAAGGAGCTCATATGAGGCCTACATTGTAGAAAACAACACACCAGGCCTCTCTATATTCACAGTGAAAGCAGGAGACGCTGACTGGAACCAGAATGCCCGTGTGTCTTACATTCTGGAGGACTCCTCTGTTAACGGAGTGCCAGTCTCCTCATATGTGTCCGTTAGTGCTGATAGTGGAGTCATCCATGCAGTGCGCTCTTTTGACTACGAGCAGATCAAAGATTTCCACTTCCGCGTCAAAGCGCAGGATGGAGGCTCTCCTCCACTCAGTAGCAATGTGACTGTGAAAATACTGATCCAGGACCAGAACGACAACCCTCCTCAGGTCCTGTACCCAGTCCAGACTGGTGGCTCTCTGGTGGCTGAAATGGTGCCTCGTTCAGCAGATGTGGGCTATCTGGTGACTAAAGTGGTGGCTGTTGATGTGGACTCTGGACAGAATGCCTGGCTCTCCTATAAACTGCAGAAAGCCACAGACAGGGCGCTGTTTGAAGTGGGCTTACAGAATGGAGAAATAAGAACTATCCGCCAAGTCACTGATAAAGATGCAGTGAAACAAAGACTGACTGTTATAGTGGAGGACAACGGGCAGCCCTCTCGTTCAGCTACAGTCGTTGTTAACGTGGCGGTGGCGGACAGCTTCCCTGAAGTGTTGTCGGAGTTCACTGACTTTACACACGACAAGGAGAACAATGACAACCTGACTTTTTACTTAGTGTTGGCTCTGGCTGTAGTTTCCTTCCTCTTCATCACGTGTTTAGTGGTTATTATATCCGTGAAAATCTACAGATGGAGACAGTCTCGCATCCTGTATCACTCCAATCTCCCTGTGATTCCATATTATCCACCACGTTACTCAGACATCTTGGGGACAGGGACTCTCCAACACGTGTACAATTACGAGGTGTGCAGGACGACTGACTCCAGAAAGAGTGACTGTAAGTTCGGCAGAGCTGGTAGCCAGAACGTGCTGATAATGGACCCCAGTTCTACAGGAACGATGCAGCGGATACAGAATGAAAAGAGCATCCTGGATGAACCAGACTCTCCTCTAGAGGTCAGTCCTTCAGTTACAATGTAGCCATATTATTTTATGTTTTTAGCCAAAATGAGTTAAGAAATTATAAGAAAAGAAAAACAAAAGCAAAATAAAAAAAGCTTACAATCATACTTTTAGCTCACTTTCTTCAGTGTACTGAAATAAATGTGTTTCAGCACCACGGACAGCGCTGGACGAATCATCATACTTGAGTTCAATATCATACTATGTATAAAATCTCAGTTTTCTAATTATTTCTCATGTATGTTGACTCTTACGGTGGTGTGTGTGTGTGTGTGTGTGTGTGTGTGTGTGTGTGTGTGTTGTGTGTGTGTGTTGTGTGTGTGTGTGTGTGTGTGTGTGTGTGTGTGTGTGTGTGTGTGTGTGTGTGTGTGTGTGTGTGTGTGTGTGAGAGAGAGAGAGAGAGAGTGTGTGTGAGAGAGAGAGAGACTGAGTTTTTCTTTTCTGTAAAATGTCCTCGCCGCATTATACCTCCCATATATGTTTACATACAGTCTTCTTTTATTGAGAAATTTCATCCTGTTTTTGGCTTTCATTTCTTTGTATTTCCTTAATTCTTTAAAAATACTTCGGCATTAAGGGAAATCCCACTAAGCAGTGCGATTGTGTTCAGTACTTTAAATCACTTTTTAACCTCACGATGGCCTGTCTCCATAATGCACTTGTCTTGTGCAGTTTCGTGTTGTGTACTCTTAGGGACGCTGTTGGCCAGTGTGTTTTAGTTTCACTGCCGTTTTCGGCAGCACCTCTCAGATCATTTAGATTTGTTGGAAGCAAGGTCGCTACCGTCCACAATCTGAGATATAGAGAATACGAACGCAAAGGAGTTGGACACATTTTTCATCCACATTCGTGTTGACGCTTTTTGATTCTTAGTCCTTATCTGTGTGGAATACGACTGTCTTTTTTTGCGGATTATTTCCTGATTCGTTGTGATGCTAGAGAACCGTTAAACGAAACAATGAGACGGCAAGTACTATTGTTTGTGTCCGTGATCTCTCTCTGTTCCGTGCTCGGGCAGGTCAGCTATTCTGTCCCCGAGGAAATGTCGAAAGGCTCATTGGTCGGAAACATCGCACAAGATTTAGGTTTAGATTTAAAACGGCTGAAAACAGGGAAAGCTCGCTTGCACATTGGAAACAGCGCTGAATACATCGAGCTGAATAAAGAAAAAGGACTCCTTCTCATTAAGGAGAAAATAAACAGAGAGGCGTTATGCAAACAAACAACTCCTTGTGCTTTACATTTTCAAATCATTTTGGAAAACCCCATCGAGTTCTATCGCGTTACGGTAGAAATAACAGATATAAACGACAACGCCCCGACATTCAAAATGAATAGTATGTTATTTGAGATAAGCGAATCGGCTGTCAAAGGGGCCAAATTTGTATTAGAGAAAGCATTAGATTCTGATGTTGGAATAAACGGACTCAGGAGCTACTCCCTTAACCCAACAGATAATTTCGTTTTAAAACTCAACGACAACGCAGGTGGAGAAAAGGAGGTAGAGATGGTCTTGGAGGAACCTCTCGATCGTGAGAAACAAGAGCATCTGACTCTAACACTAACTGCCGTCGACGGAGGTGAACCACAGCAGTCAGGGACAGTGCAAATTCATGTAACTGTATTAGATGCGAATGACAATGCTCCAGTGTTTACGCAGTCAACATATAAAGCTAGTTTAATGGAAAACGCCAAGAAAGGAACTTCATTATTGACTGTAAGGGCCACAGATATAGATCAAGGTACAAATGGTTTATTAACGTATTCTATTTCTAGTAACACTGAGGGAATTTTGGATTTATTTGAAATACACGAGACAAGTGGAGAGGTACGTTTGGTTGGAAATATAGATTATGAAACATCAAAACATTATCAGCTACATGTTAAAGCTCGAGATCAAGGTGGGCTCACGGACTCATGCAAAATACTGTTTGACATTATTGATGTGAATGACAATGCTCCAATAATTGATTTGATGTCAACTACACAGTCTCTACCGGAAGATTCCACATTACAGACAGTTGTTGCTGTGATGAATGTGCATGATGCTGACTCGGAAAATAACGGAGTGATTAAATGTTTTCTGAGGGACAGTGTACCTTTTATCATTGAAAATACATCGAATGGTTTCTATAGCATACTAACAAACGATGATTTGAACAGAGAGAGAGCTTCTGAGTATAATATAACATTGACCTGCTCCGATGAGGGAGTACCCTCCCTCTCCAGCAGCGTCACTCTCACCTTACAGATCTCTGATGTGAATGACAACGCCCCTGTCTTTGAGAGGAGCTCATATGAGGCCTACATTGTAGAAAACAACACACCAGGCCTCTCTATATTCACAGTGAAAGCCAGAGACGCTGACTGGAACCAGAATGCCCGTGTTTCTTATATACTGGAGGACTCCTCTGTTAACGGAGTGCCAGTTTCCTCATATGTGTCCGTTAGTGCTGATAGTGGAGTCATCCATGCAGTGCGCTCTTTTGACTACGAGCAGATCAAAGATTTCCACTTCCGCGTCAAAGCGCAGGATGGAGGCTCTCCTCCACTCAGTAGCAATGTGACTGTGAAAATACTGATCCAGGACCAGAACGACAACCCTCCTCAGGTTCTGTACCCAGTCCAGACTGGTGGCTCTCTGGTGGCTGAAATGGTGCCTCGTTCAGCAGACGTGGGCTATCTGGTGACTAAAGTGGTGGCTGTTGATGTGGACTCTGGACAGAATGCCTGGCTCTCCTATAAACTGCAGAAAGCCACAGAAAGGGCACTGTTTGAAGTGGGCTTACAGAATGGAGAAATAAGAACTATCCGCCAAGTCACTGATAAAGATGCAGTGAAACAGAGACTGACTGTTATAGTGGAGGACAACGGGCAGCCCTCTCGGTCAGCTACAGTCGTTGTTAACGTGGCGGTGGCGGACAGCTTCCCTGAAGTGCTGTCGGAGTTCACTGACTTTACACACGACAAGGAGTACAATGACAACCTGACTTTTTACTTAGTGTTGGCTCTGGCTGTAGTTTCCTTCCTCTTCATCACGTGTTTAGTGGTTATCATATCAGTGAAAATCTACAGATGGAGACAGTCTCGCATCCTGTATCACTCCAATCTCCCTGTGATTCCATATTATCCACCACGTTACTCAGACACTTTGGGGACAGGGACTCTGCAGCACGTGTACAATTACGAGGTGTGCAGGACGACTGACTCCAGAAAGAGTGACTGTAAGTTCGGCAGAGCTGGTAGTCAGAACGTGCTGATAATGGACCCCAGTTCTACAGGGACGATGCAGCGGATACAGAATGAAAAGAGCATCCTGGATGAACCAGACTCTCCTTTAGAGGTTAGAAAAATTTCTCCTTTGGTTTTGTAAGGGTTGCATGTTTATATATGTCTGCTCGCTGACAATTTAGTTTCAGCACCTCGGACAGAGTCAGTCCCATGTAACCTGCTTCTCCTTTCTATCTCCCATATCACGTGTGATACAACTGTAATAATATGTTTTAATTTTTGTGGGTTATTCTTACTTTGTTTTTATTTTGTGGCTGTGGTTACATGTTATCTATATTTTTTGACGTTTTGATGAGCGGACCTCCCCCTTTTGAAAAGTATATATTTTTGGGGGCTTTTATGCCTTTAATGGACAGCACAGTGGAGAGTGACAGGAAACAGGGAGGCAGAGAGAGGGGGAATGACATGCAGCGAAAGGCCGTCCGATGCGGGATTTGAACCGAGGCCAACTGCAGCGAGGACTGTAGCCTCTACACATGGGGCGCCTGCTTAAACCACTACGCTACACGACGCCCCGGACCTCCCCCTTTTGATAATTATTTTTAAAGGTTTTCCATCATACCAATGATGCACCTTCCTAAACTGTTCCAACTGATAACTTTACTCTTGTAATTTCACTCCTTGAACTCCGTGGGCCGCTATTGGTCAACGTGTTGCAGTTGGAGAGAGGATCTGAAGCAGATCCTCCCATGTCATGTTGGTATTTTAGTAGAAAGAAAAGAGGAGAAAGCACTGTTCAGGGACAGATAAACCATTAGACGGACACATCAAGCGGATAGATTCTCCTTCAAAATTTGTGGATTATATCAACATTTTTAAATTTATTTTCACATGAAGATATTTTTGTGTTGTGAAAGCGAGTGTAACACCTTCTTTTGTGGGGCAACGTAGACTGTGGATAGAACAATGAGACGGCAAGTACTGTTTTTCATCTCGATCGTCTCCCTTGGTTTAGTTCTCGGACAAGTTAGCTACTCTATTCCAGAGGAAATGGCAAAAGGCTCTGTGGTGGGCAACATAGCACGGGATTTAGGTTTAGATGTTAAGAGATTAAAGGCAGGTAAAGCCCGTATATTTACGGGCGACAGTGCAGAATACATCGAGCTGAGCAAAGAAAGAGGAGTCCTCCAAGTGAAAGAGAGAATCGACAGAGAGGCGCTCTACAGACAGACGACGCCTTGTGCGTTACATTTGCAGATTATTCTAGAAAACCCGATGGAGCTTTTTCAAATAACAGTAGAGATTATTGACATCAATGACAACAGCCCCAGTTTTAAAAATGATGAGAAACGTTTTGAAATTAGCGAATCCGCAGTCACAGGATCAAAATTTGTATTAGATAGAGCGGTCGATGCAGACATTGGTATAAATGGTCTGAAAAATTACAGCTTGAAACCTACAGAGAATTTTTTACTGAAAATACAAAGTCAGGCGGATGGAAATAAAAAGGTTGAGATGATTTTACACAAGCCGTTAGACCGAGAGAAAGAGGAAAATATATCATTGTTGTTAACAGCGATAGATGGAGGAGAACCTCAGATGTCTGGTACAGTAAAGATTTATGTGACCGTGCTCGATGCAAACGACAATGCTCCTGTTTTTACGCAGTCGGTTTACAAGGCGGCAATAGCGGAAAATTCTCAGAAAGGAACAACACTGACGACAGTCAGTGCTTCTGATGCAGATAAAGGAACAAATGGGGAAGTTTCTTATTCAGTATCGACCACTATGGACAGTGTGTCTGATATATTTACAATAAATGAAAATGGTGAAGTAATATTAGTTGGTGAAGTTGACTTTGAAAAAGCCAAGTATTTCCAAATTGACATTGAGGCTAAAGACAGTGGTGGTCTTTCTGATTCCAGTAAGATTATAGTCGATGTTATTGATATTAATGATAATAAGCCTGTGATCAGTATACTTTCCAAATCTGATTCAATCCCAGAAGATTCTCCTCAAAATACAGTTATAGTTATCTTCAGTGTCCTTGACCCAGATTCAGCTAACAATGGTCAAGTGAACTGCAGAATAAATGGTAACATACCATTTACTATAAGCACTTCTTCAACCAATTTCTATAGCTTGGTGACAGACAGTGATTTAGACAGAGAGAGAGCCTCTGAGTATAATATAACTGTGACCTGCTCTGATGAGGGAGTCCCCTCCCTCTCCAGCAGCGTCACTCTCACCTTACAGATCTCTGATGTGAATGACAACGCGCCTGTCTTTGAGAGAAGCTCATATGAGGCCTACATTGTAGAAAACAACACACCAGGCCTCTCTATATTCACAGTGAAAGCCAGAGACGCTGACTGGAACCAGAATGCCCGTGTTTCTTACATACTGGAGGACTCCTCTGTTAACGGCGTGCCAGTCTCCTCATATGTGTCCATTAGTGCTGATAGTGGAGTCATCCATGCAGTGCGCTCTTTTGACTACGAGCAGATCAAAGATTTCCACTTCCACGTCAAAGCACAGGATGGAGGCTCTCCTCCACTCAGTAGCAATGTGACTGTGAAGATACTGATCCAGGACCAGAACGACAACCCTCCTCAGGTTCTGTACCCAGTCCAGACTGGTGGCTCTCTATTGGCTGAAATGGTGCCTCGTTCAGCAGATGTGGGCTATCTGGTGACTAAAGTGGTGGCTGTTGATGTGGACTCTGGACAGAATGCCTGGCTCTCCTATAAACTGCAGAAAGCCACAGACAGGGCGCTGTTTGAAGTGGGCTTACAGAATGGAGAAATAAGAACTATCCGCCAAGTCACTGATAAAGATGCAGTGAAACAAAGACTGACTGTTATAGTGAAGGACAACGGGCAGCCCTCTCGTTCAGCTACAGTCATTGTTAATGTGGCGGTGGCGGACAGCTTCCCCGAAGTGCTGTCGGTGTTCACTGACTTTACACACGACAAGGAGTACAATGACAACCTGACTTTTTACTTAGTGTTGGCTCTGGCCGTAGTTTCCTTCCTCTTCATCACGTGTTTAGTGGTTATTATATCAGTGAAAATCTACAGATGGAGACAGTCTCGCATCCTGTATCACTCCAATCTCCCTGTGATTCCATATTATCCACCACGTTACTCAGACACTTTGGGGACAGGGACTCTCCAACACGTGTACAATTACGAGGTGTGCAGGACGACTGACTCCAGAAAGAGTGACTGTATGTTCGGCAGAGCTGGTAGTCAGAACGTGCTGATAATGGACCCCAGTTCTACAGGAACGATGCAGCGGATACAGAATGAAAAGAGCATCCTGGATGAACCAGACTCTCCTCTAGAGGTTAGTTTCATGGAATGACATAAAGTGTTGCATTACACCCTTAATGGCAGCAGTTTTTCTTTATCTGTTTATTACGTTGCACACTCAACTGGAGCCTCTTGGAAATCTAGGAATTGCGATATCGTTTACTTATGCTTTTTTTCTTTTGCCATTTTTCCACTTCACAACAAACCATCCTTAATGGTTTCATAAAGACATCTTCAACAACCATCTCTTCACCTCATAGTTTTATTAAACTTGCACGGAACCATAACCATAATTCAGGCGTGTGAAAAGTATAGGAATGTTTTGGATTGGTTACTGGAAAACTTAATTTCATGGTAAAAAAAATTTTGCTATCAATTTTAATCCAGGGTCTTGCATTATCATCACTTTTTGTTTACTAAGTTGGATCTAAGTGTTTCATAAGAAATTCAGAGCGGTATTTGCAATGTCACAGAATGACAGACGGATTATTTTTTCTTGGGGTGAAATGCCCATTGGATCCACACGTGATTCACAGTGTACCTTACTTCTTTATCATATTTCTTTCTGCTGAACTACTGTCATATTCCCTACACTGTGTGATAACAAATTTGTAATTTATAAATTGTTTGAAAAGATGATGCCGTCTTGAAGACTGCAGCTGTTATTTGCTGATGTCACTGTTAGCTGAAGTTTACAAATATAGAGATTTTGTACCAATATATACTGTTGCCCATAAAGTTGGAATAATTTTGTTTTCAGACACAATCCTCTGTTTATTCCTATTTAAATGCATCAATAATCACTTTGGAAGAGATTTACTACTATAGTTTTGAGAAGATATACACTTTATCTGTCAAGAATAAATCACATTGTCACAATCATTTCATGGAAAGAGGTAAAAAATATTTTATTCCAACTTTATGAGCAACAGTGTATAATGTACTAATATGACTACTTTGCATATTCCTAGGTGAGAATGGATTTTATGGATTTTGAACCAACAGTTTGGAAGTCAATTTGGAATTTCAAACTTGTCCTTTTTTTAGCAGTAGTGTTGTAATCGGCTCTCACAGTGGTGCAATAGAGTGCAACTTTTAATTAAGCGCTGAAAATTCTGTGTTTTTAGTTGACTGGATACAAAAATATTCAAACATTGCATTCAGAACCATTTACAAGACTGCTGGTATTGCCACAAGCGACATACTCTCTACCAATTTTCTGCTGGTCTACTTTTGTCAACACATGAGATATAGATTAGGTAGACCACTTTAAAAAAAGAATATATATAAGCCAAGCTTCAGATTGTGCTGAAACGTATAATTTCTAGACTATACAGAAAACGTACCTTACAGAAATTCATGTGATGAAATCATCTAATTTAAGTCACATGCCATCTGCCTTCTTGGATGAATTATTTGTGAAATGACTTTTGATTGTTGACTTGTTATAAGGGCCAGGATCAAGTATAAGGTTGAACTGGCTGTACTTGTGTGGTAAATATAATGGCTGAAAACATATTGTCACAAGCATCATTCTTGCTGTCTGTGTTTTCTGCATTATCTAGCTGTTGTTGGTCACATATTAGTAATCAGCAAAGACACACCCATGTCAGTTCATTGTTACCTTGTTGAGATGTACTGTCATTACAGTCCACCTAGCTCTCCTGCTGTTCAGTGTCTACGTATTTCTGACTGAAGCATAATAAGTCACTCCATCTGAATTTCTGCAAAATGTTGTCCAAAGAACTATTTTTTTGACAGGATAAAGCTGTGGGAAGTAAAGAAAAATAGTTTTAAAAAAATAAATAAAAATAGTAGGTCTTCTGATTTACAGCTCAGCTCTATGGAATAGTCAGGAAACATCTACTGTCACTTTAAAAGTCAGGTGGATAGAAATTAAATGCAGAACAGAGTGTGGGTAGGTGCATATATGGTGAAAAGCTGTCTTGTGCTCCATCTGTGTAGCAAACAAGTTCAGGCAAACTATTTTAATTGCCTAACTTATAGACTTGGTACTAGTCACAGCTAACAAGACTGTCATTACCAAGGAAGAACTCCAGCTGGAAAATAGGTTTTGTAATCTGCTGAATTATAGTTTATAAAAAGTTTCCTCCCAGTGGACAGTTTTTCATGTTAACTGCATATTAACTACAGAGAATCTAAGTAATTTATCAAGGTCTGATGATAACCCTTTTCCTCAAATTTTCCTCTTCAAGAATAGTTACTTCAGTAAACAGTTTGATCTCTGACTTCATTGAAAAGAGGATTATTAAGTTAGTATTTACTTCAAGGATAACTGTTTCTGATGAACTCAGCAGGAATTATAGTTTTCTAGTCAGAAACTGCATAGTAGCCCCAGCAACTGGACTCTCAGTCCATTGTAGACATGATGTCATTGCAATCTAACTGTCCTCTTAATTGAACAGTGACAATATTTCACTTCTTGTGTAAAATAAGGCGTTGATCAGGAATCGCATAAGGTGGCGAGATTTTCTTTTTTTTTTTTTTTTTTTTTTAGAAGATTGTAAGTTCTTTTTATTTCTTCAGTACCTGCTCCTGCACTGTGTAGTTTCCTGCAGTGAAATTCTTTTGACTCTCAGCGCCGCTGTTGACCAAGGCAGAACCTTCCCCTTTCATTTTGTTATATTAAACACAGAGAGAGAGACACACACAGCACACAGGCGTAGTTGCAGAAGCCCGGACATATCCGCACTGCGATTCATTTATTTCGGATTCGGGAAAGACGGAGATAATCAGTCTTCATCTGGACCATTTTGTGATAGAAGAACCTTAGCGCTTTGGAATACAGCCCTCTTTACATCACCAGGATTTGTCGAGGATAAAAATGTGGGGCAGAACAATGAGACGGCAAGTACTGTTGTTTGTCTCGATTTTTTCCCTGAGCTCAGTGTTCGGGCAGGTCACCTACTCCATTCCCGAGGAAATGACAAAAGGTTCTCTGGTTGGTAACATAGCGCAGGATTTAGGCTTAGACTTGAAAAGACTGAAGTCAGGTAAAGCTCGCATTTATACAGAGGACGATGCGGAATACATCGAGCTGAATAAAGACAGAGGAGCCCTGCTTGTGAAAGAGAGAATCGACAGAGAGGCGCTCTGCGGGCAGACAACACCTTGCGCTTTACATCTTCAGATTACACTTGAGGACCCGATTGAATTCTATACAGTTACCGTCGAAATCAATGACATTAACGATAATGCCCCCAGCTTCAAAAAGGATGAGATGAAATTTAGGATTAGTGAGTCGGCTGTGATTGGAGCGAAATTTGTCCTCGAGAGAGCTATGGATCTAGATGTCGGTGTTAACGGTTTGCAGAGTTATTCGCTAAAACCTACAGAAAACTTTCATCTAAAACTCCAAAATCAGCAGGACGGAAGTAAAAAAGTGGAGATGGTTTTGCAAAAACAACTAGACAGAGAAACGCAAGAGCAGCTCTCTTTAACACTCACAGCTACTGATGGTGGTGATCCTCAGCTGTCGGGAACAATGAGAGTAGAGATTTCAGTGCTAGACGCCAATGACAATGCCCCAGTATTTACACAGGAAGTATATAAAATTACTATAATGGAAACAGCTTCAAAGGGCACAAT
Source organism: Seriola aureovittata (assembly GCF_021018895.1). Lineage (NCBI taxonomy): Eukaryota > Metazoa > Chordata > Actinopteri > Carangiformes > Carangidae > Seriola > Seriola aureovittata. The sequence continues at coordinate 15,262,032 of NC_079371.1, read as the reverse complement.
TTTGAGTACCGTTAGTGCTGTAGACGCAGATGAAGGTTCCAATGGAAAAGTATCCTATTCAATAACAAACACTTTGGATGATGTCCCTGTTATGTTTAAAATTGACGAAGTCAGTGGTGTGGTAACTTTAACTGGAAACATGGATTATGAAAAGGCACCGCACTATGAAATATATGTACAAGCTAGTGATGACGGAGGACTAACAGATTCGTGTAAGATTATTGTTGAAGTTACCGATACGAACGATAATCACCCATCTATTAACATCATGTCTAAAACGAATTCAATATCAGAAAATTCTAAGGCAGGAACTGTGGTAACTATATTTAATGTTCAAGATCCTGACTTTGGAGAAAATGGGAAAGTCGCGTGTTATATTGAACAGCACATGCCATTTCTGATGAAAACAACGTCGAAAAAATTCTTTAGCCTGGTAACAGAAAGTGAATTAGACAGAGAGAGAGCCTCTGAGTATAATATAACAGTGACCTGCTCTGATGAGGGAGTGCCCTCCCTCTCCAGCAGCGTCACTCTCACCTTACAGATCTCTGATGTGAATGACAACGCGCCTGTCTTTGAGAGGAGCTCATATGAGGCCTACATTGTAGAAAACAACACACCAGGCCTCTCTATATTCACAGTGAAAGCCAGAGACACTGACTGGAACCAGAATGCCCGCGTGTCTTACATACTGGAGGACTCCTCTGTTAACGGAGTGCCAGTCTCCTCATATGTGTCCGTTAGTGCTGATAGTGGAGTCATCCATGCAGTGCGCTCTTTTGACTACGAGCAGATCAAAGATTTCCACTTCCGCGTTAAAGCGCAGGATGGAGGCTCTCCTCCACTCAGTAGCAATGTGACTGTGAAAATACTGATCCAGGACCAGAACGACAACCCTCCTCAGGTTCTGTATCCAGTCCAGACTGGTAGCTCTCTGGTGGCTGAAATGGTGCCTCGTTCAGCAGATGTGGGCTATCTGGTGACTAAAGTGGTGGCTGTTGATGTGGACTCTGGACAGAATGCCTGGCTCTCCTACAAACTGCAGAAAGCCACAGACAGGGCGCTGTTTGAAGTGGGCTTACAGAATGGAGAAATAAGAACTATCCGCCAAGTTACTGATAAAGATGCAGTGAAACAAAGACTGACTGTTATAGTGGAGGACAACGGGCAGCCCTCTCGTTCAGCTACAGTCATTGTTAACGTGGCGGTGGCGGACAGCTTCCCTGAAATGCTGTCGGAGTTCACTGACTTTACACACGACAAGGAGTACAATGACAACCTGACTTTTTATTTAGTGTTGGCTTTGGCTGTAGTTTCCTTCCTCTTCATCACGTGTTTAGTGGTTATTATATCAGTGAAAATCTACAGATGGAGACAGTCTCGCATCCTGTATCACTCCAATCTCCCTGTGATTCCATATTATCCACCACGTTACTCAGACACTTTGGGGACAGGGACTCTGCAGCATGTGTACAATTACGAGGTGTGCAGGACGACTGACTCCAGAAAGAGTGACTGTAAATTCGGCAGAGCTGGTAGTCAGAACGTGCTGATAATGGACCCCAGTTCTACAGGGACGATGCAGCGGATACAGAACGAAAAGAGCATCCTGGATGAACCAGACTCTCCTCTAGAGGTTAGAAAACTGTAACAGTCACATTTTTTTCATTTTAATGCAAATCAAGATCAAGGTGGTGTGCATTAATTTCATGGGCAGTAGCTTAGTATGAGTCTGAAAAAGACCTTATAAAAATGCTTGAGAGGTTTAGGAAATGCTACAGAGTTCCTATTCAGCACCATGGACAGCTACACTTAACAACTTAACTAACTCCAGCTAATTTGTTGTGCTTTTATTTTTTTGTCTTGGCATCATCACTTTTATTCATATCAACTTCCTATAATTTAAAAAATACTTTTTCTTTTATAACAGCATTTTAATAAGTTGCAAAAACACTTAAACACAATATTATCAATGTGGTAATTTAATCAACAGCCAAATTTACTCTGGTTGTGGTTCTGTTTGATAAACAGTGTGATTCTGCAGTAAACTTTTTTTATTTGATATAACTTGTTGTAATTCGAATTGTCAACTCAAAGGGTCGCTGTTGGCAAGCGTGTTGCCATATAACAGATGTTATGTTTGTCTGTGTCCTGCCCCTTGAGTCGATACGTTGGACACAATAAGAAAAAGGCAGTGTGCACAGTCCATGCTCATAAGGAGCACTGCGAGGAATAGTGTAACTGGATACATAGTTCAGCTTTCTATAGTTGGATTGCGGATTTTTTATTCCTTTATGCTATCTATCTTCGCATTGACTGCAATGGGAATGCTTTTCTTTTAATGGTACAGGAACCGAAACGACATCTGACAGAACAATGAGACGGCAAGTACTGTTGTTTCTCTCGGTCCTGTGTCTGAGCTACGTGCTTGGGCAGGTCAGCTACTCCATTCCCGAAGAAATGGCCAGAGGCTCTGTAGTTGGTAACATAGCGAATGATTTAGGTTTAGATCTTAAAAGATTGAAATCAGGTAAAGCTCGTGTCTATACTGGAGGCGGTGTGGAGTATATCGGGCTGAATAAAGAAAAGGGAGTCCTCCTTATCCAAGAGAGGATAGACAGAGAGGCTTTGTGTGGAGAGACGACGCCTTGTGCTTTACATTTCCAGCTAATTCTGGAAAATCCAATGGAATTGTTTCGTGTTGCAGTTGAGATTACCGATATAAACGATAACACGCCCAGTTTCACAAATGCAGAAAAACGCTTCGAAATCAGTGAGTCCGCTGTTATAGGATCGAAATTCGTATTAGAGAAAGCTATTGATTCAGATATTGGGATGAATGGCTTACAACAATACACCCTTACCCCAACTGGTAACTTTGCATTAAAACTAGAAAATCAGGCAGACGGAAGTAAAAAGGTAGAGATGGTGCTACAGAAGCCACTAGATCGAGAGAAGCAGGATTACATGTCACTGTTACTAACTGCTATAGATGGAGGAGAGCCGCGGATGTCAGGGACAATGCAGATATTTGTCAACGTACTGGATGTGAACGACAACGCACCTACATTCGCTAAACCGCTATACAGAGCAAAAATACAAGAAAATTCTCCTAAAAGCACCAGCGTAACGACTGTAAGTGCATCTGATAAAGATATTGGCTCAAACGGAGAAGTATTATATATGATATCTCCCAGCAAACGTCTTTTATATGAACTGTTTAAGATCGACTCAAAAACTGGTGAAATTGTCCTAATCGGTGAAATAGATTATGAAAAGGCTAACATTTATCAAATCGACGTTGAAGCTGTAGACAGCGGGGGACTTTCTGATTCTACTAAGGTCGTAGTTGATGTTCTTGATATAAATGACAACAATCCTCAGATAAACATTGTTTCTAAATCAGAATCCGTGCTCGAGGACTCGCCTCCAAACACTGTTCTTGCTATGTTAAGCATAAACGATCCAGATTCAGAGAGTAATGGGAAAGTAGAGTGTGATATAGATGATAACATCCCCTTTAAAATCCAAACTACATTAAATGGGTTTTATACTTTAGTTACAGAGGTTGCTTTAGACAGAGAGAGAGCCTCTGCATATAATATAACAGTGACCTGCTCTGATGAGGGAGTCCCCTCCCTCTCCAGCAGCGTCACTCTCACCTTACAGATCTCTGATGTGAATGACAACGCGCCTGTCTTTGAGAGGAGCTCATATGAGGCCTACATTGTAGAAAACAACACACCGGGCCTCTCTATATTCACAGTGAAAGCCAGAGACACTGACTGGAACCAGAATGCCCGTGTTTCTTACATACTGGAGGACTCCTTTGTTAACGGAGTGCCAGTCTCCTCATATGTGTCCGTTAGTGCTGATAGTGGAGTCATACATGCAGTTCGCTCTTTTGACTACGAGCAGATCAAAGATTTCCACTTCCGCGTTAAAGCGCAGGATGGAGGCTCTCCTCCACTCAGTAGCAATGTGACTGTAAAAATACTGATCCAGGACCAGAACGACAACCCTCCTCAGGTCCTGTATCCAGTCCAGACTGGTGGCTCTCTGGTGGCTGAAATGGTGCCTCGTTCAGCAGATGTTGGCTATCTGGTGACTAAAGTGGTGGCTGTTGATGTGGACTCTGGACAGAATGCCTGGCTCTCCTATAAATTACAGAAAGCCACAGACAGGGCGCTGTTTGAAGTGGGCTTACAGAATGGAGAAATAAGAACTATCCGCCAAGTCACTGATAAAGATGCAGTGAAACAAAGACTGATTGTTATAGTGGAGGACAACGGGCAGCCCTCTCGGTCAGCTACAGTCGTTGTTAACGTGGTGGTGGCGGACAGCTTCCCTGAAGTGCTGTCGGAGTTCACTGACTTTACACACGACAAGGAGTACAATGACAACGTGACTTTTTACTTAGTGTTGGCTCTGGCTGTAGTTTCCTTCCTTTTCATCACGTGTTTAGTGGTTATCATATCAGTGAAAATCTACAGATGGAGACAGTCTCGCATCCTGTATCACTCCAATCTCCCTGTGATTCCATATTATCCACCACGTTACTCAGACACTTTGGGGACAGGGACTCTCCAGCACGTGTACAATTACGAGGTGTGCAGGACGACTGACTCCAGAAAGAGTGACTGTAAGTTCGGCAGAGCTGGTAGTCAGAACGTGCTGATAATGGACCCCAGTTCTACAGGAACGATGCAGCGGATACAGAATGAAAAGAGCATCCTGGATGAACCAGACTCTCCTCTAGAGGTTAGTCTCATGGAATGACATAAAGTGTTGCATTACACCCTTAATGGCAGCAGTTTTTCTTTATCTGTGCATTTCGTTGCACACTAAACTGGAGGCTCTTGGAAAGCTAGGAATTCCTATATCATTTACTTATGCTTTTTTATGTTGCCATTTTTCACCCTCACAACAAACCATCCTTAATGGTTTCATAAAGACATCTTCAACAACCATCTCTTCACCTCATAGTTTTATAAAACCTGCACACAACCTTAACCATAATTCAGGTGTGTGAAAAGTATAGGAATGTTTTGGATTAGTTACTGAATAACTGAAAAGAGCATCCTGGATGAGCCAGACTCTCCTATAGAGGTTGTTTTTGGGGGGGCTCAATTGTAACTGGGACGTGTTTGCATTTTCACTTTAACTGATGATGGTTTTCATATAGGTGTCATTTATTGGTCTGCATTCAGCACCATGGACAGAGGCACTGTTATGACCATCTTTTTTTATGTCCATGGTGTTTCTAATGGCATGTGTGTGTTTGCAAGTATTTGTGTGCATTTGTGTCTGCAAGGGATTTGTGGTGTACCCATCATTTTTCTGAATAGATTGTTTGGACAGATTGTTACTTCGTGTTAATTTTGCTGACTAATTAGAGCCTAATATCTCATACTTAATCCACATAAAATACATATTCAATAATCTATCTATCTATCTATCTATCTATCTATCTATCTATCTATCTATCTATCTATCTAACTTGTAACGTGAACATTTAAAAAACATGTAAGAGTTTATGGGTATTTTACTCAGACACTTACTCATGGGTGGTACAAATCATGTGAATTTCAGTCGTCGTTCATGTGTCAAAATAACTCAATATTTCCTTTCCACTGTGTCATATTGAAATGTATGAATAACCTTTTTAACCACAGTATCACGTTAGCCCTCAATTATTCTATTTTATCAAGAATTTGCTTTTTTTCCCCTGGTACATATAAAAAACTATTCTGTCGTATACTTTTTATTTCTTTCCAGGAAATTGCTGTAGTTCATTACTGTGTACTCTTAGGGCCGCTGTTGGCCAGTATGTTCATGTTTCACGCCAGAATTAAAGAGAAGCCTCCCCCATCATGATGATATCAGAGAGAGAAAGACAGACATAGGGTTACAACGTCGGCGTACACTCAAACGACAAGAGTGCAGTAGCCCTTCTCTTAATCGGTGTGGACGATTGTGGAGTATCACTTAGTTTTTCATGAAATGTAATGGACCAAAAATTTCTGGCCATTGTGGAACATATTTCGTCCTATTAAATTTCGCGAGGAAAATGTCGGACAGAACAATGAGACGGCAAGTACTGTTGTTTTTCTCGGTCCTTTATTTCGGTTCAGCGCTCGGCCAAGTCAGCTACTCCATCCCTGAGGAAATGCCGAGTGGCTCTTTAGTCGGTAATATTGCCCAGGATTTGGGTTTAGATATAAAACGACTGAAGTCAGGTAAAGCCCGCCTGTATACAGGAGACAGTGCTGGATACATTGAGCTGAATAAAGACCGAGGACTCCTCCTTATCAAAGACAGAATAGACAGAGAAGCGGTCTGCAGACAAACTACGCCTTGTGCTTTACATTTTCAAATTATCTTAGAAAACCCCATGGAGTTTTACATTATCACAGTCGAGATTACAGATATAAATGACAATCCTCCCACCTTTGAAAAAAATGAAGTCAGTTTTAAAATCAGCGAATCTGCTGTAATTGGAGCAAAATTTGTATTAGATAGAGCAATCGATCTCGATGTCGGCAAAAATGGTCTTCAAAAGTTCGATCTTAAACCTACTGATAATTTTGTACTTAAACAGGACGGTCACGGTGATGGAACAGAAAAGGTTGAAATGATTTTACAGAAGCCTCTCGACAGAGAAAAGGAAGAGTTGATATCTTTAGTTTTAACAGCTTTTGACGGAGGAGACGCGCAAATGTCGGGAACAATTCGGATTTTCATCACGGTGTTAGATGCCAATGACAACGCACCTGTTTTTTCACAGTCCACCTACAAAGCCACTGTTTTTGAAAATGCCCCAGAAGGCACCGTTGTCACAAGCGTCACTGCATCAGATGCAGATTATGGGACGAATGGTAGGATAAAATATTCAATCACAAACAGTTTAGATCAAGCCCATGCATTGTTTCAGATAGACGAAGACAGCGGTGAAATTAGATTGCTTGGAAATATTGATTATGAAAATGCACGGAATTACCACATTAACATACGTGCAAGTGATGATGGTGGACTTACTGATTCATGTAAAGTCATAGTTGAAGTGGTGGATATGAACGACAACAAACCGATGATTAATATAATGTCACAATCAAACATGATATCTGAATACTCAAAATTGAAAACAGTTATAGCAATGATGAACGTTCAAGACCCAGATTCAAATGAGAACGGTAAAGTTCAATGTGTTATCAATGATAACACCCCTTTGACTATAATTTCGACATCAAATAATTTCTATAGCTTAGTGACAGACAGTGAATTAGACAGAGAGAGAGCCTCTGAGTATAATATAACAGTGACCTGCTCTGATGAGGGAGTCCCCTCCCTCTCCAGCAGCGTCACTCTCACCTTAAAAATCTCTGATGTGAATGACAACGCGCCTGTCTTTGAGAGAAGCTCATATGAGGCCTACATTGTAGAAAACAACACACCAGGCCTCTCTATATTCACAGTGAAAGCCAGAGACACTGACTGGAACCAGAATGCCCGTGTTTCTTACATACTGGTGGACTCCTCTGTTAACGGAGTGCCAGTCTCCTCATATGTGTCCGTTAGTGCTGATAGTGGAGTCATCCATGGAGTGCGCTCTTTTGACTACGAGCAGATCAAAGATTTCCACTTCCGCGTCAAAGCCCAGGATGGAGGCTCTCCTCCACTCAGTAGCAATGTGACTGTGAAAATATTGATCCAGGACCAGAACGACAACCCTCCTCAGGTTCTGTACCCAGTCCAGACTGGTGGCTCTCTGGTGGCTGAAATGGTGCCTCGTTCAGCAGATGTGGGCTATCTGGTGACTAAAGTGGTGGCTGTTGATGTGGACTCTGGACAGAATGCCTGGCTCTCCTATAAACTGCAGAAAGCCACAGACAGGGCGCTGTTTGAAGTGGGCTTACAGAATGGAGAAATAAGAACTATCCGCCAAGTCACTGATAAAGATGCAGTGAAACAAAGACTGACTGTTATAGTGGAGGACAACGGGCAGCCCTCTCGTTCAGCTACAGTCATTGTTAACGTGGCGGTGGCGGACAGCTTCCCTGAAGTGCTGTCGGAATTCACTGACTTTACACACGACAAGGAGTACAATGACAACCTGACTTTTTACTTAGTGTTGGCTCTGGCTGTAGTTTCCTTCCTCTTCATCACGTGTTTAGTGGTTATTATATCAGTGAAAATCTACAGATGGAGACAGTCTCGCATCCTGTATCACTCCAATCTCCCTGTGATTCCATATTATCCACCACGTTACTCAGACACTTTGGGGACAGGGACTCTCCAACACGTGTACAATTACGAGGTGTGCAGGACTACTGACTCCAGAAAGAGTGACTGTAAGTTCGGCAGAGCTGGTAGTCAGAACGTGCTGATAATGGACCCCAGTTCTACAGGGACGATGCAGCGGATACAGAATGAAAAGAGCATCCTGGATGAACCAGACTCTCCTCTAGAGGTCAGTTAAATAATGTGGCTGCTCTCTTTGCCGTTATTTCTTTCTGTGTCTAGTTAAATTCATTGGGAACTGTTGCGCGCCATACCTGCATTTTCAGTACCATGGACAGCATTCCACTTTGCATAAAGATATGACTCTCATCACCACATAATTGTCCATTTCTTCTGTGATTTAATTTTTTTCTTGTATCCTATACACAACCTGTTTTATTATTAGTTTCGGTGACAAAGAGCTACACTTGCCAATAGCCATGAATTTTTGTTTTTGCTCTTCCTCGTTTAATTTTAAACTTAATGAACTTTCAGCCAATAAGGATACTCTGTGATTAAATAGTTCTATCACAGATGTAAACCAAGATCTTACTGACACTAGCGATATACTGGTCAGCTACTGTAACTACTACTACTACTGCTACTACAAATAGTAATTATAATAATAATAATAATAATAATCAGCTTCATTTCTCTATCATCATCTACATTCTCGTCTCCCTTACCCCATCTATTGCTGTTTGGTATTATGAACAGAAAGGGCCGCTATTGGCCAGAGTGTGGCAGTCTTCGATAGGGCTGGTAACTGTACCTCCCCCTTAGATTGTGACATAGCAGACAATAAAACAGGCACCGACCGCCTGCCATCGTGTAAATAGAAAACTGCTCACGGACATGGGAAGCTGCTATTATTTGTTGATAATTTACTGCAGATACGACCGGAATTTTTAAGGATATTCATATGGATTACAGTTTTATCAAAAGGACACAGGAATAACCCGACAAAATGATGAGACGGCAAGTACTGTTCATCTTCGCTCTCTCTGTTACCTCGGTGTTCGGGCAGGTCAGCTACTCCATTCCTGAGGAAATGGAGAAAGGTTCATTAGTCTGCAATGTCGCTCAAGATTTAGGTGTAGATTTTAAAAGGCTCAAATCTGGTAGAGCTCGTATTCATTCGGGAGACAGTGCAGAATACATCGAGCTGAATAGAGAAAGGGGTGTCCTCCTTATCAAAGAGAGAATAGACCGAGAGACGCTGTGTGGAGAAACAACGCCCTGTGCTTTACATTTACAGATGATTCTGGAAAATCCAATGGAACTGTTTCGCATAACAATAGAAATCACAGACATAAACGACAACGCTCCCAGCTTTGCATCAAGCGAGAAACGTTTTGAGATCAGCGAGTCAGCTGTTATTGGGTCTAAATTTGTACTGGAGAAAGCCATAGATGCAGACATTGGTGCAAATGGTCTCCAAAGCTATTCGCTTAATCCAACAAGCAACTTTGCATTGAAACTAGAGAATCAAGCAGACGGAGGTAAAAAGGTAGAAATGGTTCTACAGAAACCACTAGATCGCGAACACATGGAACAGATATCACTACTGTTAACTGCTCTAGATGGCGGACAGCCGCGTATGTCGGGGACAATGCAGATAACTGTTAACGTGTTAGATGCAAACGACAACGCACCGGTTTTCACTAAGTCAGTATACAAGGAAACATTAACCGAGAATTCCGCAAGGGGAACCAGTGTTATTACGGTTTGTGCATCTGACAAAGATGGAGGCTCTAATGCAGAAATATCATACGCAATTTCAAATAGCAAGCGTCGTTTATCCGATCTGTTTCAAATCGACAGAAAAACTGGAGAGGTTATCTTAATCGGTGAAATAGATTATGAAAAAGCTAAGCTCTTCCAAATAGATATTGAGGCTATCGATAATGGTGGACTGTCTGATTCCAGTAAGATCCTAATTGATATCATTGATATCAATGACAACAGCCCTCATATAAAAATACTCTCTAAATCAGACAGCATTTTAGAGGACTCTCCTGACAATACTGTCATTGCTATGCTAAGTGTAAATGACCCTGACTCTGAAAGGAATGGCGAGGTGAAGTGTAATATTAATGATGACATTCCTTTTAAAATACAAAATACAATGAATGGATTTTATAGTTTAGTTACAGAAGTAGCTTTGGATAGAGAGGCCGCGTCACAGTATAATATAACAGTGACCTGCTCTGATGAGGGAGTCCCCTCCCTCTCCAGCAGCGTCACTCTCACCTTACAGATCTCTGATGTGAATGACAACGCGCCTGTCTTTGAGAGGAGCTCATATGATGCCTACATTGTAGAAAACAACACACCAGGCCTCTCTATATTCACAGTGAAAGCCAGAGATGCTGACTGGAACCAGAATGCCCGTGTTTCTTACATACTGGAGGACTCCTCTGTTAACGGAGTGCCAGTCTCCTCATATGTGTCCGTAAGTGCTGATAGTGGAGTCATCCATGCAGTGCGCTCTTTTGACTACGAGCAGATCAAAGATTTCCACTTCCGCGTCAAAGCGCAGGATGGAGGCTCTCCTCCACTCAGTAGCAATGTGACTGTGAAAATACTGATCCAGGACCAGAACGACAACCCTCCTCAAATTCTGTACCCAGTTCAGACTGGTGGCTCTCTGGTGGCTGAAATGGTGCCTCGTTCAGCAGATGTGGGCTATCTGGTGACTAAAGTGGTGGCTGTTGATGTGGACTCTGGACAGAATGCCTGGCTCTCCTATAAACTGCAGAAAGCCACAGACAGGGCGCTGTTTGAAGTGGGCTTACAGAATGGAGAAATAAGAACTATCCGCCAAGTCACTGATAAAGATGCAGTGAAACAAAGACTGACTGTTATAGTGGAGGACAACGGGCAGCCCTCTCGTTCAGTTACAGTCGTTGTTAACGTGGCGGTGGCGGACAGCTTCCCTGAAGTGCTGTCGGAGTTCACTGACTTTACACACGACAAGGAGTACAATGACAACCTGACTTTTTACTTAGTGTTGGCTCTGGCTGTAGTTTCCTTCCTCTTCATCACGTGTTTAGTGGTTATTATATCAGTGAAAATCTACAGATGGAGACAGTCTCGCATCCTGTATCACTCCAATCTCCCTGTGATTCCATATTATCCACCACGTTACTCAGACACTTTGGGGACAGGGACTCTCCAACATGTGTACAATTACGAGGTGTGCAGGACGACTGACTCCAGAAAGAGTGACTGCAAGTTCGGCAGAGCTGGTAGTCAGAACGTGCTGATAATGGACCCCAGTTCTACAGGGACGATGCAGCGGATACAGAATGAAAAGAGCATCCTGGATGAACCAGACTCTCCACTGGAGGTTAGACTGTTACATTAAGTTAGTATTTATACTTTTGCATCTATATACATTTAGTTACCATGTTATGCATTTCATTGCTGTTATAGTAAAAATTATCTATTCATATTCAGCACCAGAAATATAGTCGAAAGAATTCGTGATTGTTCATTGTTTTTGAATATGTAATGTGTGATGTGTGCCTATACCTATCCTAATTACCACGATTGTGAGAAAATGTATGAATGGAGCAACTTTCTTTTAATAATTTTACAGATGCAATCTCAGCCATTTTACGAGAGGCATTTTTCTTTTGTCAATATAAAACTATTTCCTCTCTGTGGTTTAATCTTCATCGGGCTGCTACAAACCGGGTTATTTTTAACACTTTTCCTGCAGTTTTGCATGTTGAACTCTTAGGGACGCTGTAGTCCAGCATGTTACTCAGGAAGACTATATTGTCAACAGTGTCTCTCCATCTTAAAACGCCAACGAGGAGAGGAGGATACTAGATACAGCCCAAGAAGGGTTAGAGTCGAGACTAAAACACTTATCTCGCTTGGACTATTTTCATTCTTTCTTGTGGAATATGTCCTAACTCTCTTCTTGTTGCTGGGAGATATATTTTACACATTTTACTCGACAGAAAAACGCGTATTGTTTCCTTTAACACAATATCGAGGAGAACAATGAAACGGCAAGTACTGTTTTTCCTCTCGTTCCTTTTTGTCGGTCCTGTGCTCGGGCAGGTCAGCTATTCTATTAACGAGGAAATGTCAGTGGGTTCCGTAGTCGGAAATGTAGCAGAGGATTTGGGTTTAGATGTAGAGAGACTAAAAACACGTAATGCTCGTGTCTACTTTGGTGACAGCAGAGAATACATTGAGCTGAATAAAGCCAGGGGAGTACTCCTTATCAAAGAAAGAATAGACAGAGAGACCCTCTGCGGACAGACGATGCCTTGTGCATTACACTTTCAAATTATCTTAGACAAACCCATCGAATTTTACAGGATAATAGTTGAGATCGTAGATATTAATGACAACCCCCCAGCCTTTGAGAAAGGTGACATTAAATTTAAAATAAGTGAGTCTGCAGTCACCGGATCGAAATTTGATTTGGAAGGGGCGGTGGATTTAGATGTTGGAATTAATGGTCTCCAAACGTACCGCCTGGAACCGACTGAAAATTTTGTTCTAAAATTACACAATCAAGCAGACGGCTCCAGGAATGTCGAGATGATTTTGAAACAACCTCTTGACAGGGAGAAAAACGAGCATTTGTCTCTAGTGTTGACGGCCGTGGATGGAGGAGAACCTCTGATGTCTGGAACAATGCAGATTCTTATTACAGTGTTAGATGTCAATGATAACGCACCCGTTTTCACAAAGCCAATATATAAAGCCACCGTGGGAGAAAATTCACCAAAAGGCACAGTTGTGACCACGGTTAGTGCATCCGATGCAGATCACGGATCAAATAGAAGAATAACATATTCGATCAGAAATACTTTAGATGATGTCAGACATTTGTTTGCGGTGAATGAACATACTGGCGAGGTTAGATTGATTGGAAATATTGACTACGAAAAATCACAAAATTATCAAATAAATTTACGTGCAAGTGACGAGGGAGGACTAACAGACACATGCAAAGTAATAGTCGATATTATAGACGTAAATGATAATAACCCGCTGATAGATGTTATGTCTAAAACAAATGTGATATCCGAAGATATCAAAAGCCATACTGTTGTAACAATAATTAACATTCAGGACATAGACGACGGTGAGAATGGTAAAGTCAAATGCACAATAAATGAAAATATTCCGTTCTTATTGAAGTCTACTGAAAGTAATTTCTATAGTTTAGTGACAGACATAGAATTAGACAGAGAGAGAGCCTCTGAGTATAATATAACAGTGACCTGCTCTGATGAGGGAGTGCCCTCCCTCTCCAGCAGCGTCACTCTCACCTTACAGATCTCTGATGTGAATGACAACGCGCCTGTCTTTGAGAGGAGCTCCTATGAGGCCTACATTTTAGAAAACAACACACCAGGCCTCTCTATATTCACAGTGAAAGCCAGAGACGCTGACTGGAACCAGAATGCCCGTGTTTCTTACATACTGGAGGACTCCTCTGTTAACGGAGTGCCAGTCTCTTCATATGTGTCCGTTAGTGCTGATAGTGGAGTCATCCATGCAGTGCGCTCTTTTGACTACGAGCAGATCAAAGATTTCCACTTCCGCGTCAGAGCGCAGGATGGAGGCTCTCCTCCACTCAGTAGCAATGTGACTGTGAAAATACTGATCCAGGACCAGAACGACAACCCTCCTCAGGTCCTGTACCCAGTCCAGACTGGTGGCTCTCTGGTGGCTGAAATGGTGCCTCGTTCAGCAGATGTGGGCTATCTGGTGACTAAAGTGGTGGCTGTTGATGTGGACTCTGGACAGAATGCCTGGCTCTCCTATAAACTGCAGAAAGCCACAGACAGGGCGCTGTTTGAAGTGGGCTTACAGAATGGAGAAATAAGAACTATCCGCCAAGTCACTGATAAAGATGCAATGAAACAAAGACTGACTGTTATAGTGGAGGACAACGGGCAGCCCTCTCGTTCAGCTACAGTCGTTGTTAACGTGGCGGTGGCGGACAGCTTCCCTGAAGTGCTGTCGGAGTTCACTGACTTTACACACGACAAGGAGTACAATGACAACCTGACTTTTTACTTAGTGTTGGCTCTGGCTGTAGTTTCCTTCCTCTTCATCACGTGTTTAGTAGTTATTATATCAGTGAAAATCTACAGATGGAGACAGTCTCGCATCCTGTATCACTCCAATCTCCCTGTGATTCCATATTATCCACCACGTTACTCAGACACTTTGGGGACAGGGACTCTCCAACACGTGTACAATTATGAGGTGTGCAGGACGACTGACTCCAGAAAGAGTGACTGTAAGTTCGGCAGAGCTGGTAGTCAGAACGTGCTGATAATGGACCCCAGTTCTACAGGAACGATGCAGCGGATACAGAATGAAAAGAGCATCCTGGACGAACCGGACTCTCCTCTAGAGGTTAGAAAGCTGTTACATCACACGTGCTTTATTCCATTGTCACAACTTTTGAATAAATTCATTTGGTAATTTTTCAGCACCTTGGAGAGCATTATGGGGGATTTATACTTTCATGTTACTCCAAGTGACAGAAAATGGTCAGTTTTTATCCCCTTACTTTGATTATTATTTAGTTTTTTTTAAATGTTTTTTTTACACTCATTTTAATTATATTCTGGTAAAAAAAAAAAAAGTTTTTTCCACTCTTTTAAATCATATTCTGATAAAAAAAATAAATAAAAAGTTTAAGTAGGGCTACATAGTACAAAAATTTAATCCTCGCCTTCGTAATTTATTTCCTCATCTTTTTATACTTGTCCCTTCTCACAACATAGATTATATTTCTGCAGTTTTGCTTTGTGAACTCAATGGGCCGCTGTTGCCTAGTCTGTTGCAACTGTAGTATATTTATAGCAGTACCGCCTTTCCTTTTCGATGTATTAGAGAGAAAGGGCAGGCGCAGACCGCATTGTCTTCCGTATAGTGGCCGATATACACGACGAGGCACAACTGTCTTTATTTCTCTCATAATTTGAGGACTACTTTTGCTTCTTTTTTGTTTTACTGCCTTTGCCATCTCTCTAACGGATTTTACGAGGTTGATTTTCCTTCTTGCCTTGACAATTCCAAACAATGAGACGGCAAGTACTGTTGTTTATTTCGATCGTTTGTCTTCGGTCGGTATTTGGACAGGTCAGTTACTCTATTCCGGAGGAAATGACGAAGGGCTCTTTGGTCGGTAATATAGTTCAGGATTTAGGTTTAGACCTTAAGCGACTGAAGTTGGGCAACGCTCATGTTTATTCTGGCGATAGCAGAGAATACATCGAACTGAACAGCGAAAGAGGAGTCCTCCTTATCAAAGAGAGAATAGACAGAGAGGCGTTGTGCGGTGATACAACGCCGTGCGCTGTGCATTTTCAGATTGTGTTGGAGAATCCCATGGAGTTTTATAGTGTAACAGTTGAAATTACAGATATTAACGATAACGCGCCAACCTTTGAAAAAAATGAAATTAGATTCATAATTAGTGAATCTGCGGTGGTGGGGGCAAAATTTGATTTAGAACGAGCAGTGGATTCGGATGTAGGTACAGATAGTCTTCAAAGCTACATACTCAAACCAACTGATAATTTTTTACTTAAACTGCACAGCCAAGCGGATGGTACGAAGAATGTTGAAATGATTTTACAAAAACCCCTGGACAGAGAGAAAAATGAGTTCATTTCTTTGGTGTTAACAGCTGTAGATGGAGGAGGGCCACAGATGTCAGGAACAATGCAGATTCTCATCACGGTGTTAGATGTCAATGATAATGCTCCTGTTTTTACACAGCCGATATACAAAGGTACAGTGGCTGAAAATTCTGCAAAAGGCACGATTGTGACTACTGTCAGTGCTTCAGATGCTGATCATGGTCTAAACGGTAAAATAACTTATTCAATCACAAACACTTTAGATGACGTCAGACATATATTTGAAGTAAATGAGGAAAATGGCGAGGTGAGGTTGATTGGTCGTTTGGATTATGAAAAGAAAAGAAATTTTCAGATCAATGTACGCGCAAGGGATAATGGAGGCTTGACGGATTCTTGTAAAGTGATCGTTGATGTGGTTGATATAAATGACAACAAACCATTGATTAAAATCATGTCTAAATCAACAATTATATCAGAGAGTGCCAATGCCAACACAGTCGTTACAATGATTAACATTCAAGACCCAGACTCGGGTGAAAACGGTAAAGTTCAGTGTTTTATAAATGATAATATTCCGTTCTTACTGAAATCGACATCAAATAATTTCTATAGTTTAGTGACAGACAGTGAATTAGACAGAGAGAGAGCCTTTGCGTATAATATAACAGTGACCTGCTCTGATGAGGGAGTGCCCTCCCTCTCCAGCAGCGTCACTCTCACCTTACAGATCTCTGATGTGAATGACAACGCGCCTGTCTTTGAGAGGAGCTCATATGAGGCCTACATTGTAGAAAACAACACACCAGGCCTCTCTATATTCACAGTGAAAGCCAGAGATGCTGACTGGAACCAGAATGCCCGTGTTTCTTACATACTGGAGGACTCCTCTGTTAACGGAGTGCCAGTCTCCTCATATGTGTCCGTTAGTGCTGATAGTGGAGTCATCCATGCAGTGCGCTCTTTTGACTATGAGCAGATCAAACATTTCCATTTGCGCGTCAAAGCGCAGGATGGAGGCTCTCCTCCACTCAGTAGCAATGTGACTGTGAAGATACTGATCCAGGACCAGAACGATAACCCTCCTCAGGTCCTGTACCCAGTCCAGACTGGTGGCTCTCTGGTGGCTGAAATGGTGCCTCGTTCAGCAGATGTGGGCTATCTGGTGACTAAAGTGGTGGCTGTTGATGTGGACTCTGGACAGAATGCCTGGCTCTCCTATAAACTGCAGAAAGCCACAGACAGGGCGCTGTTTGAAGTGGGTTTACAGAATGGAGAAATAAGAACTATCCGCCAAGTCACTGATAAAGATGCAGTGAAACAAAGACTGACTGTTATAGTGGAGGACAACGGGCAGCCCTCTCGTTCAGCTACAGTCATTGTTAACGTGGCGGTGGCGGACAGCTTCCCTGAAGTGCTGTCGGAGTTCACTGACTTTACACACGACAAGGAGTACAATGACAACCTGACTTTTTACTTAGTGTTGGCTCTGGCTGTAGTTTCCTTCCTCTTCATCACGTGTTTAGTGGTTATTATATCCGTGAAAATCTACAGATGGAGACAGTCTCGCATCCTGTATCACTCCAATCTCCCTGTGATTCCATATTATCCACCACGTTACTCAGACACTTTGGGCACCGGGACTCTCCAACACGTGTACAACTACGAGGTGTGCAGGACAACTGACTCCAGAAAGAGTGACTGTAAGTTCGGCAGAGCTGGTAGTCAGAACGTGCTGATAATGGACCCCAGTTCTACAGGGACGATGCAGCGGATACAGAATGAAAAGAGCATCCTGGATGAACCAGACTCCCCTCTAGAGGTTTGACTAACTGTTCTTTTGCTCAAACTCAAAATTTAATGTATTTATTCAGTGATGCCATTTACGGCCCATACCGTTTCAGTACCTTGGACAGAGAAAGAACAATCCCTCTTGTTTTACTTTTTGTTGTTGTTTTTTTTTCTCTATTTATATTTTCGTTTTGAATATAAGTATATCTCCTTCATTCACTTTAGATCAAGTATTTGTTTTTGGAACATATCGTGCTATTTAGTACCGCACAATAAAACAGAAACAGTTGTCTCTGTTGGATGGTAGTTTATTCAGTGACCATACAGGAAACAACAGAGGAAACTGTATTTTTCTCTTTAACTCGTGTAGTTTCATGTTGTGAACTCAGTGCGTCGCTGTTGATCCAGCGTCCTAACGTTTTATGACACATTTGTACTAGAACACCACCCTGTCTTCTCACAAGCGAGAAGGACTCCGAAACATAAACGCACTGTCACCGGTGGATGCAGCACAGTGCATGGAATATCAAGCTGGAATAATTTTACCATCAGTTGTTGATTGATTAAACTGACACTTTGGGGATTTTATTTGCACCAATACCGCTAATATCAAAAGAGAGGAGTAAACGTTAGTTTGTTTCGACGGATATGTCTGACAGAACAATGAGACGGCAAGTACTGTTGTTTTTTTCGGTCCTCTGTCTCAGTTCAGCGTTTGGCCAGGTCAGCTACTCTATTCCCGAGGAAATGGCCAAAGGCTCCTTGGTCGGTAACATAGCTCATGATTTAGGTCTGGAAGTTAAACGGCTTCTAGCGCGTAGAGCTCGTATTCACACGGGAGACAGCGCCGAATACATACAGCTTAACAAGGAAAAAGGACTCCTCATTATCAAAGAGAGGATAGACCGCGAGGCTCTCTGTGGCCAGACAACGCCTTGCGCTTTGCATTTCCAGATTGCTTTAGAAAGCCCGATTGAAATATTCCCGATTACTGTTGAAATCACAGATATCAATGACAACGCTCCTACATTCCAAAAGGAAGAGAAAAACATTGAAATCAGCGAGTCTGCGGTCATCGGCTCTAAATTCATGCTAGAGAATGCAATAGATCCTGATATCGGGCTGAATGGTCTTCAGAGCTATACACTGAAGCCCAATGATAATTTTATAATTAAATTACATAGTCAATCTGATGGTTTTAAAAAGGTAGAGATGATTTTACAAAAACCTCTGGATAGAGAGAAACAGGAGTTTACATCATTACTGTTGACGGCTGTAGATGGAGGAGAGCCGCAAAGGTCTGGCACTATGCAGATCCATATTACTGTGCTAGACGTGAATGACAACGCTCCTGTTTTTACGCAAACTGTATACAAAGCAAGTGTGAAAGAAAATTCCCTCAAAGGAACAATCATTACCAAAGTGAGTGCCTCCGATGCAGACAAAGGCTCGAATGGAGAGGTTAGCTACAAGATCAGCACTAGCATGATTGGCACTTCAAAGTTGTTCGAAATAACTGAAGATGGGCATCTTATATTAGAGGGGCCCATTGATTTTGAAAAAGCCAGGAATTATGAAATTTATATAGAAGCAGTTGATCGAGGAGGTCTGTCTGATTCAAGCAAAGTAATCATTGATGTAGGTGACATTAATGACAATAGCCCCGTTATAAATATGATTTCATCATCCAATTCAGTTGGAGAAGATTCCCCTTCCAACACAGTGGTAGCTGTGATGAGTGTAAATGATCCCGATTCTGAAGAAAATGGGAAGGTGAGGTGTGTGATTAACAAAAATATACCATTTACAATTAGATCCACATCCAGTAATTTCTATAGCCTTGTGACAGACAGTGAATTAGACAGAGAGAGAGCCTCTGACTATAATATAACAGTGACCTGCTCTGATGAGGGAGTCCCCTCCCTCTCCAGCAGCGTCACTCTCACCTTACAGATCTCTGATGTGAATGACAACGCGCCTGTCTTTGAGAGGAGCTCATATGAGGCCTACATTGTAGAAAACAACACACCAGGCCTCTCTATATTCACAGTGAAAGCCAGAGACGCTGACTGGAACCAGAATGCCCGTGTTTCTTACATACTGGAGGACTCCTCTGTTAACGGAGTGCCAGTCTCCTCATATGTTTCCGTTAGTGCTGATAGTGGAGTCATCCATGCAGTGCGCTCTTTTGACTACGAGCAGATCAAAGATTTCCACTTCCGCGTCAAAGCGAAAGATGGAGGCTCTCCTCCACTCAGTAGCAATGTGACTGTGAAAATACTGATCCAGGACCAGAACGACAACCCTCCTCAGGTTCTGTACCCAGTCCAGACTGGTGGCTCTCTGGTGGCTGAAATGGTGCCTCGTTCAGCAGATGTGGGCTATCTGGTGACTAAAGTGGTGGCTGTTGATGTGGACTCTGGACAGAATGCCTGGCTCTCCTATAAACTGCAGAAAGCCACAGACAGGGCGCTGTTTGAAGTGGGCTTACAGAATGGAGAAATAAGAACTATCCGCCAAGTCACTGATAAAGATGCAGTGAAACAAAGACTGACTGTTATAGTGGAGGACAACGGGCAGCCCTCTCGTTCAGCTACAGTCATTGTTAACGTGGCGGTGGCGGACAGCTTCCCTGAAGTGCTGTCGGAGTTCACTGACTTTACACACGACAAGGAGTACAATGACAACCTGACTTTTTACTTAGTGTTGGCTCTGGCTGTAGTTTCCTTCCTCTTCATCACGTGTTTAGTGGTTATTATATCCGTGAAAATCTACAGATGGAGACAGTCTCGCATCCTGTATCACTCCAATCTCCCTGTGATTCCATATTATCCACCACGTTACTCAGACACTTTGGGGACAGGGACTCTCCAACACGTGTACAACTACGAGGTGTGCAGGACGACTGACTCCAGAAAGAGTGACTGTAAGTTCGGCAGAGCTGGTAGTCAGAACGTGCTGATAATGGACCCCAGTTCTACAGGGACGATGCAGCGGATACAGAATGAAAAGAGCATCCTGGATGAACCAGACTCTCCTCTAGAGGTTAGAAAGATGTTACATCACACATGCTTTGCCGCATTACTTGTCATTATCCCACTGTTACAGCATTTTGATTAATTCATTTAGTAATTTTTCAGCACCTTGGAGAGCATTATGAGGGATTTATACTTTCATGTTACTCCAAATGGTCAGTATTTATCCCCTTCCTTTGAATATTATTGATTTTTGTAAAAAAAGATTTTTTCCACCCATTTTAATTATATTCTGATAAAAAAAAAAAATTAACTGTGTCTTCATAGTACAACAATTTAATCCCCGCCTTCGTAAGTTATTTCCTCATCTTTTTATACCTGTCTCATCTCACAACATAGATTATATTTCTGCAGTTTTGCTTTGTGAACTCATTGGGCCGCTGTTGCCTAGTCTTTTGCAGTTGTAGTATATTTACAGCAGTACCGCCTCTCCATTTCGATGTATTAGAGAGAAAGGGCAGGCACAGACCGCATTGTCTTCCGTAAAGTGGCCGATATACACGACGAGGCACAGCTGTCTTTATTTCTCTCATAATTTGAGGACTACTTTTGCCTCTTTTTTGTTTTACTGCCTTTGACATCTTTCTAACGGATTTTACGAGGTTGATTTTCTTTCTTGCCTTGACAATTCAAAACAATGAAACGGCAAGTACTGCTGTTTATTTCGATCGTTTGTCTTCGGTCGGTATTTGGACAGGTCAGTTACTCTATTCCGGAGGAAATGGCGAAGGGCTCTTTGGTCGGTAATATAGCTCAGGATTTAGGTTTAGACGTTAAACGACTGAAATTGGGCAACGCTCGTGTTTATTCTGGCGATAGCAGAGAATACATCGAGCTGAACATCGAGAGAGGAGTCCTCCTTATCAAAGAGAGAATAGACAGAGAGGCGTTGTGCGGTGATACAACGCCGTGCGCTGTGCATTTTCAGATTGTGTTGGAGAATCCCATGGAGTTTTATAGTGTTACAGTTGAAATTATAGACATAAATGACAATGCACCATCTTTCGAAAAGAGCGAAATTAACTTCAGAATTAGCGAATCTGCAGTTGGAGGGGCAAAATTTGTTTTGGAGCGAGCAGTGGATTCGGATGTAGGTACAAATAGTCTTCAAAGCTACATACTCAAACCAACTGATAATTATTTACTTAAACTGCACAGCCAGGCGGATGGCACGAAGAATGTTGAAATGATTTTACAAAAACCCCTGGACAGAGAGAAAAATGAGTTCATTTCTTTGGTGTTAACAGCTGTAGATGGAGGAGAGCCACAGATGTCAGGAACAATGCAGATTCTCATCACGGTGTTAGATGTCAATGATAATGCTCCTGTTTTTACACAGCCGATATACAAAGGTACAGTGGCTGAAAATTCTGCAAAAGGCACGATTGTGACTACTGTCAGTGCTTCAGATGCTGATCATGGTCTAAACGGTAAAATAACTTATTCAATCACAAACACTTTAGATGACGTCAGACATATATTTGAAGTAAATGAGGAAAATGGTGAGGTGAGGTTGATTGGTCGTTTGGATTATGAAAAGAAAATACATTTTCAGATCAATGTGCGCGCAATGGATAATGGAGGCTTGACGGATTCTTGTAAAGTGATCGTTGATGTGGCTGATATAAATGACAACAAACCAACGATTAAAATCATGTCAAAATCAGCAATTATATCAGAGAGTGCAAACGCCAACACAGTCGTTACAATGATTAACATTCAAGACCCAGACTCGGGTGAAAACGGTAAAGTTCGGTGTTTTATAAATGATAATATCCCGTTCTTACTTAAATCGACATCAAATAATTTCTATAGTTTAGTGACAGACAGTGGTTTAGACAGAGAGACAGCTGCTGAGTATAATATAACAGTGACCTGCTCTGATGAGGGAGTGCCCTCCCTCTCCAGCAGCGTCACTCTCACCTTACAGATCTCTGATGTGAATGACAACGCGCCTGTCTTTGAGAGGAGCTCATATGAGGCCTACATTGTAGAGAACAACACACCAGGCCTCTCTATATTCACAGCGAAAGCCAGAGACGCTGACTGGAACCAGAATGCTCGTGTTTCTTACATACTGGAGGATTCCTCTGTTAACGGAGTGCCAGTCTCCTCATATGTGTCCGTTAGTGCTGATAGTGGAGTCATCCATGCAGTGCGCTCTTTTGACTACGAGCAGATCAAAGATTTCCACTTCCGCGTCAAAGCGCAGGATGGAGGCTCTCCTCCACTCAGTAGCAATGTGACTGTGAAAATACTGATCCAGGACCAGAACGACAACCCTCCTCAGGTCCTGTATCCAGTCCAGACTGGTGGCTCTCTGGTGGCTGAAATGGTGCCTCGTTCAGCAGATGTGGGCTATCTGGTGACTAAAGTGGTGGCTGTTGATGTGGACTCTGGACAGAATGCCTGGCTCTCCTATAAACTGCAGAAAGCCACAGACAGGGCGCTGTTTGAAGTGGGCTTACAGAATGGAGAAATAAGAACTATCCGCCAAGTCACTGATAAAGATGCTGTGAAACAGAGACTGACTGTTATAGTGGAGGACAACGGGCAGCCCTCTCGGTCAGCTACAGTCATTGTTAACGTGGCGGTGGCGGACAGCTTCCCTGAAGTGCTGTCTGAGTTCACTGACTTTACACACGACAAGGAGTACAATGACAACCTGACTTTTTACTTAGTGTTGGCTCTGGCTGTAGTTTCCTTCCTCTTCATCACGTGTTTAGTGGTTATTATATCAGTGAAAATCTACAGATGGAGACAGTCTCGCATCCTGTATCACTCCAATCTCCCTGTGATTCCATATTATCCACCACGTTACTCAGACACTTTGGGGACAGGGACTCTCCAACACGTGTACAATTACGAGGTGTGCAGGACGACTGACTCCAGAAAGAGTGACTGTAAGTTCGGCAGAGCTGGTAGTCAGAACGTGCTGATAATGGACCCCAGTTCTACAGGGACGATGCAGCGGATACAGAATGAAAAGAGCATCCTGGATGAACCAGACTCTCCTCTAGAGGTTAGACTCACAATTCTTTGCCTCAGACTCAAACTTAAATGTATATATTCAGTGATGTCATTTATAGCCCATAGAGTTTCAGTACCTTGGACAGCGAAAGAACTGTCTCTCTTGTTTGTTTGTTTTTTCTCTTTTTCTCTTTTTATTTTCGATATAAGTATTTCTCCTTCATTCACTTTAGATCAAGTATTTGTTTGGAGAATATATCGTGCTATTTAGCATCACTTTACCCGCACAATAAAACAGAAACAGTAGTCTGTGTTGGTTGGTAGTTTATTCAGTGAAAATACAGGAAACAACAGAGGCAACTGTATTTTTCTCTTTAACTCATGTAGTTTCATGTTCTGAACTCAGTGGGTCGCTGTTGATCCAGCCTCTTGACGTTTTATGACACATTTGTACTAGAACACCCCCCTGTCTTCTCACAAGCGAGAAGGACTCCGAAACATAAACGTACAGTCGCCGGTGGATGCAACACAATGCATGGAATATCAAGCTGGAATCATTTTACCATCAGTTGTTGATTGATTAAACTGACACTTTGGGGATTTTATTTGCACCAATACCGCTGATATCAAAAGAGAGGAGTAAACGTTAGTTTGTTTCGACGGATATGTCTGACAGAACAATGAGACGGCAAGTACTGTTGTTTTTCTCAGTCATCTGTCTCAGTTCAGCGCTCGGCCAGGTCAGCTACTCTATCCCCGAGGAAATCGCCAAAGGCTCCTTGGTCGGTAACATAGCTCATGATTTAGGTCTGGAAGTTAAACAGCTTCAAGCGCGTAGAGCTCGTATTCACACGGGAGACAGCGCCGAATACATACAGCTTAACAAGGAAAAAGGACTCCTCATTATCAAAGAGAGGATAGACCGCGAGGCTCTCTGTGGCCAGACAACGCCTTGCGCGTTGCATTTTCAGATTGCTTTAGAAAGCCCTATTGAAATATTCCCGATTACTGTTGAAATCACAGATATCAATGACAACGCTCCTACATTCCAAAAGGAAGAGAAAAACATTGAAATCAGCGAGTTTGCCGTCATCGGCTCTAAATTCATGCTAGATAAAGCTATAGATCCTGATATCGGGCTGAATGGTCTTCAGAGCTATACACTAAAGCCCAATGATAATTTTATAATTAAATTACATAGTCAATCTGATGGTTTTAAAAAGGTAGAAATGATTTTACAAAAACCTCTGGATAGAGAGAAACAGGAGTTTACATCATTACTGTTGACGGCTGTAGATGGAGGAGAGCCGCAAAGGTCTGGCACTATGCAGATCCATATTACTGTGCTAGACGCGAATGACAACGCTCCTGTTTTTACGCAAACTGTATACAAAGCAAGTGTGAAAGAAAATTCTCTTAAGGGAACAATCATTACCAAAGTGAGTGCCTCCGATGCAGACAAAGGTTCGAATGGAGATGTTAGCTACACGATCAGTAATAGCATGATTGGCACTTCGAAGTTGTTTCACATCACTGAAGATGGTGATCTTATATTAGAGGGGCCTATTGATTTTGAAAAAGCCAGGAATTATGAAATTTATATAGAAGCAGTTGATCGAGGAGGTCTGTCTGATTCAAGCAAAGTAATCATTGATGTAGGTGACATTAATGACAATAGCCCCGTTATAAATATGATTTCATCATCCAATTCAGTTGGAGAAGATTCCCCTTCCAACACGGTGGTAGCTGTGATGAGTGTAAATGATGCTGATTCTGAAGAAAATGAGAAGGTGAGGTGTGTGATTAACAAAAATATACCATTTGCAATTAGATCCACATCCAGTAATTTCTATAGCCTTGTGACAGACAGTGAATTAGACAGAGAGAGAGCCTCTGAGTATAATATAACAGTGACCTGCTCTGATGAGGGAGTGCCCTCCCTCTCGAGCAGCGTCACTCTCACCTTACAGATCTCTGATGTGAATGACAACGCGCCTGTCTTTGAGAGGAGCTCATATGAGGCCTACATTGTAGAAAACAACACACCAGGCCTCTCTATATTCACAGTGAAAGCCAGAGACACTGACTGGAACCAGAATGCCCGTGTTTCTTACATACTGGAGGACTCCTCTGTTAACGGAGTGCCAGTCTCCTCATATGTGTCCGTTAGTGCTGAAAGTGGAGTCATCCATGCAGTGCGCTCTTTTGACTACGAGCAGATCAAAGATTTCCACTTCCGCGTCAAAGCTCAGGATGGAGGCTCTCCTCCACTCAGTAGTAATGTGACTGTGAAAATACTGATCCAGGACCAGAACGACAACCCTCCTCAGGTTCTGTATCCAGTCCAGACGGGTGGCTCTCTGGTGGCTGAAATGGTGCCTCGTTCAGCAGATGTGGGCTATCTGGTGACTAAAGTGGTGGCTGTTGATGTGGACTCTGGACAGAATGCCTGGCTCTCCTATAAACTGCAGAAAGCCACAGACAGGGCGCTGTTTGAAGTGGGCTTACAGAATGGAGAAATAAGAACTATCCGCCAAGTCACTGATAAAGATGCAGTGAAACAAAGACTGACTGTTATAGTGGAGGACAACGGGCAGCCCTCTCGTTCAGCTACAGTCAATGTTAACGTGGCGGTGGCGGATAGCTTCCCTGAAGTGCTGTCGGAGTTCACTGACTTTACACACGACAAGGAGTACAATGAAAACCTGACTTTTTACTTAGTGTTGGCTCTGGCTGTAGTTTCCTTCCTCTTCATCACGTGTTTAGTGGTTATTATATCAGTGAAAATCTACAGATGGAGACAGTCTCGCATCCTGTATCACTCCAATCTCCCTGTGATTCCATATTATCCACCACGTTACTCAGACACTTTGGGAACAGGGACTCTCCAACACGTGTACAATTACGAGGTGTGCAGGACGAATGACTCCAGAAAGAGTGACTGTAAGTTCGGCAGAGCTGGTAGTCAGAACGTGCTGATAATGGACCCCAATTCTACAGGGACGATGCAGCGGATACAGAATGAAAAGTGCATCCTGGATGAACCAGACTCTCCTCTTGAGGTTGGTTATTTGGGGTTCATTCGAGCTGTGAATTGTTTGTCACATATGAAGGTATAAATCGTTTCCGTTCATAAAAAATATGCAATCAGCACCATGGACAGAGACAGTGTTTGCGACTTAAAGCAGGCTGTTCCCTAGAGATTAAATCTTAATAGATATTACGCTAATTACCACTTTTAAAAAGCCTTTTTTATGTCAACTTTTTACCTGGTAGTTAAAAATGTAAGTCATTTTTATTCACTCTAGTTTCAACAAAAAACTTCATATGAGGTTTTGTAATTTTAACTTGTATCCTCTCAAAAGCACCCTCACCCGTCTCCTTCTTCTCTATCTAAACTTATTGTCTTTTTTCTTTATCTTATCAAAATCTTTTTTCCACACGTTTTAACTCTGTCTCACAAATACTCGTCATATGGTCATTAGTATTTCTCGTGTAATTTTGACTTTGAACTCAGAGGGACGCTGTTGACTAGTTTGTATCAGTTTTACAGCATATATGTAGTGGTACCTCCCATCATATCCGTATATTTGAGCTAGAGGCGAGACGGGGAGATACAATGAAGCACACAAGGGGGATCTAACCAAAATGAAACAAGGGAGTTATTGAACGGCTATTTCTTCTTTCTCTTAAGGGATTCTATGACTATGTATTGACAGTGGACTCATGACAAACAATTATAACAGATGACTGAAAGGTTTATGCAAGGACTTTCTGCAAAGACGATGTCGGAAATAACAATGAAACGGCAAGTACTGTTGTTTATCTCGGTCATCTCCTTCTGCTCGGTGGTCGGACAGGTCAGCTACTCCATTCCCGAGGAAATGTCTAAAGGCTTTTTCGTTGGCAACATAGCTCAAGATTTAGGTTTAGATGTCAAACGGTTGAATTCTGGCAAGGCTCGTGTTTTCACACGGGATAGTGCAGAATATATCGAGCTGAACCGAGAAACAGGAGTCCTCCTTATCAAAGAAAGAATAGACAGAGAGGCACTTTGCGGACTAACGACGCCCTGCGCTTTGCATTGTCAGATCATATTAGAGAATCCTATGGAATTCTACAGTATTAATATCGAGATCACTGATATAAATGATAACCCCCCAACGTTTGTAACAAGCGACATCCACTTCAATATTAGCGAGTTTACACTTAGTGGTACAACATTTATTTTAGACAGGGCTATTGATCTAGATGTTGGCGAAAACGGTTTAAAAACCTACATTTTGAAGCCATCGGGCGAATTCTCTCTCAAATTGAACAATCAAATTGATACGAGTAAGAATGTGGAGATGGTTCTACATACACCGCTGGACAGGGAGGAAAATGATCAGTTGTCTTTAGTTCTCATGGCGGCGGATGGAGGCGAACCGCAGATGACAGGAACAATGCAGATTCACATCACCGTTTTAGATGCTAATGACAATGCTCCTGTTTTTACACAGTCTGTTTATAAAGCCTCTATAAAAGAAGATGCACCTGAAGGAACAGTTGTACTGACAGTTACTGCAACAGATGCAGATCGTGACTCAAATGGTAGAATAACATATTCAATTTCAAGTACTCTAGATCATGCCAGTGGAATCTTTGAAATAAATAAGGAAAGTGGCGATATTAAGTTAGTTGGAAAACTTGACTATGAAAAGTCGGGAAATGTTCAAATAAACATTCGTGCAAGTGACGGTGGTGGACTAACTGGTTCTTGTAAGGTGATAGTAGATATATTAGATATAAATGATAATAAGCCTGATATTCATATTATGTCTAAATCAAATGTGATCTCAGAGGATGCTAAACGTAACACTGTAGTAACAATGATAAATGTTGAGGATGCAGACTCTGGTGAAAACGGTAAAGTTCAGTGTTTTATAAATGATAATATTCCGTTCTTACTGAAATCGACATCAAATAATTTCTATAGTTTAGTGACAGACACTGATTTAGACAGAGAGAAAGCCTCTGCGTATAATATAACAGTGACCTGCTCTGATGAGGGAGTGCCCTCCCTCTCCAGCAGCGTCACTCTCACCTTACAGATCTCTGATGTGAATGACAACGCGCCTGTCTTTGAGAGGAGCTCATATGAGGCCTACATTGTAGAAAACAACACACCAGGCCTCTCTATATTCACAGTGAAAGCCAGAGACGCTGACTGGAACCAGAATGCCCGTGTTTCTTACATACTGGAGGACTCCTCTGTTAACGGAGTGCCAGTCTCCTCATATGTGTCCGTTAGTGCTGATAGTGGAGTCATCCATGCAGTGCGCTCTTTTGACTACGAGCAGATCAAAGATTTCCACTTCCGCGTCAAAGCTCAGGATGGAGGCTCTCCTCCACTCAATAGCAATGTGACTGTGAAAATACTGATCCAGGACCAGAACGACAACCCTCCTCAGGTTCTGTACCCAGTCCAGAGTGGTGGCTCTCTGGTGGCTGAAATGGTGCCTCGTTCAGCAGATGTGGGCTATCTGGTGACTAAAGTGGTGGCTGTTGATGTGGACTCTGGACAGAATGCCTGGCTCTCCTATAAACTGCAGAAAGCCACAGACAGGGCGCTGTTTGAAGTGGGCTTACAGAATGGAGAAATAAGAACTATCCGCCAAGTCACTGATAAAGATGCAGTGAAACAAAGACTGACTGTTATAGTGGAGGACAACGGGCAGCCCTCTCGGTCAGTTACAGTCGTTGTTAACGTGGCGGTGGCGGACAGCTTCCCTGAAGTGCTGTCGGAGTTCACTGACTTTACACACGACAAGGAGTACAATGACAACCTGACTTTTTACTTAGTGTTGGCTCTGGCTGTAGTTTCCTTCCTCTTCATCACGTGTTTAGTGGTTATTATATCAGTGAAAATCTACAGATGGAGACAGTCTCGCATCCTGTATCACTCCAATCTCCCTGTGATTCCATATTATCCACCACGTTACTCAGACACTTTGGGCACCGGGACTCTCCAACACGTGTACAACTACGAGGTGTGCAGGACGACTGACTCCAGAAGGAGTGACTGTAAGTTCGGCAGAGCTGGTAGTCAGAACGTGCTGATAATGGACCCCAGTTCTACAGGGACGATGCAGCGGATACAGAATGAAAAGAGCATCCTGGATGAACCAGACTCTCCTCTCGAGGTTAGAATTTGCTAGCCCTCTTTTCCTACGGTGAAGTGACGCTTTTAAATCACGCCCCTCTTAATTTCAGCACCCTAGAGAGCGACACGATTCCAAGTTCAAAACCAGGCATTTTCTCAAGTTAAATTTGTTTTGTTTTTTAAGGTTGCTGCTATGTTTTTTCAAATTTTTATTTACATCTAACTTGCACATCTCATATTCCTCATATAGATTCTCTTTCTTTCGTCGGTTTAATGTATCAAACAACACCGCCAACTCACAGGAGAACTGTTTCTGTTTTTATTCACAATCAAAGCATGTCTATTTTTTTTTGCACATTTCAGCTGCAATTTGATTTTATGAACTCAGAGTGCCGCTGTTGGCCAGTTTGTATGAGATTTACCGCAGACTCTTTGTCCCTCCCATAGTGTCTTTATTTTAGAGAAAGGAAGATATAGAACCAAAGTGTACTGTCTGGAATTTACCGGAGATACAGGACGTCGAATCCTTTTCATACCGGGAATATATTTAAAACCTTGTTGTCTTTTCATTTGTGGAAGTTAGATGACCAAATGGCTTTGATGGTTTACATTGGGATAACGTCTGACAGAACAATGAGAGGGCAAGTACTGTTGTTTTTGTCGGTCCTGTCTCTAAGCTCTGTGTTCGGACAGGTCAGCTATTCCATTCCGGAGGAAATGCCAAAGGGTTCTTTAGTCGGAAACATGGTAAAGGATTTTGGCTTAGATGTTAAAAGACTTAAATCGGGTAAGGCTCGCATATTTACTCGAGACAGTGGCGAATATATCGAGCTGAATAACGAAAGAGGAGTCCTCCTCATCAGAGACAGGATAGACAGAGAGGCGCTATGTGGACAAACAACGCCTTGCGCTTTGCATTTTCAGATTATATTAGAGAATCCGATGGAATTTTACAGTGTGACTATCGAAATCACAGATGTTAATGATAACCCTCCATCCTTCGAAAAGAACGACGTCAGATTTAAAATCAGTGAATCCGCCGTTAGTGGGGCTAAATTCATATTAGATCGTGCAGTTGATCCTGATGTAGGTTCAAATGGACTGCAAACATATCGACTTGAACCACGAGACAATTTTATTGTTAAATTACACGATCAAGCAGATGGAACGAAAAATGTGGAAATGGTTTTAGAGAAACCTCTTGACAGAGAAAAGCATGAACACTTGTCTCTAGTTCTGACGGCGGTAGACGGGGGAGAGACACAGATGACAGGAACAATGCAGATTCTGATCACTGTTTTAGACGTGAACGACAATGCTCCTGTTTTTACACAGGCCATTTATAAAGCCTCTATTAAAGAAAATGCACCAGTAGGAACAGTTGTACTGATAGTTACTGCTACAGATGCAGATCATGGATCTAATGGTAAAATAACTTATTCAATTTCAAGTATATTAGATCATGCACGTGGGTTATTTGAAGTGAATGATGAAAGTGGTGAAATTCGGCTGAAAGGAAATGTTGACTATGAAAAAGCTCGAACATTTCAGATAAACGTTCGTGCAAGTGATGATGGAGGACTAGTTGATTCCTGCAAAGTGATGATCGACGTCACTGATATGAATGACAATAAACCCGATATTCACATAATGTCTAAATCAAACCTAATATCAGAAGATGCTGAACCCGGTACTGTTGTAACAATGATAAATATTGAGGACGTTGACTCCGGTGAAAACGGTAGAGTGCAATGCAATATAAATGATAATATTCCTTTTGTGATGAAGTCTATAACAAATGATTTCTATAGTTTAATGACAGACAGCGGTTTAGATAGGGAGACAGCATCTACGTATAATATAACAGTGACCTGCTCTGATGAGGGAGTGCCCTCCCTCTCGAGCAGCGTCACTCTCGCCTTACAGATTTCTGATGTGAATGACAACGCGCCTGTCTTTGAGAGGAGCTCATATGAGGCCTACATTGTAGAAAACAACACACCAGGCCTCTCTATATTCACAGTGAAAGCCAGAGACGCTGACTGGAACCAGAATGCCCGTGTTTCTTACATACTGGAGGACTCCTCTGTTAACGGAGTGCCAGTCTCCTCATATGTGTCCGTTAGTGCTGATAGTGGAGTCATACATGCAGTGCGCTCTTTTGACTATGAGCAGATCAAAGATTTCCACTTCCGCGTTAAAGCGCAGGATGGAGGCTCTCATCCACTCAGTAGCAATGTGACTGTGAAAATACTGATCCAGGACCAGAACGACAACCCTCCTCAGGTTCTGTACCCAGTCCAGACTGGTGGCTCTCTGGTAGCTGAAATGGTGCCTCGTTCAGCAGATGTGGGCTATCTGGTGACTAAAGTGGTGGCTGTTGATGTGGACTCTGGACAGAATGCCTGGCTCTCCTATAAACTGCAGAAAGCCACAGACAGGGCGCTGTTTGAAGTGGGCTTACAGAATGGAGAAATAAGAACTATCCGCCAAGTCACTGATAAAGATGCAGTGAAACAAAGACTGACTGTTATAGTGGAGGACAACGGGCAGCCCTCTCGTTCAGCTACAGTCATTGTTAACGTGGCGGTGGCGGACAGCTTCCCTGAAGTGCTGTCGGAGTTCACTGACTTTACACACGACAAGGAGTACAATGACAACCTGACTTTTTACTTAGTGTTGGCTCTGGCTGTAGTTTCCTTCCTCTTCATCACGTGTTTAGTGGTTATTATATCAGTGAAAATCTACAGATGGAGACAGTCTCGCATCCTGTACCACTCCAATCTCCCTGTGATTCCATATTATCCACCACGTTACTCAGACACTTTGGGGACAGGGACTCTCCAACACGTGTACAACTACGAGGTGTGCAGGACGACTGACTCCAGAAAGAGTGACTGTAAGTTCGGCAGAGCTGGTAGTCAGAACGTGCTGATAATGGACTCCAGTTCTACAGGGACGATGCAGCGGATACAGAATGAAAAGAGCATCCTGGATGAACCAGACTCTCCTCTAGAGGTTAGAATTCATAGAGCTAAACCACGACCGATTTTTATGTAACGTTTAGTACCATGGACAGAGACACAACATCATTAGCATTACATCTATCTATCTATCTATCTATCTATCTATCTATCTATCTATCTATCTATCTATCTATCTATCTATCTATCTATCTATCTATCTATCTATCTATCTATCTACTTATCTATCTACTTACCTATCTATCTATCTATCTATCTATCTATCTATCTGGTTTTCCTGTGCTCTGAGAAGAAGACAGATATTGAACCACGTTTTATACATTTATGCAATTTCTTTTTACGTCCCTAAGTGCCGCTGTTGATTAGTTTGAGGAAAATAAGATCCCTTTCTAAAGCGAAGTCCTCCCTTCTCTGTCGTATTACAGCTTTATTTCTATCGGAAGTGGCTGTACAAAGACACCCCACTATTAAGCTCGCAACAAAATATTTCTGACGCGGTGGTGTTTTTTTTTAATCCATTTCGATTGTGGTTATGATGGGTGGAGGTTTTATATTTCCATGGAAGCTGTTGTTTCTCTGCATTTTTGTAGCAGAAGTAACCGTCGGACATGTCCGTTATTCTATACCTGAGGAAATGGCGACGGGCTCCCTTGTCGGGAATATCATTCAGGATTTGGGCTTGGATGTTAAGAGGCTGAAATCTGGGCGGGCTAGAATATTTACCGAGGACAGCAGTGAGTACGTCGGTCTTAATTTGGATAAAGGGACACTTGTAGTTAACAAGAGGATAGATAGAGAGGAGCAATGCGGGCTAGTGTCTCCTTGCTCTCTGCATTTTCAAATAATACTGGATAATCCTATGGAGCTCCACCGCATCGACGTGGAAATCCTTGATATAAATGACAATGCTCCGGTTTTTGCCAAGAGGGAAATGAATTTTGAAATTAGTGAATTGGCTGTTAGGGGAGCGCGGTTTTCTCTTGACAGCGCCAGAGACCCAGACGTTGGGTTGAATACTCTCCAAACGTATAAACTGAGTCCTACAGATCATTTCAAATTAAATATGCTATCTCGACCTGACGGAACTAAATATGCTGAAATGGTTCTCCAGACCTTGTTAGACAGAGAAAATCAAGAGGAACATAAACTAACGCTAACAGCATATGATGGCGGCGACCCCCCTAAATCAGGGTCTGTTAAAATTAATGTTATTGTAATGGATGCAAATGACAATGCACCTATGTTCGGCCAGTCTCTTTACAGAGTGACAGTTCCTGAAAATGCGTCAAGGGGCACTGTCATTTTAAAGGTTAGTGCCACGGATGCTGATAAGGGAACAAACGGAGAGTTAGTATATTCGTTCTCGCAAAATACAGACATTACATCATCTGTGTTTAATATGGATTCCCACACCGGGGAAATGACCGTGGGAGGTGAGTTAAATTACGAAAAAGTCAAGCATTATGAAATTGATGTAGAAGCTACAGATAAAGGAGGGTTGAGAGACACGAGCAAAGTGCTAATTGAAGTGACCGACGTAAATGACAATGCCCCTGTCATAAGCATCATCTCCCTCTCTAATCCCATACCAGAGGATTCGGCTCCAGATACAGTTATAGCTATGCTCAATATCAAAGACTTAGACTCGGGTAAAAATGGCCAAGTTAAGTGTTTTATTAGCCGAGATTTACCTTTCAAAATCAAGTCATCATCGACTAATTTCTATAGCCTGATGTCTGACGATGTATTAGACCGTGAAACAGTGCCTGAATATAACATAACAATAACAGCAATGGATGAGGGTTCTCTACCTTATTCAACAAACAAAACAATTCATTTAAGAATATCAGATGTAAACGACCACGCCCCAATGTTCCCACAACAATACCTGAATGCTTTTATCACTGAAAACAATTCACCTGGCATGTCACTCCTCTCTGTCAAGGCCAATGACAAAGACTCTGGGAACAATGCGCGTATTTCCTATTTTCTTGAGGATAGCCAACTGAATGGGATGTCAGCCTCGGCTTATTTTTCTGTGAATGCAGAGAGTGGAGAGATACTTGCTGTGCGGTCCTTCGACTATGAGCAAACGAAAGAGTTCCATGTTCGCGTCAAAGCTCAGGATGGAGGCTCTCCTCCACTCAGTAGCAATGTGACTGTGAAAATACTGATCCAGGACCAGAACGACAACCCTCCTCAGGTTCTGTACCCAGTCCAGACTGGTGGCTCTCTGGTGGCTGAAATGGTGCCTCGTTCAGCAGATGTGGGCTATCTGGTGACTAAAGTGGTGGCTGTTGATGTGGACTCTGGACAGAATGCCTGGCTCTCCTATAAACTGCAGAAAGCCACAGACAGGGCGCTGTTTGAAGTGGGCTTACAGAATGGAGAAATAAGAACTATCCGCCAAGTCACTGATAAAGATGCAGTGAAACAAAGACTGACTGTTATAGTGGAGGACAACGGGCAGCCCTCTCGTTCAGCTACAGTCATTGTTAATGTGGCAGTGGCGGACAGCTTCCCTGAAGTGCTGTCGGAGTTCACTGACTTTACACACGACAAGGAGTACAATGACAACCTGACTTTTTACTTGGTGTTGGGTCTGGCTGTAGTTTCCTTCCTCTTCATCACGTGTTTAGTGGTTATTATATCAGTGAAAATCCACAGATGGAGACACGAGCGCTTGTTTTACAAATCCACTGGGAATCTTCCTGTTATTCCGTATTACCCGCCCCTTTACGCAGACGTAGGAGGAACCGGTACGTTGAAGCAGACGTTCAGTTACGATGTGTACGGAACTACGGACTCCCGGAAGAGTGATATAAAGTGCTCTCAACCCTTCAGTCAGAGCACTCTGAGTGTTGACCATGGTGCTACCAGAACAGTGCCAAGGCCTAAAACAGAGTCAGAGAATTTGGTCACGGAGGTGAGATCAGCCTATTCCTTGCTTCCTGAATACACCTGTTCCCATGTTTTTTGTTTGCTTTGTGTGTGTACTTCAGTTCCACTGCTGCTCATCATTTGGACAGTTCTGGTACTGTGCCCATTATATTTATACTCCAAAGGTCTTTTCAGTTGCACACTATACTTATTGTGCCAAAAGTTTAGACAAGCACCAACACTGGACTTTTTACTCTGCCCCCTTTTGAGCTTTAACAATTCTTGCGTTTCGTTCTGTGCAAAATACAGCCCAATGCATCCCAATTCATTTCCAATTACTTGCTGCACACAGTCCAGCATTGTTGTTGACTATTCCATGTACAGAGGCCATAACTATATCTTCCTGTGTGGTTTTATTTTTTTATTTTTTATTTTTATGTGAAGTTCCCTGTTTAATATACTTGTTACTTATACTTGTTTGAATTATGACACTACATCATCTCCATGTGTTTTCATATTTTTGCTGCATCACCTTAATTCCATTCTTTGATATTAATATTGATTCGTTTATTACTAGTGCTGGCATTTACATGCAGCATATTGTGTTGAAACATGATGGTTTGTGCAGACAGACCAAGTAAAGATATGTTTAGTTGACTATATTTAAATCCCTTTCCGCTTCCACAGACTGAATTAAAATGTACCGTATGCCCTATCAGAGCATCATGTGATGACCTGCAGAGGTGTGAGAGAACAATACAAAAGCTACAATGAAAGAAATAGATTCCTGCTCATTCCTGCTAAAGCTTTGCTACAGACTGTGCTTGCATAGAAACACAGAACCATGCAGTGTACTACTTTCTCAGTGACCTAGTTCCCTTCACAACACGGTGAAGCCATAGACATAGAGCTGCACACACAGAGAAAAGGAGCAGGGATGGACACAGGGACACGATAACAAAGTTAGTTGGTGCAGATCAATAAATCAAATGCAAAGAGAGACAATAATATTGATTAAGCGGTTAGAAATATGCTAAAGGCGAAGAGAGAACGGTCAATTACAGATGCTGGTGAGACTGAGAACAAGAGAGAGAAGCAGTGTGATGGAGAGGCAGAGAGGCAGCGGGGGAGGGGAAGAGGCACGTGGTAACCGGCACAGTCTCCACCATCCCTGTGCAGCATTTGTGTTAGTGATGCACGGCAGCCATTTTGATCTGCAGCCCCTCTTCGTTGAAATATAGGGCTAAGGGAAGTCTCATGTGTGAAACAGTCATATCGGGCTATTACTGACTGTACTGTAAAGGACACAGACAGAGTGAGATATGTCTCGATAGAATATAAATGAATGGAAGACAAGAAGTAACAGGAGAGAGGGAGAGACATCTAGGCTACATATCTTATATAACAAATGAAGAGCGGATGTCAGAAATCAGGACAGAGGCTGAATGTGTTTGAACGCAAGAATATAATGATGAAAGAAAACTGAGCTTCCAAAAGAAATAAAGCTAGAAAGTATTGAAATCTAACAAAGACTGTAAAATAATGATTTTCCTATAGTCTGGTAATAGGAGCAACACAATAACCGGCTAGAATTGCTTTCTCCTGTAAGAGCCTCCGTCTGTGAGGGCTTACATTATGTGCTGCAAATGAAAGCCATGCACAGAGTAGTTTTCCCCTTTGTTGTGTGGTAAAAGTGACAGTGTGGTCGACTTGGCACAAATAACCCTGTCATTATAATGATGCCTGTGGTGAGGAAATGAATGCATGTGTGCAAAATATCTTTCTTCTTTCAAAGTTGGTGCATGGAAATAACATTTGTCTTTAGTTTAAGGGCACATAAAGCTTCACTTAAACATCTAGCTTGATGTATTAGTGATTACTAAAGGCTTGTTTGATGTGGCTGAGGATAGTCTGTATACAGTTATGTCTGCCGAGTTCAGTTCAGCTTTGGAAGAAGTACTATCAACTAGTATGCCTGGTTCATTCGCTCTGTGTGGTGCATGTGTTTCAGCAGTAAAGTCCCTGTGATGCTCAGGGCATGTGAAAATAGAAGCTGACAAACTACA
This sequence comes from Seriola aureovittata, assembly GCF_021018895.1. Classification (NCBI taxonomy): domain Eukaryota; kingdom Metazoa; phylum Chordata; class Actinopteri; order Carangiformes; family Carangidae; genus Seriola; species Seriola aureovittata. The sequence goes on along the minus strand of NC_079371.1, from coordinate 15,224,244 downwards.
AAGCAGAAACTTAGGTTAAGTGTGTTAACCCCTATATCCGCTGGAAGTAGTCTGTGATCGTTATTAGCCCACATCTGTGTCTGCTTTATCTGTTTCAACTGTGTTTGAACCATTATGTCTCATTTTCTTAGGTTTATAGTGGCAAACGTTTTTACTGAGTACCATAAATTATTTTGACCTCAGCAGCTCCATAGGGGTCAAAGCTCACCGGAATCTTTGCAACCAGCTACACAGTACGGTCTCTTTCATACGCTGTAACTCTTCAGTGTGTTGTTGTTTTATCTTTCTGTTTAAGAAACCTATGTTGGAGATGTCATCAGCCATCTTGCATCTCATGCAAGGCTCCCATCATCAGTCATCATCATTAAACCTGTTACTGACCACAAAACTGTAATCACATGCGGAAGCTCTCGGTTCCCACAAGCCTGAGCTCTTGTTTAAGTGTTCTGCGTTCATAGCTATGCTGTCTGGTGAGCAGCTGTGTGCCTATGTGTGTGCCGTGGGGCCCATCAACTTACTGTGCACCGTGTGTGTGTGTGTGGGGATGTTAATCTCTAAACCCTCATTGCAGTTTTGTTGATAAACTCCAGATATTTGAGATATCAGGGGCCTTAGGGTGTGACTTCATTCCCACAGAGGAGATGTACAACACTTTAATACACTGTGCATGATATTAACAGAGTAAAATAATATGTAGGTGCCTGAACTCAAATTTGGGTTCAGTTGTTCTGAAGTTGTCCATCAAACTATTTGTATCCTGTCCTACTCTGAGAGCACAGATCTCTATCAGTGGAGGGGCTGAAGCGCAAGAGACTCCTTTCAAATATGTATATAGCTTCAGTGCATCATACTCTCTCTAACAGATAACTGCTGGGGCCTGTCCCTCTGGCACTGTTGTTCTGCTGCTTCATACAAAGAGGTGCTTTTAAACGCACACAGGATAGAGCCAAGCAGTTAGAAAACATCCTTAAACTTAGGCTTCAAGCTCCTCTTCACCAATCATCCATCCTGCTTAAGTTTCAAGAACTATTCCATAGCAGACCATGATTGTTTTTTTTAATTATGGAAGGGGAAAAGTAAAAAGTATGTTAGAAGGAAATTAACACATCTTTACAGCCATTATTAGTAAAGTACATATTTTTCATGTAACAGTTGCTGATGTATTGCTTGGTAAAACATGTAGCAATGGCAGATTTATTGTTTAATATAGTGCTAAAGTAACAACTATTGTAAATAGGTATAGATAGGTAGCTGGTGAGGAGGGTTTGGCTGTCACTGTGGGATGTCAATCAGGACAAGGGAGTCAGGTATTCATTTCAAGATATTTATTCAGGATCTAGTTATAGTTGTAGCAGGTTTAAGGATTTGCGGTGTGTGTGTGTGTGTGTGTGTGTGTGTGTGTGTGTGTGTGTGTGTGTGTGTGTGTGTGTGTGTGTGGTGTGTGTGTGTGTGTGTGTGTGTGGTGTGTGTGTGTGTGTGTGTGTGTTGTGTGTGTGTGTGTGTGTGTGTGTGTGTGTGTGTGTGTGTGTGTGTGTGTGTGTGTGTGTGTGTGGGGGTGGTGGGTGGGTGGGTGGGTGGGTGTGTGGGGGTGGTGGGTGGTTTGGTCATTCAGACACACACCAGGAAAGAATAACAGGAGGTACATCCCCACACTGGAACTGTATTTCTAAACTACAAACTTAGTTATGTAACTAAACCTTGGAGCCCACACAACAGGAGTTATCTTGCCAACTGCTGAGAAGGTTTGCTTTTCACACTGGTAGGGGTGGTGGCTAATTACTAGCCAACACAAACTCATCCCTTTGAGAGTAAAGGAATATGACTTATATTAATGTGGGGTTATTAGCTGATCACTCTTTTTGTGCAACTATAGAACTATACTTCCACTAGTTTACTATAGTACTTTGCTATCTCTACCTTTGTTTGCACAATGTCAGATAAACTAGACATTTGTTTAAGAACATGCAAAAGATATTGTCTTTCAATGTGTGTTGGTGTCCCAGAGGTGGAAGTGTGAAGGTCTGTACTGGCTGATAGGATTACGCAAGGGATTACCTAGAACAGTGTAATATGGGGCAATGGCCAAGTTGTGTCAAGATTACAAAGACTGAGAAACAACATATCCACACAGGGTTTACTCAAATATATTCCAAAATTCCTCTAATTTTGATGTTCGTGTAGGGCATGTTTGTATGTGTGTTTTTGACTCTCAGAAGCTGTCAAACCATATCCAGTTCCCTTAATACTTTTAATGTGATTTAGAAGAAACACCCAGTCTTGCCTTGTAGCCAAATAAAGATGAAGTGCATTATAATTCCTATATCATAGTGTAGTTACAATATAATACATACATGTAATTATCAACGATTATATTAAGTTTGTTTTATATTGCATCCTAATTGAGTGATTACAGTATTTCTATAAATATTTGTTTTGATAAGATATTTATATTTTTATTCACTCTATCACTGTTGTTAGAATTGTGTCAAATTGTGGCTAAAACCGGAAGCTCACTGATCAGCAGTTGTTCATGGTTTCTAGCAGCCTTCCCTTTTCCTCCTGATCTCATTTTCTGCATCCCTCCCCTCCCCCTCTCCAGCTGCACCACTCTGCTGCAGAGAGAGAAAGACAGAGAGAAAAGGAGAGGGAGATTGCTCAGTGTAGGACATTTTGTTCTGTCTATTAAAAGACATTAAACTCCAAATGGTGTCATTTCATCCCTGTGTAGGTCATCATGTTCATGGCAAGAGGAAATATCTCCTATGCACCTCTTTTCATCCATTTGTTGGAAGATTCTTTAATACCCATGTGGTCTATAAACATGTGCTTTATTTGAAGAAGGTATTATCACTGTACACGTGTGTGTGTGTATGTGTGTGTGTGTGTGTGTGTGTGTGTGTGTCTAAGCACCATTTCTCTTCCATCCCTCTGTCTTCTTCTTTATCCTTCATGTTGTTTTTGTAACTCTTTTTTTAGCCACCATTGCCAGCTCGCAGGAAGCAGGGTGGGATGCGAGCAAGTGGGGTGGGATGTGTTACCATAGCAACAAGCTGACTCACTGGCAGGACTGTACCATTTTCATTGAGCCACAGGGGGTCAGCAGCAGATGCAGCCGCTAGTGTATGATGGTTCCATGTGTTTGTTGTTACTGGTAGGATGGAAGACACCCCTATTTTGGGCAACTAGGTGCAGCATCCTCAAACCTGGGGTGGGGATGATGATGGTGAAAAGGGAGGGGGAAGGGGTGATCATGGCTGCATGTGATATTTGCTCTGATCAGTGCTGCCCTGTTTGTTTTGTCTTCCCTTGTTTCAGCAAACGCACGTCCATGATGAAGACTGACTAATGTATAGGCTTAGATCAACCAATGTATTACTAGATTCTTTGTTTATATTATATGAATAGAAAAACAGCCTTGTGTATCTTTTGTTTCATTGTTGCTTGTTTTCCTGAGTGATCTGTTTATTTGTATGTATGTTTTTCGTAGCAACTACCTGATCTTATGCTATTACTTAAGATTTGTTCCTTTTTTATACACCCAGTGGGGAATTATTTTCACTTTTATTTAAACTGCAGTACATCAATCCAATTTTTTAAAAAAGCAGGTGCTGCTTTGCTTAGTCAAAGAAACTTAAATGTGTCCTCACAAAGACACTCATGCACACATCAGCTGTGACAAACACAGGGTCACAGATCAGAGAATCTCATTAATAAGGCATGGATTTATCTCAGGGCATCGCCTCGAGGCCCCCTGCTGTTGCTATGAGGGTAGTGGCTTTGTGCAGCAGTGCAGTGTTGTGGTTCAGGCTGAAGTGGTTGTATGTATACACATACAAGTATAGTATATATATATATATGTGTTTGAGGGGGGAGTTGATTGATGTACCCAGCTTCTATTGTGTGGCATGATCTTACATACCATAGATTAGCCAGTGAATGCTGGTGAAACTGATTATAGAACCATGACTGAAATTATTTTTGTTAGAGCAGCTACAGTGACCTGTAACTGGACTATGTAGTGCTATTCTCTACACCACTCGTCACTGAGGTAGAGCTACTTTTTCATGTTTATTGTACAGTTTTAAAGCAAAAATATCAAAATTTTCTGTTTTGTTCATTGTTATAATCATAACCCCTCGTACAAGGACAACAATACTAAAAGTTTCCCTCAAACTCCATCCTCTCAATCTATCTATCAATCTATCAATCTATCTATCTATCTATCTATCTATCTATCTATCTATCTATCTATCTATCTATCTATCTATCTATCTATCTATCTATCTATCTATCTATCTATCGCTCATTCCGTGTCTCTCACACACAAACACACCCATATGGCAATGTGAATATGTATTCAACATGCAAGTCTAATAATTGTTATATTATTATCATAATACATGAAATAACTGTATCATATTACTACATAATATTTTTTTCTATTGTTGAACAACAAAGCCACTATATAGTATGTGTTGATGGGCACTTAATTTTATCAGTGCTACAGTGACTGAAGTCTGACACAGTTACAGATCAAGTGACACATAATTGTTTCCACAAACTTTAATAGTTCATGTAAACACACAGCAGACTGTGAGCAATCCAATTATGAGACATGGTTTACTATAAAGCAAAATAAACAGAAATTACATACTCTGTGAGTCAACACACATAATCACACCCTCCTTCATTTTGAGCCCCATGGTAAGTATGTTGGAATGTGCACTTCCCAAACCCAAACTTTATTTTCTGACCACCAGTCTAACTGACATCCTTTCTTTCTTGTTTCTCTCTTTCATGTGCCCCTCTTGTTACCTGGTGTGGTTCCTGTTTCCTCCCTGACTCCTGTTAAATCCTGGCTCACCAAATAAGGTAAGAAATAGTTTTCATCAATATTGTTCAAAACATCAAACATATGCAGTAGTGCAGTCTTTCACGATTCTATAAACAGGACAGATTACTGACGCACTGACAGCTGAACATCATGCTCTAGATCACCATACAGTAATAGGATTCAGACACAAACTATAGCAGTGACTAGTTTCACAGTGTGTAAACATCACACATTGGCTCTGAGTCAAACAGTTAATCAGATTTTCCACAAGCGACACACATGTTAACATACCTCACAAAACATCTAGCACCACTGATGATGACATTAACCAGGCGTTGATGGACAGACCTTTTGTTAAAAGAAGATCATGAGTGACAGTGCGAGTGCCTTGATGCTCAAAACATGATGTGATTGTTACTCTGGATTACACTCATCATCACATTTAATAGTAGTCTTTTACCATTAACAGTATTTTAAATCAGCATTGAAAAAGTACTTCACTACATTTGAACCACACGTTTGAACAGTCAGACAGCTCTCCCCACTAACAGGCTTACAAGGTTTAAGAAAAGTATTAGCAGGAAACACCAACTGTTGAGGTAACTCATGCCTTAATGAAGTTGCAATGAATATACTGGCCAGCACTGTGTCTTGAATTTTAGCCTTTGGTTGGCGCTCAAGACCAACATACACTTTATATAGGCAATCAGAGAGCATGAAATTACACATTGTCAAATAAAGAGGCTGTGATTTGTAATGTTGATGTACTGGATTGGTTTATATCATTATTATTTATTTTTTAATCTTCATACACGCAGTCGCCAGTCTATCAGGTTCACCAAGCTACAACTAATGCAGTCTAATGTTGAAAGATATCCTACCTTCATGAACGTTATAATGTAATGTATTAATGTTTTTGTTTAAATTTTTTTCGAGAGGTGTTGATTCAACTGTACAATTGAGCACCACAATTGCCCTAACTCAAGTAGACAAAGACTAGAAAAAAACTTGTTATATGATGCAGACCAGCAACAACACCACACACTACAGCTTTAAAACATACCATGCAACTGATTCAGCAAACAAAATGTGAACATACTGTATGTTGAGTAGTATTACTAGTTTTTACAGGTCTCTTGTATTGCTTTGCATTGCAGCCTTCACGTTTAACTTTTTTCTAGTCACTCAGTATCAGTTCATCTGATACAGGTTTGGATACTAACCAAAAGTATGCATTAACTGCATAGTCATTTTTGTGTTGAGCAACGACCGTGTGAAGATGGGCTTAGCACAGTAGTTATGACAGTAGTCTCCTCACAGCAAGTGTATATACACTGGCCAACTGGCAGTCTGTGTGGGTGTAAATATAGTAATTGTGCAGTGTGTTAACCCTGTGATATACTGGTTACCTATCCAGGGTCTACCCTCCCTCCTGTCCATGGTGAGATGGAATATGCTCCAGCCTGTATAGGATAGAAAATAAATGAATGCTTGGATGGATTGCTTTGCCTTCCCTTGAATACTGATAAAATATCTGTAAGCTTTAGTAAAAAAAAAAAGGAAACCTCTTCAGCATTGTGTAGGCCTTCTGTAAATCAGCACCTGACAGTGAACATGTGCAATTTGAAGCTTAACTTGAAATTTTAAATGTGAATGAAATGCATGTGTGCTGTGCTTCCAAATGTGTACATTAGAAATATGCTTGATGTTTCTTGATGCCTACAAATATCACTCCTGGAAATAGCCTCCCTGGACTAGTAGCAAAAGCCTCAATACTATTTAAGAGTTGAATGGAGACGTGCTGTCTTCATAATTTAATCCTAAACTATGTCATTATATTACATCTCTGAATGTTTACTTCTCTTCCCTGTAGTAGGTATAACGTCAGAATAATAGATTTTTATATGGTCCCAAATTGTATTGTCACGAATGTGACTACATTCTTGAGCTTTCACTATATTATTTTCAGACTCTGTTTACAGCAGTACAACTTATTTGGGAGTGCTTCTGGTACGATGTAATCTTGTATATATTCCGGCATTCAGTTAGTTAAACAGTGAAAATGTTGAGGTCTAGTCTTCCTGGCTGCCCATTGTCTTCAGTGAGAGCCTATGTCACTGGCTGCTGCTGCTGCTGCAGCATGCAGCAGCAGAGGTTGGCCGCCTGTGTGGCGCTGTCCACCTCCGTGGTGCTGAAAGCAGCTTCAGCACTCTCCCCCTCCCTCTCACACTGCCTCTCTACATCTCCCTCTGTCGCCCACCTCCATTTAGAGCAGATGACTATTGCTCTAAATGCAGATATTTGAGTTTTTTCGTAATTATTTCATGTCGATTTGCATACGTTTTAGATGATAATTTTACCATTGAACTTCATTATCATTTTATATGTCAGCGTATAATTCCTGCAACCACACATGCATGGTGGTAATGGTTTTTTGAATGATGATGAAATATAGCACGTGCTAATCTGTCGCTAAAATGTACAACTGGTCGGCGATATTTGGGTAAATAATGCTGTGCATGTGCGTATGTGAGTGAGTGGAACCAAGAGAGAGAGAACAGCAGTAAACGTCGTCCTACATCATCTGAGCTCCCCCTCCCTTTTCATTTGCTCTATAGACCTCCATACGGGTATTTTACGTTGTCTGCTGACAGAGATATTTCTCTGAGGCTTGTTGAGAGCTGTGAAGACGTAATGACGTGTGTGCAGGCTGCACTGTCTTTCTCTGGCCACAGGAAGGCAACGAAGAGCCTTGTCAGCCACAGAGGCATGTGCATGCATGCAGGTAGATAGATGCAAGAGGACAGATGGATTAAGACAAAGAATTATATGAGTAGTCATAGTCTTTCAGTTATATGCAAGACACTGCACTTCAGTCATCTATTATCTAAAGCTCTTATATATAATTAGTGCATTTAATAGTCATCATATTTATATTTACAGTAAATTCTTAAATGCATTTAAAATCAGTTATAGGTGATGGGGAAACTGTTAAATGGGTAGTAGACTATTTAATGTTAAATAAGTAGTATTTATGATTTTGTATCTATATTTATAGTCTTTAGATATACATTTTTAAAAGCGTTGTGGGTAATCCGGAGATTGTTAGGTGAGTAGTATCTAATTATATTACATTTATTGTCCTAAAATATAAATTTTAAAACCGTTTTATGATGAAGGGGAGTCTAATGAGTAGTAGCTAATGACAGCTCATGTAACAGAGTCAAGGAAAACGGAATATTTTTTTCTGTGGATCATACTTTTACGTCACTGCTGTGTAGATGTTCACTGATGCCATGATTGGTGGAAGTAGGAATATTTTGTCCACCAATAGCATCCAGAGCTGTACAAAGAGATCTACTCCGTCTCACCGAGTAGATTCAGCGTCGTAACCATTCAATGCTCTGCACAGGAGGGGAAGGATATGCAGACACAAAGCATGACTGTCACTGTTATGTATGTAGACACATTTACATTGGATTATAGACCTTCTCTAATTAATCATTTAAGAAGTTGGGATTGGATTGAAAAGATATGGGATTTATGGAACGAGGAATAATGTGGAAAAAACTGCCTGCATGGCAGGTTTTTTTGTGGTGGCATCACTTCTTCCTATTGTGGACTACAATAGACGGACAGACTCGCTACAGCATCCCGGAGGAAGTGAAACAGGGCACTGTGGTAGGAAATCTAGCCAAAGATTTGGGTTTGGTTGTATCTGAACTGTATCGACGTAAATTACGGATAACCTCGGAAGCTGGTAAGCAGTATTTTAGTGTGGACTTGGGGAAGGGGGAACTGGTGGTGAGTGACAGGATAGACAGGGAGGAACTGTGCGGACAAAGACCGTCATGTTTGTTGCCTTTGGAGCTGGTTATAGATAACCCCCTACAGCTGCATAGAGTCGAAATTGAAATACGGGATACAAACGATAATTCTCCTAGTTTTCTTACTAAAGAGAAACTGTTGAAAATTGCAGAGCTGGTAAATCCAGGCGCGCGATTTCCTCTAGAAAGTGCACAGGATCCCGATGTTGGCACTAATTCTGTACGCTCATACCTCATAAGCAAAAACGACAATTTCAAGTTGACTGTAAAAAACCACAAGGACGGAAGAAAAATCCCTGAACTGGTTCTCGAAAAACCTCTTGATCGAGAAAAGCTGCCTGTACATGATCTTATCCTCACCGCTGTAGATGGCGGAGATCCGGTGCGCTCAGGGACATCTGAAATTAAAGTTATAGTACTTGACAACAATGACAATGCGCCACAATTTGATAGACAGGTGTATGAAGCTAATATCAGCGAAAAGGCAACACCTGGAACTGAAATATTGCAAGTTAAAGCTACAGATGCAGACGAAGGACTAAATGGAGAAATTGAATATTTCTTTGCTGAGCAAACTACGGATCAAATTTTATCATTATTTGACATTGAACCTTCTACTGGATATATTGTTGTCAAGGATATTTTAGACCATGAAACAAATTCTTTACACAGATTTGACATAATTGCTAGAGACAAAGGCAACCCTAAAATGGACGGGCATTGTAGCGTCGAAATTAAAATAGTTGACATTAATGACAATGTTCCTGAAATAATAGTGACGTCTTTAACAACACCTGTTCCAGAGGATTCTGCAATTGGAACAGTTATTGCATTAATTAGTGCAAAAGACCCAGATTCAGGTGACAATGGCAAGGTTACATTGACCGTGTCTTCCAAATACCCTTTCAAGTTAAATCCATCGGTTTCTAACCATTATTCATTGGTGACGAATGGGCCACTTGACCGTGAAAAAAATGGCCATTATAATGTCAAGATAAGTGCCACTGATTCTGGAAAACCCCCTTTATCGAGTGAAAAAATAATATTAGTTGAATTATTAGATGTAAATGACAACCCACCTGTTTTCTTCCAGTCTTCTTATGTCGTTTATGTAAAAGAGAACCATCCTCCTGGGAAGATTTTGTACTCAGTATCAGCCTCTGATCTGGATTTTGGTGAAAATGCTAAAATCTCTTACTCTATACTGAACTCTAAAGTGCAGGACGTTTCTGCCTCGTCGTATGTTTACATTAACTCAGATAACGGCAGCATCTACAGCATGCACTCGTTTGACTATGAGAAACTGAAGGTGTTTCAGATTCAGGTGCAGGCAAAGGATCAGGGCTCTCCGTCTCTCAGCAGCAACGCCACTGTCCATGTTTTTATCCTGGACCAGAACGACAACGCCCCCGCTGTTATTTACCCCTCCTCCGCTGCCCTGGGCTCCCTCTCTCATCAGAGGATGCCCCGCTCCGCTAAAGCGGGTCACCTGGTTACTAAGGTGACGGCCGTGGACGCTGACTCGGGCCATAACGCCTGGATCTCCTACAAACTGGCGGAGGCCACAGACGCCTCTCTGTTCACTGTCAATCTGTACACAGGGGAGGTGAGGACTAAACGTGCTGTGTCCGAGCAGGACGACTCCTCTCAGAGGCTGCTTATAGAGATCAGGGATGACGGGGAACCGGTCCAGTCCTCTACCGTCACGGTGTCCATCCTTCTGGAGGACGGTCTCCATGAGCCCATCTTGGACCTCCGACAGAAAGCGACTGAGCCCAGCAAGAAAACTGGGAGAATCACCCTTTATTTGATTCTGTCTCTGGCCTCGGTGTCCGTGCTGTCTCTGTTGACTTTTCTCATCTTAGCGGTTAAATGCATCAGGAGCAGCAGAGGCAGCGGTAGCTGCTGCATGAGACGGACCGACTGTGATGATTACAAGAATCCCAACAGAAACCTGCAGATTCAGCTCAACACTGATGGACCTATAAAGTACGTGGAGGTCCTGGGAGGAGACATGTTGTCTCAGAGTCAGTCCTTCAGGTCCTGCATGTCTCCAATGTCAGAGTACAGTGATTTCACTTTGATTAAGCCCAGCAGCACCACTGACTTTAAGGAGGTGATCAGTGTCCTCGATGCGTCTTTACCCGACAGCACCTGGACCTTTGAGAGTCAGCAGGTGAGCAGAAAACAGCCATCTTCTTAATGAAGAAAATATAAAGATCATGGCTATTTGTTGTTAAGTACAAGAAATAATTATATCATAGTCTGTTATGAAAGTCCATCCATCCATCCATCCATCCACCAATCTACCATGGCTGGAAAATATTGTTTTCATCACACGTTTTTCTATCTATCTATCTATCTATCTGTTGGGTCTGAGCTCTACCTGGGCACCATTATGTTAACAGTACTCTACCTCATGAGCTGGACACCAAATATGTTAGATTTCGGTTGTTTATCAATTTATTGGCTATCAAAAATTAAGAAAATATTAATATTAAAAATATTGATATTAAATAATAACTTTAAAATGAATTAAAGTTCACGGGGCACCAGCCTAAACTAATAGGCAAAATAGCCAATATGGTTTTAGTCTCAATTTATTACCATTAATCTGGAACTCTGATTAACCATTAGCTTACTAACTATAACCAAATTACCAAATCAATAGTAAGTTACAGTTGAAGGATTGGAATTCTACCGAGTAAAGGTTGGCAATATTCACGCTTGTGCAACATTAAACACACCAGTAGTTATACTTAAAAGGCATTTATTTACAATGGAGCAGAGTAAAATACAATGTCTAATCTAGTGTATACAGGTGTGTGTGTGTGTGTGCGTGTGTGTGTGTCTGTGTGTGTGTGTGTGTGTGTGTGTGTGTGTGTGTGTGTGTGTGTGTGTCTGTGGGGACACAGACAAAGGCAAGATGGCCGACTCAAAGTGGTCACTGTGACCACATGACCTGAACAAAGAAGACTACACAAGATGGCGGTAAACAAAGAAACTACTAAAATGGCGGCTGAGACCACCTAGTGTGTGTGAGAGGGAAGGTGTGAGTTTCTTTGTTAGCCTAGCTCATGTAATCTAAAGGTACCAGGTTAGAGGGGGAAGGTTAGCTTCATGCAGGTTCTAGGACTGAGACGTACTGCTATGTGTGTGAACATACGAGTACTCGATTAACTGTATGACTGACCACAACCTAAGCAAACATTGCAACAACAAGACATCAATCAACAATTACATTAACAAGTTAAGACTTCTGCTGATTAGCTATGCCGTGCTATGCTGTGCTGGGAGAGGTTAGGCCCAGTCCGTTAACGTTACCCAATCCTTGGAACAAGCAAAGAGGTCCTTTCCAGTGTTTTGTAAAGTCCAGTGAGTTGGGAGGCTTCCTGGTGGAGTAAAGTCCTGTCTGGCTGTGTTGCTTGCTGTTATCTCCCTTGTTCTCCTCACAGAGTTAGCTGTTCCATGCTAACTCTGCTACGACTCCTGTTGCTTGGAAAATCAGCTGGCCTTGTATTGTAGCTGCTGATTCTGAAGAGGATTTGGTTCACTCACAGTTAATCCGAAGCAGGTCGCTGCTGTGGAGGAGAAGAGTGTTTGCAGGCTGCTGTTAGCAGGCCGGCAAGAGAGCTAGTTTCTCAGGTAACAGAGCTGACCTGGGCTGGGGCCTTGTTGCCCTTTTAAGAACCGAGAGAAGAGGGCTGGAGCTGTTCTCCAGAGCAAGCCAAGAAGGGAAGAAGAGTGAGAAGGGGTCTAGAAGACTGGTTTTGTTTGGTGACACCCTTGGGGGTCACATGTCACACGCTGACCATGGCTGGCCAGTAAGGTCCGTGGGGGGAAGGGTCATCCCCAGGTGTGAACGGTGAGGAACTGTGGAGTGTGAATTCCTTTGTCCAGTGGAGCAAAGAAACATTTGGTCTATTGAATGATTGAGTCCCAACATATCTATCTATCTATCTATCTATCTATCTATCTATCTATCTATCTATCTATCTATCTATCTATCTATCTATCTATCTATCTATCTATCTATTTATCTATCTATCTATCTATTTATCTATCTATCTATCTATCAATGTTTGGTTAAATTCTTAAAATCATATTTGGCAAGACTGTGTTCGGAAACATTTGAAACAACTGTGTTCAAGACATCTGTTAATACAGTCTCACACATTTCCATAGCCTTTCCTGAATAGTTCAGCACCACGACCGTGGACAGTGACTCTTAGTGGGATACAGGGATGCTTACACTATACAGGCTTGTGATTTACCTGTGTGAGCGTGTGAGCTTTGCTTCTATACTTGATTATCTTTTCAAAAAAAAAATGTCGTTCCCAAAAAAATGTAAAAAAAAAAAAAAAAAAACATTCTACTGTGGAGATTGTGATTTTTTTTATTTTATTTTTTTTTTTACATCTGACGTAACTTTATCCGGGTCTATTTCCTATCTGTCTTTTCTTTGCATTCTTTGACGTCCCTATTTCCTGGTAATAATTGCCTTTGGTTAAAGGGAAGGGGCACAAGCACAATAGATGCTGCGTCTTTAAGAGTCTCGATCGGTTCCCCTCTCATTGGATGGTTGAAATAAATGCTGTGCACCAATAGGATTCAAGACTGTACAAAGCAATCTACTCCCTGCCCCCATGCAGTCTATGCGCTGTAACACTTAGACCGCAAAGAGCAAGAGGAGAGACAGCAATGAGCTCGTTTTTTACAATATGAAAATTTTATATTTCGGTTTACATCCGTGCTCAGTAATTTGTGATAAATGTTCAATGGGAATATTACCTGCAATGATGGATTTCATGATTTTTCTATACACAATGTCGATTGGAATTAATGTGTTATAGCGGACCAAGGATGACAAAGAGAATAGGATATCGAGACTGGAGGTGGCAGGCGCTTTGGTGGCATCATTTCTTTCTCTTATGGACTACAATACACGGACAGACTCGTTACAGCATCCCAGAGGAACTAAAACAGGGCTCTGTGGTAGGAAATCTAGCCAAAGATCTGGGTTTGGGACTATCTGAGATCTTTGACCGTAAGCTGCGAGTCGCCTCTGAGGCTGGTGAGCAGTATTTCAGTGTGGATGCGGGGAAGGGCGAGCTGGTGGTGAATGACAGAATAGACAGAGAGGCTTTATGTGGACAAAGCGCCAGCTGTGTGTTGCCTTTGCAGGTTGTAATTGAAGATCCATTACAACTTTTTCGTGTTGAAGTTGAAATACAAGACATTAATGATAATTCACCCAGATTCCCATCAAATGATATCACATTGGAGATTGCAGAATCGACAGTTGTGGGTGTTCGATTCCCTTTAGAAAGCGCCATAGACCCAGATGTGGGCAGTAATTCACTGAAGTCATACACTCTCAGTAAAGATGAATGTTTTAATATTAGAGTTAAAGAAGTTGCCGGTGGAAGGAAAGTCCCTGAGTTGATTTTAGCAAAGGTTTTAGATAGAGAGAAAAAGGCTGTTCATAAGCTTTTGTTGACCGCCGTAGATGGAGGCAACCCAGTGAGATCAGGAACCTCTCAAGTATCTATCAAAGTCCTTGACATCAACGACAACGTTCCAGCTTTTGAGAAAAACTTGTATAAAGTATCAATTAATGAAAATACTGCAGAAGGTGCAATGATTGTACAAACAAAAGCAACAGATATGGACGATGGTCAAAACGGAGAAATAGAGTACTCATTTGGAGCGCACACATCAGATGTTGTTCTCTCTGTTTTTAATATTGATCAGTTATCGGGAACTATATTTCTTAAAGGAAAACTAGATTTTGAATCAACTTCAAATTATGAAATAGACATAAGTGCGAAAGACAAAGGCAGTCCGAGAATGGAAGGGCACTGTACTGTGCATGTTGACGTTTTAGATGTTAACGATAATGCCCCAGAAATAATACTCACGTCTCATCCAAAGCCAGTGCGAGAAGACTCCCCTAATGGCACCGTGGTAGCTTTACTCAGTGCCCGAGACCTAGACTCCGGTGATAACGGTAAAGTGACATTACAGCTCCCTAAGAAATCGCAATTTGCCCTGAAACCATCGTTCTCACAAAATTACGCACTGGTTACCAGAGGCATTTTAGATAGAGAAAATGTTTCCGAATATTATATTGAAATAACAGCCACTGATTCAGGCTCTCCTCCTCTTTCCAGTAAGAAAACTATACCAGTCAGCATTACTGATGTGAATGACAACCCTCCTGTATTCACTCAGCCCTCCTATAATGTATATTTAAAAGAGAATGGGGTACCAGGATCTATACTGTACTCAGTATCAGCCTCTGACCTGGATTTTGGTGAAAATGCTAAAATCTCTTACTCTATACTGGACTCTAAAGTGCAGGACGTTTCTGCCTCGTCGTATGTTTACATTAACTCAGATAACGGCAGCATCTACAGTATGCACTCGTTTGACTATGAGAAACTGAAGGTGTTTCAGATTCAGGTTCAGGCAAAGGATCAGGGCTCTCCGTCTCTCAGCAGCAACGCCACTGTCCATGTTTTTATCCTGGACCAGAACGACAACGCCCCCGCTGTTATTTACCCCTCCTCCGCTGCCATGGGCTCCCTCTCTCATCAGAGGATGCCCCGCTCCGCTAAAGCGGGTCACCTGGTTACTAAGGTGACGGCCGTGGACGCTGACTCGGGCCATAACGCCTGGATCTCCTACAAACTGGCGGAGGCCACAGACGCCTCTCTGTTCACTGTCAATCTGTACACAGGGGAGGTGAGGACTAAACGCGCTGTGTCCGAGCAGGACGACTCCTCTCAGAGGCTGCTTATAGAGATCAGGGACGACGGGGAACCGGTCCAGTCCTCCACTGTCACGGTGTCCATCCTTCTGGAGGACGGTCTCCATGAGCCCATCTTAGACCTCCGACAGAAAGCGGTCGAGCCCAGCAAGAAAACTGGGAGAATCACCCTTTATTTGATTCTGTCTCTGGCCTCGGTGTCCGTGCTGTCTCTGTTGACTTTTCTCATCTTAGCGGTTAAATGCATCAGGAGCAGCAGAAGCAGCGGTAGCTGCTGCATGAGACGGACCGACTGTGATGATTACAAGAACCCCAACAGAAACCTGCAGATTCAGCTCAACACTGATGGACCTATAAAGTACGTGGAGGTCCTGGGAGGAGACATGTTGTCTCAGAGTCAGTCCTTCAGGTCCTGTATGTCTCCAATGTCAGAGTACAGTGATTTCACTCTGATTAAGCCCAGCAGCACCACTGACTTTAAGGAGGTGATCAGTGTCCTGGATGCGTCTTTACCCGACAGCACCTGGACCTTTGAGAGCCAGCAGGTGAGCAGAAAATAGCCATTTATCTTAATGAAGAAAATATAAAGATCATGGCTATTTGTTATTTAGTAGAAGAAATAATCATATCATAGTCTGTTATGAAAGTCCATCCACCCATCCATCCATCCTTCAATCCACCAATCTACCATGGCTGGTAAATATTGTTTTCATCACACGTTTTTGCAATCTCTATTATAAATTCTGATTTCCGTGTAGGAAAAACCAAGTTACGTGTATGAAATGCCTTCAGAAACAATGAAAATAACTATGTTAAAGGCATGTATCAATTTAGTGTTACATGTACACATCTGAACAATTCAGCACCATGACAGCGGACAGCGACTGTGAAATGCGCCCACTATCGTGTAGCGTTACAACATTGTTGATGTATTTAGGCTACTCTTTACAATTATATACAGTATATAACTGTTCAATATTTCTCATGCTTTCACATTTTTCTGGGATACGAAATTTAATTGTATCTCTTGATTGTTTTGGGTGCTGACTGACAGGCGTTCTTCCATTTTTTTTATTTGTGTCAATGACAAGGTTCCCCATATTATTTGACTGTCATAGATACTTGTTCAGTCAGATGAAAGCACAGAAGGAGAACAAATGCTGCCACTTTAAGAGTCTCGATCGGTTCCACTCTCATTGGATGGTGGGAATGGATGCTGTGCACCAATAGGATTCAGAACTGTACAAAGCAATCTCCCCCTTGCCCCCATGCAGCCTCAGCGCTGCAACACTTAGAATACAATGAGCTCGGGAAGAGACGGCAATGGGCTCGCGTTTTCTAAAATTTAACCATATACATTTTAGCTTACAACCATGTTCAGACACTGTGATACTTTTTCTTTTGGGGTTTTTCCTACTATCATGGATTTCAGTATTGCTATAAATGAGATCTCGTTTGGAATTAATGTGCTATAACGGACCAAGGATGACAAAGAAAATAGGATACCGCGACTGGAGATGGCAGGCTCTTTGGTGGCATCATTTCTTTCTCTTGTGGACTACAATAGACGGACAGACTCGTTACAGCATCCCGGAGGAACTAAAACAGGGCTCTGTGGTAGGAAATCTAGCCAAAGACCTGGGTTTAGGATTATCTGACATTTTTGATCGTAAATTGCGAGTCGCCTCTGAGGCTGGTGAGCAGTATTTCAGTGTGGATGCGGGGAAGGGCGAGCTGGTGGTGAATGACAGAATAGACAGAGAGGCTTTATGTGGACAAAGCGCCAGCTGTGTTCTACCTCTCCAAGTAGTTGTTGAAAATCCTTTGCAGTCTCATCGAATTGAAGTAGAAATAAGAGACATAAATGATAATTCACCTAATTTTCTTACACAGGAGATAAACCTTAAAATACCAGAATCAGTTGCGCTTGGCAAACGCTTTCCTTTGGAGAGCGCAGAGGACCCAGATGTTGGAAGCAATTCTTTGAAAACCTACTCTCTAAGCAAAAACGATTATTTTTCTCTCAAATTTAAAGACACAAAAAACGGAAAAGCCGTCCCTGAATTAGTGTTAGAAAAGCCATTAGACCGAGAAAAGAATGCTCTTCATCATCTGCTGTTGACAGCATTAGATGGAGGAAACCCAGTCACCTCGGGAACTTGTAAGATCACCATTACTGTAATTGATAATAACGACAATTTTCCAGTGTTCAATGAAAATGAATACAAAGTCTCTTTAAAGGAGAACAGCACCAAAGGAACATTTGTTATCAAACTTACAGCTACAGATGCTGACGATGGTCTTAATGGTGAAGTTAGATATGCTTTCGGGTCCCGCACTCCAGACTTCGTGTTATCAACATTTGAAATCAACGACATGACAGGCGAAATTGTATTAAAAGGAATATTAGATTATGAAAGCTATAGATCATATCTTATCGATATAACTGCTAAAGACAAAGGCGTCCCCGAAATGGAGGGTCACTGTCGTTTACAGCTGGACGTAGAGGACATAAACGATAATGCTCCAGAAATTGTGCTCACTTCAAAACCCAGTCCAGTACGCGAGGACGCACCAAGTGGCACAGTTGTGGCTTTAATCAGTGCGCGAGACCTCGATTCCGCTAATAACGGTAAAGTGAAACTACAGCTTCCCAAACATTCTCCTTTCACTCTTAAACCGTCATTTTCTAATAATTATGAACTGGTTACCAGTGGTCCTTTAGACAGAGAGAGTTTCTCAGAGTATAATGTCGAGATAACTGCCACTGATTCAGGCTCTCTTCCTCTGTCCAGTAAGAAAACTATACCAGTCAGCATCACTGATGTGAATGATAACCCTCCTGTATTCACTCAGCCCTCCTATAATGTATATTTAAAAGAGAATGGGGTACCAGGATCTATACTGTACTCAGTATCAGCCTCTGACCTGGATTTTGGTGAAAATGCTAAAATCTCTTACTCTATACTGGACTCTAAAGTGCAGGACGTTTCTGCTTCGTCGTATGTTTACATTAACTCAGATAACGGCAGCATCTACAGCATGCACTCGTTTGACTATGAGAAACTGAAGGTGTTTCAGATTCAGGTTCAGGCAAAGGATCAGGGCTCTCCGTCTCTCAGCAGCAACGCCACTGTCCATGTTTTTATCCTGGACCAGAACGACAACGCCCCCGCTGTTATTTACCCCTCCTCCGCTGCCATGGGCTCCCTCTCTCATCAGAGGATGCCCCGCTCCGCTAAAGCGGGTCACCTGGTTACTAAGGTGACGGCCGTGGACGCTGACTCGGGCCATAACGCCTGGATCTCCTACAAACTGGCGGAGGCCACAGACGCCTCTCTGTTCACTGTCAATCTGTACACAGGGGAGGTGAGGACTAAACGCGCTGTGTCCGAGCACGACGACTCCTCTCAGAGGCTGCTTATAGAGATCAGGGACGACGGGGAACCGGTCCAGTCCTCCACCGTCACGGTGTCCATCCTTCTGGAGGACGGCCTCCATGAGCCCATCTTAGACCTCCGACAGAAAGCGGCCGAGCCCAGCAAGAAAACTGGGAGAATCACCCTTTATTTGATACTGTCTCTGGCCTCGGTGTCCGTGCTGTCTCTGTTGACTTTTCTCATCTTAGCGGTTAAATGCATCAGGAGCAGCAGAAGCAGCGGTAGCTGCTGCATGAGACGGACCGACTGTGATGATTACAAGAACCCCAACAGAAACCTGCAGATTCAGCTCAACACTGATGGACCTATAAAATACGTGGAGGTCCTGGGAGGAGACATGTTGTCTCAGAGTCAGTCCTTCAGGTCCTGCATGTCTCCAATGTCAGAGTACAGTGATTTCACACTCATTAAGCCCAGCAGCACCACTGACTTTAAGGAGGTGATCAGTGTCCTGGATGCGTCTTTACCCGACAGCACCTGGACCTTTGAGAGCCAGCAGGTGAGCAGACAGTAAAATCTTTTATCTGTAAATTCTCACTGAAGATTAATTTTAATTTCTCATGTCTTATTACTGGGCTTTCTTCGATGTACTTGATTTGATATGATGCATGCAAAGTTTTTAAAGCATCACCTACTCAAATTCATGTCACCAGAATAATTTTTAAGTGACACATAACAGAGCATTGTGGTTTTTGCTGACACATTTTGTGTCATGTGTTTTTCTACACTCATGCCTCTGAAAATTATCAATTTATGGCTAAAATACCTGCGTATTCCTCACAAACCGCTTCCTGAATGTGAAAAATAAAAATGAAAGAACGTTGAGGTAACTTGTTGTAGATGAATGTTAGCCCATATGTATCATTTTAACATAGGCCTGCTTAAGCATTACAACTATATTCTGCTAAAGCTTATAAAGACTTAGACTGCCTTTAGTTGCTATAAGGCTTTATGACAGCACCTGTTATGTGACTGGTTGCTTGATTCAAACAGTCACGCAATATAAGCAAGTACGTTTCTTTTGAGGATGTGTTAGTGATCATTGTAACTACCTAATTCAAATCTCAGCATGTACTGTAAGGGTCATTTCGTTTTTCATATAGGTGTGGATTTCATATTGACACATCTTGCAAAATCGGCATGAATGTAATCATGCAAATCGCGCAATGAATGACTTTCCAATAACTGTTAGAATACCAAAAAGCAGGAAAAGAGAGGAAAAAAAGCATCGCATGTTTAATGAGCGCCTTCGATTTCATTTAATTACTATTATAAGAAGCGCCTCATTGTGCCATTTCACACATTCTTGACTTGCACTGCTGGGTCTGTGACACATTTCTGTATCGAGCTTATTGGATGTAGGTTAGATGCTGTGCACCAATAGCATTAGGAGTTGTACAAAGAGATCTACTCCCTCCCCCATCCATCCTCACCATTGTAGCCAGTGTAATGCTCCAACCCGAGATGAGAGGAGGACGCGCTTAAACACTCAGATTAAAAAATATGTCTTTAATTTACAGCTCAGGATGCATAAGTATTGGTATCTTTGGAGTACAACAAGATTATCGTTGATGGATTTTCACATTCACCTCTTTGTTCTAAACGATATGTCGATGGGAAATAACGTCCTATTGTAACGGACCGGTGATGACAAAGAGAATGGGATACCGAGACTGGAGATGGCAGGCGCTTTGGTGGCATCATTTCTTTCTCTTGTGGACTACAATAGACGGACAGACTCGTTACAGCATCCCAGAGGAACTGGAGCGGGGCTCTGTCGTAGGAAACATAGCCAAAGATCTGGGTTTGGGACTTTCAGATATTTTTGACCGTAAACTGCGAGTCGCCTCTGAGGCTGGTGAGCAGTATTTCAGTGTGGATGCGGGGAAGGGCGAGCTGGTGGTGAATGACAGAATAGACAGAGAGGCTTTATGTGGACAAAGCGCCAGCTGTGTTCTACCTCTGCAGGTTGTAATAGAAAATCCGTTACAGTTGCACCGGATAGAAGTGGAAATAAGAGACGTAAATGACAACGCTCCTAGTTTTCTCAAAAGCGATCATGTAATAGAAATTGCTGAATCCACCGTTGTAGGCGTGCGTTTTCCCTTAGAGAGTGCAGAGGATCCAGATGTTGGGAGTAACGGATTAAAGTCGTACACTCTAAGCAAAGACGATTGCTTTATTTTAAAAGTAAAAGAAATTGAAAATGGTAGAAAAATACCCGAATTAGTGTTAAATAAATCATTAGACCGAGAGAAAAAAGCGATTCATAATTTATTTCTTACTGCTATGGACGGAGGAAACCCGGTCAAGTCAGGAACTTCAAAAATAACTATAACTGTACTTGATATTAATGATAATGTGCCATTATTCGAAAATGCTTTTTATAAAATTGCTGTTCAAGAAAACACTGCAAACGGTTCATTTTTAATATCAACAAAAGCAACAGACATAGATGAGGGTCCAAATGGAGAAATTGAGTACTCGCTTGGCATACACACACCACCATCGGTGCTGTCATTGTTTCATATTGATGCTGTAACTGGAGATATATATTTGAAGCAACAGTTAGACCACGAAGATCAAACTTCATATCGAATAGACGTCAGTGCTAGAGACAAAGGCTTGCCTAAAATGGAAGGTCACTGCAGTGTGCAGGTGGATGTCTTAGACGTTAATGATAATGCTCCAGAAATTGTGCTGACTTCAAAACCCACTTCTGTGCCCGAAGACTCTCGAGGTGGGACAGTAGTAGCTTTGCTCAGTGTCCGAGACCTTGATTCAGGAGATAACGGTAAAGTGGTGTTAAAGCTTCCGAAGGGGTCTCCCTTTACTCTTAAACCATCATTTTCTAATAATTACGCACTGGTTACTAGTGGTCCTTTAGACAGAGAGAGCTCCTCACACTATGATATTGAAATAACAGCCACTGATTCAGGCTCTCCTCCTCTGTCCAGTAAGAAAACTATACCAGTCAGCATCACCGATGTGAATGATAACCCTCCTGTATTCACTCAGCCCTCCTATAATGTATATTTAAAAGAGAATGGGGTACCAGGATCTATACTGTACTCAGTATCAGCCTCTGACCTGGATTTTGGTGAAAATGCTAAAATCTCTTACTCTATACTGGACTCTAAAGTGCAGGACGTTTCTGCCTCGTCGTATGTTTACATTAACTCAGATAACGGCAGCATCTACAGCATGCACTCGTTTGACTATGAGAAACTGAAGGTGTTTCAGATTCAGGTTCAGGCAAAAGATCAGGGCTCTCCGTCTCTCAGCAGCAACGCCACTGTCCATGTTTTTATCCTGGACCAGAACGACAACGCCCCCGCTGTTATTTACCCCTCCTCCGCTGCCCTGGGCTCCCTCTCTCATCAGAGGATGCCCCGCTCCGCTAAAGCGGGTCACCTGGTTACTAAGGTGACGGCCGTGGACGCTGACTCGGGCCATAACGCCTGGATCTCCTACAAACTGGCGGAGGCCACAGACGCCTCTCTGTTCACTGTCAATCTGTACACAGGGGAGGTGAGGACTAAACGCGCTGTGTCCGAGCACGACGACTCCTCTCAGAGGCTGCTTATAGAGATCAGGGACGACGGGGAACCGGTCCAGTCCTCCACCGTCACGGTGTCCATCATGCTGGAGGACGGTCTCCATGAGCCCATCTTAGACCTCCGACAGAAAGCGGCTGAGCCCAACAAGAAAACTGGGAGAATCACCCTTTATTTGATTCTGTCTCTGGCCTCGGTGTCCGTGCTGTCTCTGTTGACTTTTCTCATCTTAGCGGTTAAATGCATCAGGAGCAGCAGAAGCAGCGGTAGCTGCTGCATGAGACGGACCGACTGTGATGATTACAAGAACCCCAACAGAAACCTGCAGATTCAGCTAAACACTGATGGGCCTATAAAGTACGTGGAAGTCCTGGGAGGAGACATGTTGTCTCAGAGTCAGTCCTTCAGGTCCTGCATGTCTCCAATGTCAGAGTACAGTGATTTCACACTCATTAAGCCCAGCAGCACCACTGACTTTAAGGAGGTGATCAGTGTCCTGGATGCGTCTTTACCTGACAGCACCTGGACCTTTGAGAGCCAGCAGGTGAGCAGATGAAAGGTCATTTTGATGTTCCCAGCATATGTTTATTAATTTTCTATATTTAAAAAAACATATCAAGATATTTAATTGTCATCTGATGATCCCTTTGCCATGGTAAAATATGAAAGCCTGCCTTCTCAACTCTATTTTTATCAGCTTCATATGTATGAAATTAAACAGTGAGCACTCTGGTATCGTTTTTGTCAGGTGCCCATTAAGTGCGCAACGACTAATTTGACTCGGCAACACCTCAATTTCATTGATTCGGAAATTGGCATTTGCTAAAAAAGATTTGGCTAAATAGATGAAAAAGGGGCCGTGTGCTTTTGTATTATGATAGTGGCAAAATTTTACATTTTCATTTTAAATATTAGCAAAATTAGTAATTTCTTGCTTCAAGAACGACTTTAACCTTTCATACATGCCTTGTTAGAAAGGACCGAGGTTTTGATTAGCTCGCTTATATTCTTTTCTGTGAATGGACATTTTGTTTGATTTTATGAAAGTCATAATGTTTCAGCAATACAATTTTAAAACCGAGAAATGAGATATTTCTTACACATATCACACACAGCAGTGCATCTATGTTGACTCTCATGAGCGCAGCTGTGTCTTTAAATGCACTGCTCAGTCCTTTTACTATTGGATGCCAGTGATGGGAGCTGTGCTCCAATCACATACAGAACTGTACAAAGAGATCTACCCCCTCCCCCTCGCAGCTTCAGCACCGTAAACGTTAACAATGCAAAGAGCTAGAGGACGGTGGATGCTGCGTTTATATCTTGGAGATGAAATCGACACCGCTCATTTAAGTTTCAGACATGAACAAAAATGCTTTATATGTGTGTATGGGAGTAGTTAATGCTCTCTTGGAACTGGCTTTTATCTTCGATTTTCTCGATGGGAAATAACATATTTTAACGGAACTGAGATGACAAAGAGAATGGGATACCGAGACTGGAGATGGCAGGCGCTTTGGTGGCATCATTTCTTTCTCTTATGGACTACAATAGACGGACAGACTCGTTACAGCATCCCAGAGGAACTGAAACAGGGCTCTGTGGTAGGAAATCTAGCCAAAGATCTGGGTTTGGGACTTTCAGATATGTTTGATCGTAAACTGCGAGTCGCCTCTGAGGCTGGTGAGCAGTATTTCAGTGTGGATGTGGGGAAGGGCGAGCTGGTAGTGAATGACAGAATAGACAGAGAGGCTTTATGTGGACAAAGCGCCAGCTGTGTGTTGCCTTTGCAGATCGTTCTTGAAAACCCACTAAATTTGCATCGTATTGAGGTAGAAATAAAAGATATAAATGATAATTCACCCAGATTTCACACAAAAGAAATGTCTTTGAAAATTGCCGAATCGGCAGCAGTGGGGGCTCGTTTTGTTTTGGAGAGTGCAGAGGATCCAGATGTTGCAAGTAATTCGTTGAAATCGTACACCTTGACTAAAAACGACTGTTTTACGTTGAAAATGAAGGAGGTTGAGGATGGCAAAACAGTCCCCGAGTTGGTGTTAGAGAAGCCTCTTGATAGAGAGAAGAAAGCAGTTCATCAGCTGCTACTGACCGCATTAGACGGGGGGAACCCAGTCATGTCTGGTACCTCACAGATCACAATCACAGTGCTTGATGTAAATGATAATTTTCCAGTATTTGAAAAAAATATATATAAAGTGTCCTTACAAGAGAATATTGCAAAGGATACTTTTGTTGTCAAAATGGCAGCAACTGATGCTGACGAGGGACCAAATGGAGAAGTTGAATTTTCTTTTGGCTCGCGGACACCGGATTCCGTTTCATCAGTGTTTGAGGTAAATTCTGTAACAGGCGAAATATATTTGAAAGGAGACTTAGATTATGAAAGAGCCACATCTTACAAAATTGAAATAACTGCAAAAGACAAAGGGGTTCCTGAAATGGAGAGTCACTGTCGTCTACAGATAGATGTTGTAGATGTTAATGATAACACTCCAGATATTGTTCTCACTTCTGAACCGCAGCCAGTGCGCGAGGACGCACCAAGTGGCACAGTGGTGGCTCTGCTCAACGCACGTGACGCTGACTCCGGTAATAATAGCAAAGTGACATTGCAACTACCCAAAGGGTCTCCCTTTACTCTAAAACCATCTTTTTCGAATAATTACGCACTAGTTACAAATGGTCCTTTAGACAGAGAGAGCTCCTCACACTATGATATTGAAATAACAGCCACTGATTCAGGCTCTCCTCCTCGGTCCAGTAAGAAAACTGTACCAGTCAGTATCACTGATGTGAATGACAACCCTCCTGTATTCACTCAGCCCTCATATAATGTATATTTAAAAGAGAATGGGTTACCAGGATCTATACTGTACTCGGTATCAGCCTCTGACCTGGATTTTGGTGAAAATGCTAAAATCTCTTACTCTATACTGGACTCTAAAGTGCAGGACGTTTCTGCCTCGTCGTATGTTTACATTAACTCAGATAACGGCAGCATCTACAGCATGCACTCGTTTGACTATGAGAAACTGAAGGTGTTTCGGATTCAGGTTCAGGCAAAGGATCATGGCTCTCCATCTCTCAGCAGCAACGCCACTGTCCATGTTTTTATCCTGGACCAGAACGACAACGCCCCCGCTGTTATTTACCCCTCCTCCGCTGCCCTGGGCTCCCTCTCTCATCAGAGGATGCCCCGCTCCGCTAAAGCGGGTCACCTGGTTACTAAGGTGACGGCCGTGGACGCTGACTCGGGCCATAACGCCTGGATCTCCTACAAACTGGCGGAGGCCACAGACGCCTCTCTGTTCACTGTCAATCTGTACACAGGGGAGGTGAGGACTAAACGCGCTGTGTCCGAGCAGGACGACTCCTCTCAGAGGCTGCTTATAGAGATCAGGGACGACGGGGAACCGGTCCAGTCCTCCACTGTCACGATGTCCATCCTTCTGGAGGACGGTCTCCATGAGCCCATCTTAGACCTCCGACAGAAAGCGGTCGAGCCCAGCAAGAAAACTGGGAGAATCACCCTTTATTTGATTCTGTCTCTGGCCTCGGTGTCCGTGCTGTCTCTGTTGACTTTTCTCATCTTAGCGGTTAAATGCAGCAGGAGCAGCAGAAGCAGCGGTAGCTGCTGCATGAGACGGACCGACTGTGATGATTACAAGAATCCCAACAGAAACCTGCAGATTCAGCTCAACACTGATGGACCTATAAAGTACGTGGAGGTCCTGGGAGGAGACATGTTGTCTCAGAGTCAGTCCTTCAGGTCCTGCATGTCTCCAATGTCAGAGTACAGTGATTTCACTCTGATTAAGCCCAGCAGCACCACTGACTTTAAGGAGGTGATAAGTGTCCTGGATGCGTCTTTACCCGACAGCACCTGGACCTTTGAGAGCCAGCAGGTGAGCAGAAAACAATAGTAGAGCTACTGTGTAATTTCATATCGTTGCATAGACCTACCTTTGTTTCTAACTATATAATATTTAACTGCCCCCTGACGACATGGTGTTTTCGTTGTCCTAAAGGTAAGCTACGAGTCATCAGTCACAAACATTTGTTCTCATCTTTATTTATTTTATTTATTTATTTATTTATTTATTTTATTTATTTATTTTTTTAACCTACGTTCGCCTATAGTGTTTGGCGTTCTGATGATCGTTGCTCTTAGCTATCCTACATGTGCTTTAAACTCATGACATTACTCTGTCATGTTAAATCGACATTTCTTTCAATCATCATTGACGGTTTATAATGCAGACAAGATACTGAGATGGTCATCATGTCTTCATTTTAACCCAATCATCTTCATCATCACATCCTGACCCCTATGGTGGGCTTTCGTTGCTGCGGTATTTTCTGTTCGCAAAGATGATTCCTTCCTTTCAACCCGCCTGATATTTGTTTCTGATGCAAATTTCTACATCGTGTCAAAATTCAGATTTTGTTTTCAGCTCTGTTTGCGTGATGCTATATTGTAGGTGTTTGGGATGCCACTGTTATAATTGTATGAACGATTCTTTGTTTCAGCACCACACAGCTGGACAGTGACACCTTGAATAGGCTAATCTGCTTTCAGTAACTGCGCATCACTTTCACCTTTTTTAGTGATTCAACCACAACAAATAGTTTATTTAATGAAAACATTGAATAACCAGGACACAAACAGTATTTACAGTACTTATATATTTTTAATCCCATTTCAGTTTGTGTGCAGTACCATAAATGGCGACGTATAACAGCTGGCATCCTATCATTTCTCTACACATTGTCAGTGCATTGAGGCAGATTCTTTGAAGGGCGGCTGTGTCTTTAAAAGCACTGCTCACCTCCGTTCTTATTGGATGGTAGAGATGGATATTGTGCACCAGTCAAACGTAGAGCTATACAAAGAGATCTACTCCCTCCCCCATGCAGCCTCAGCACCGTAAACACTTACATTACAACGAGCTGCATGAGACGGAGCGATGCTCTTTTCGGAATTAAAGAGAAAAATATTTATTCACTTTTTGGTATGAAACGATTTTGGATCTTTGTTTTGGATTAGTGCTTTGTTGCAATGGATGGTAGCTATCTTATTTTCGATTACCTCACTGGGAAATAATACTAACGGACCGGGGATGACAAAGAGAATAGGATACCGAGACTGGAGATGGCAGGCGCTTTGGTGGCATCATTTCTTTCTCTTGTGGAATACAATACACGGACAGACTCGTTACAGCATCCCAGAGGAACTAAAACAGGGCTCTGTGGTAGGAAATCTAGCCAAAGATCTGGGTTTGGGATTATCTGAGATTTTTGACCGTAAACTGCGAGTCGCTTCTGAGGCTGGTGAGCAGTATTTCAGTGTGGATGCAGGGAAGGGCGAGCTGGTGGTGAATGACAGAATAGACAGAGAGGCTTTATGTGGACAAAGCACCAGCTGTGTGTTGCCTCTGCAAGTGGTCATTGATAAACCGTTACAATTGTACCGAGTCGAGGTGGAAATACAGGATATTAACGATAATTGTCCAATATTCCCTTCGCAAGAAATAATATTACAAATAGCAGAGTCGACAGCGGCAGGGGCACGTTTTCCAGTAGAGACTGCACAAGATCTTGATGTTGGAGTGAATTCAGTGAGGTCGTATACTTTGAGTAAAGACGACTTTTTCAGTTTAAAGATAAAAGACGTATCTGGTGGGAGGAAAGTCCCAGAGCTAGTCTTGTCTAAATCTCTTGACAGAGAAAAAAAGCCTATACATCAGCTTCAACTAACAGCACTGGATGGGGGAAACCCAGTGAAATCTGGGATCTCCCAGATAACAATAAATGTGCTGGATAATAACGATAATTTTCCTGTATTTGAGAAAAATGTTTACAAAGTCTCTATAAGTGAAAGCAGTGTACAAGGTGCATCTATCATAAATCTTATAGCAAAAGATATTGATGAAGGTGCTAATGGAGAAGTAGAGTATTCATTTGGAACCCACACACCAGATAATGTTCTGTCTGTGTTTGATATTAACTCAGTAACCGGAGAAATACGTCTTACAGGGAAATTAGATTTCGAAACAAACGCAAATTATGAAATTGACGTTTGCGCAAGAGACAGAGGAACTCCGAGAATGGAGGGGCATTGTACTGTCCATATAGAAGTGATAGATGTTAACGATAACGCTCCAAATATATTTCTAACCTCCCAACCAAACTCTGTGCCTGAAGACGCACCAAGTGGTACTGTTATAGCTTTAATCAGTGCCCGAGACCTTGACTCTGGTGACAACGGTAAGGTATCATTACAACTCCCCAAGGGGTCTCCTTTTAACCTGAAACCCTCTTTTTCTGATAATTACGCACTGGTTACCAGTGGTACTTTAGACAGAGAGAGCTCCTCACACTATGATATTGAAATAACAGCCACTGATTCAGGCTCTCCTCCTCTGTCCAGTAAGAAAACGATTAATGTCAGCATCACTGATGTGAATGATAACCCTCCTGTATTCACTCAGCCCTCCTATAATGTATATTTAAAAGAGAATGGGGTACCAGGATCTATACTGTACTCAGTATCAGCCTCTGACCTGGATTTTGGTGAAAATGCTAAAATCTCTTACTCTATACTGGACTCTAAAGTGCAGGACGTTTCTGCCTCGTCGTATGTTTACATTAACTCAGATAACGGCAGCATCTACAGCATGCACTCGTTTGACTATGAGAAACTGAAGGTGTTTCAGATTCAGGTTCAGGCAAAGGATCATGGCTCTCCGTCTCTCAGCAGCAACGCCACTGTCCATGTTTTTATCCTGGACCAGAACGACAACGCCCCCGCTGTTATTTACCCCTCCTCCGCTTCCCTGGGCTCCCTCTCTCATCAGAGGATGCCCCGCTCCGCTAAAGCGGGTCACCTGGTTACTAAGGTGACGGCCGTGGACGCTGACTCGGGCCATAACGCCTGGATCTCCTACAAACTGGCGGAGGCCACAGACGCCTCTCTGTTCACTGTCAATCTGTACACAGGGGAGGTGAGGACTAAACGCGCTGTGTCCGAGCACGACGACTCCTCTCAGAGGCTGCTTATAGAGATCAGGGACGACGGGGAACCGGTCCAGTCCTCCACCGTCACGGTGTCCATCATGCTGGAGGACGGTCTCCATGAGCCCATCTTAGACCTCCGACAGAAAGCGGCCGAGCCCAGCAAGAAAACTGGGAGAATCACCCTTTATTTGATTCTGTCTCTGGCCTCGGTGTCCGTGCTGTCTCTGTTGACTTTTCTCATCTTAGCGGTTAAATGCATCAGGAGCAGCAGAAGCAGCGGTAGCTGCTGCATGAGAAGGACCGACTGTGATGATTACAAGAACCCCAACAGAAACCTGCAGATTCAGCTCAACACTGATGGACCTATAAAGTACGTGGAGGTCCTGGGAGGAGACATGTTGTCTCAGAGTCAGTCCTTCAGGTCCTGCATGTCTCCAATGTCAGAGTACAGTGATTTCACTTTGATTAAGCCCAGCAGCACCACTGACTTTAAGGAGGTGATCAGTGTCCTGGATGCGTCTTTACCCGACAGCACCTGGACCTTTGAGAGCCAGCAGGTGAGCAGAAAACAATAGACCTGCTGTTACATATTTTCAGTAAATATTATCATATACATTTTTCTTTTTAACCTATAGACTGTGGAGAGTAATGTGCAGGAGAGAAATATGAAGGTACAATGTTTTGACTTGGTTGAATTGTGATTTTTGTATTGGCAGCTTCACATGTATTTTTTGATTGTTGGACAAATGACATTTAAAATGATTTATGAGATAGGCCTATGTGTTTCAGCATATGAGATCCTTTCAATATCCTTCAGTATCCCTATTTAAAATCTTGATACAATGAGGCATTTTATGACTGCCACTTGTGTCTTATAATCAGAGTATGAAGTTTTCCATGTTGACTGTTTTTCATTTGTCTTATGCACGGTGGCACAATATCGCTCAATTAACAAATTACTTTTTGTTTTGTTGCTAATTTCACGAAATGTCTACTATGATTTGAGAATATGTTTTTTCCAAGGAGAAATTCTCAGTAACATTTTAAATTAACACATTATATCTGAAAAAGTTCGCAGATATAGAATATTTTCATTTTTAAGTCTGAGTCGCTCCCCTCTTATATAATAAATCTTAGACATTACTCGGCTGAAGAATTGAAAATGTCTTAAAAAATACCCCTTAATAATTTAATCATGAATTATCCTTATTCACTTAACAATAGTCAGGACTCTATGTGGCAGCAAAAGTCAAGCTCTCGGTTCCCACAAGCCTGAGCTCTTGTTTAAGTGTTCTGCGTTCATAGCTATGCTGTCTGGTGAGCAGCTGTGTGCCTATGTGTGTGCCGTGGGGCCCATCAACTTACTGTGCACCGTGTGTGTGTGTGTGGGGATGTTAATCTCTAAACCCTCATTGCAGTTTTGTTGATAAACTCCAGATATTTGAGATATCAGGGGCCTTAGGGTGTGACTTCATTCCCACAGAGGAGATGTACAACACTTTAATACACTGTGCATGATATTAACAGAGTAAAATAATATGTAGGTGCCTGAACTCAAATTTGGGTTCAGTTGTTCTGAAGTTGTCCATCAAACTATTTGTATCCTGTCCTACTCTGAGAGCACAGATCTCTATCAGTGGAGGGGCTGAAGCGCAAGAGACTCCTTTCAAATATGTATATAGCTTCAGTGCATCATACTCTCTCTAACAGATAACTGCTGGGGCCTGTCCCTCTGGCACTGTTGTTCTGCTGCTTCATACAAAGAGGTGCTTTTAAACGCACACAGGATAGAGCCAAGCAGTTAGAAAACATCCTTAAACTTAGGCTTCAAGCTCCTCTTCACCAATCATCCATCCTGCTTAAGTTTCAAGAACTATTCCATAGCAGACCATGATTGTTTTTTTTAATTATGGAAGGGGAAAAGTAAAAAGTATGTTAGAAGGAAATTAACACATCTTTACAGCCATTATTAGTAAAGTACATATTTTTCATGTAACAGTTGCTGATGTATTGCTTGGTAAAACATGTAGCAATGGCAGATTTATTGTTTAATATAGTGCTAAAGTAACAACTATTGTAAATAGGTATAGATAGGTAGCTGGTGAGGAGGGTTTGGCTGTCACTGTGGGATGTCAATCAGGACAAGGGAGTCAGGTATTCATTTCAAGATATTTATTCAGGATCTAGTTATAGTTGTAGCAGGTTTAAGGATTTGCGGTGTGTGTGTGTGTGTGTGTGTGTGTGTGTGTGTGTGTGTGTGTGTGTGTGTGTGTGTGTGAGATAATTCAAGTAAAATTCACACAAATCTGACTCCTCCTTATGTCATTGTCGTTAATACGTATTGCGACGGAGAGGGTGCAGTAGCTTTGTGGGCAGAGTTAGCTCTCTGTGATTGGATAGGAAAGCTTGGTGCTGTGAACCAATAGCATACAGAACTGTACAAAGAGATCTACTCCATCCCCCATTCACTCTCACCACGGTAACCCTCACAGTCTCAGTGCTGGAGAGGAGATACGCTTTTTCGAAGGAGTCCCGAATATATATTTGATTACCAATTATTTGAGGATTTATTTACACTGGAATGTCCATTCTGCTGATGGCTCTGAATGCTGGGTTGTGTTGGTGAAAACCCCGATGGGAAATAACATATTCTAACGGACCGGGGATGACAAAGAGAATGGGATACCGAGACTGGAGATGGCAGGCGCTTTGGTGGCATCATTTCTTTCTCTTATGGACTACAATACACGGACAGACTCGTTACAGCATCCCAGAGGAACTGAAACAGGGCTCTGTGGTAGGAAATCTAGCCAAAGATCTGGGTTTGGGACTATCTGACATGTTTGACCGTAAGCTGCGAGTCGCCTCTGAGGCTGGTGAGCAGTATTTCAGTGTGGATGTGGGAAAAGGCGAGCTGGTGGTGAATGACAGAATAGACAGAGAGGCTTTATGTGGACAAAGCGCCAGCTGTGTGTTGCCTCTGCAAGTAGTAATAGAGAATCCTTTACATCTTTATCGGATTGAGGTAGAAATAAGAGACGTCAATGACAATTCCCCGAGTTTTCTCAGCAAAGAAAGAAATTTGAAAATTGCGGAGCTGACAGCGGTTGGTGCTCGCTACCCTTTGGAGACCGCACAAGACCTCGACGTGGGTAGTAATTCACTAAAATCGTACAGTCTTAGCAAAGATGAATGTTTTAGTTTAAAAATGAAAGAGTTGGCTAATGGAAGAAAAGTACCAGAGCTTGTATTAGAGAAACCGCTAGACAGAGAAAAACAAAACGTCCATCATTTGTTGTTGACAGCATTAGATGGGGGCAATCCTGTCAAAACTGGAACATCAAAGATAATAGTGACTGTCTTAGACAACAACGACAATGTCCCTGTTTTCAAAAAGGCGTTATATAAAATAAGTCTACCTGAAAACAGACAAAGTGGCTTCATGCTCGCAAAGGTAGAAGCAACAGACGCAGACGAGGGTATTAATGGCGAAATTGAATATTCATTTGCTGAGCACACACCCGAGAAATTGCTGTCCATTTTTCAGATCAACTCGGAAACAGGTGAAATTTTCCTCATAGGTCAATTAGATTATGAAAACGTTGCAACACATGAAATAGACATTACCGCAAAAGATAGAGGCATTCCTGAAATGGAAGGTCATTGTCGAGTTCAGGTGGAGGTGATAGACGTGAATGATAATGCTCCAGAAATTGTTCTTACGTCAAAACCGAGTCAAGTACCCGAGGACGCACCAAGTGGCACAGTGGTGGCTCTGCTCACTGCTCGGGACCTTGATTCCGGTGATAATGGAAAAGTGACAGTACATCTACCCAAACATTCTCCTCTAACTCTCAAGCCTTCGTTTTCTAATAACTATGCGCTGGTGACAAGGGGTAGTCTAGACAGAGAAAGTTTCTCTCAGTATAATGTTGAGATCACAGCCACTGATTCAGGCTCTCCTCCTCTGTCCAGTAAGAAAACTATTAATGTCATTATTACTGATGTGAATGACAACCCTCCTGTATTCACTCAGCCCTCCTATAATGTATATTTAAAAGAGAATGGGGTACCAGGATCTATACTGTACTCAGTATCAGCCTCTGACCTGGATTTTGGTGAAAATGCTAAAATCTCTTACTCTATACTGGACTCTAAAATGCAGGACGTTTCTGCCTCGTCGTATGTTTACATTAACTCAGATAACGGCAGCATCTACAGCATGCACTCGTTTGACTATGAGAAACTGAAGGTGTTTCAGATTCCGGTTCAGGCAAAGGATCAGGGCTCTCCGTCTCTCAGCAGCAACGCCACTGTCCATGTTTTTATCCTGGACCAGAACGACAACGCCCCCGCTGTTATTTACCCCTCCTCCGCTGCCCTCGGCTCCCTCTCTCATCAGAGGATGCCCCGCTCCGCTAAAGCGGGTCACCTGGTTACTAAGGTGACGGCCGTGGACGCTGACTCGGGCCATAACGCCTGGATCTCCTACAAACTGGCGGAGGCCACAGACGCCTCTCTATTCACTGTCAATCTGTACACAGGGGAGGTGAGGACTAAACGCGCTGTGTCTGAGCAGGACGACTCTTCTCAGAGGCTGCTTATAGAGATCAGGGACGACGGGGAACCGGTCCAGTCCTCCACCGTCACGGTGTCCATCCTGCTGGAGGACGGTCTCCATGAGCCCATCTTAGACCTCCGACAGAAAGCGGTCGAGCCCAGCAAGAAAACTGGGAGAATCACCCTTTATTTGATTCTGTCTCTGGCCTCGGTGTCCGTGCTGTCTCTGTTGACTTTTCTCATCTTATCGGTTAAATGCATCAGGAGCAGCAGAAGCAGCGGTAGCTGCTGCATGAGAAGGACCGACTGTGATGATTACAAGAATCCCAACAGAAACCTGCAGATTCAGCTCAACACTGATGGACCTATAAAGTACGTGGAGGTCCTGGGAGGAGACATGTTGTCTCAGAGTCAGTCCTTCAGGTCCTGTATGTCTCCAATGTCAGAGTACAGCGATTTCACTCTGATTAAGCCCAGCAGCACCACTGACTTTAAGGAGGTGATCAGTGTCCTGGATGCGTCTTTACCCGACAGCACCTGGACTTTTGAGAGCCAGCAGGTGAGCATAGAGTAAAACACAAAATAACACATAGGCTACATATATTTAACACAATTGCTTAAACTACATTGGCCGCAAAGGAAATAGATCTGTCGCTTTCTTTTTTTTAGAAATCATAATAGCTTTGCAATTCAGTAGATCCTGTAAAATTCTGTTTAATTGTTAGTCGATGTATTTGAAATTAAAATAATACATTTATATCAAATTAAAACTTGTAATTTATCTATTTAACCTCATCAACTTTTGAGGCACAGCCGCTGGTATCATTTGACGTAAATAGTGTGTTGGATGTTGAGCAGCTTTTACAGCTGAGCCTTTCAGCACCACAGGGATGGACAGCGACTCTGACCCCGGGGGCGTATGGAGGGCACGCTAATAGATTATTCTGGATGGCATTTACCCAAGGGCTAAAACTGAAATGCATGAATATTTGACTAATACACTTATTTGTTTTCATTTATTTCATGTTTGGGCTTTTTGACTGAGCTAAATAAACGCGGGTGATGGCATTTATGCACCAGAAATAAAAACCAAGAAAACAAATTTGATGTCTGCGGAATTGAATGTTAACAGTAAATTTTATGATAATAAAACACTAACTAAATCAATTTATCTTTTTTTACATTTCTTTAAGTCACATGTTAAACTGCATCCCCTCGTGGTGTTTAACTTGCTCTTTCCTGACAGTGTAAAATGGTGTATGTGTGTCTTTAACGTTGCTCATCAGTCCCCCTCTCATTGGATGTGAGAGATGGATGCTGTGCACCAATAGTATTCAGAACTGTACAAAGAGATCTACTCCCTCCCCCATGCAGCTTCAGCACCAAAACCACTGTGCTCAGAATGGGGGGAGAGTAGGTAAATGGTTCATATACAACTCGAAGAATCAGGTTATATTTTATATTTATCTTTGACCATGAACAGGCATCTTTTTAATGGAATATGTCACGCTCTTGGAATATGGATTTTGACTTTATGTTCTTTGTTACTGTGGCTTGGAAATGATGTATTTTACTGAATCAGAGATGACAAAGAGAATGGGATACCGAGACTGGAGATGGCTGGCGCTTTGGTGGCATCATTTCTTTCTCTTGTGGACTACAATACACGGACAGACACGTTACAGCATCCCGGAGGAACTAGAACAGGGCTCTGTGGTAGGAAATCTAGCCAAAGATCTGGGTGTGGGACTATCTGAGATTTTTGAACGTAAGCTGCGAGTCGCCTCTGAGGCTAGTAAGCAGTATTTCAGTGTGGATGCGGGGAAGGGCGAGCTGGTGGTGAGTGACAGAATAGACAGAGAGGCTTTATGCGGACAAAGCGCCAGCTGTGTTCTACCTCTGCAAGTGGTTATTGAGGACCCGCTACAGTTACACCGCATTGAGGTTGAAATACGAGATATTAATGACAACTCTCCAAGTTTCCTTTCAAATGAATTGTCTTTGAAATTAGCAGAATCAGCAGCAGTTGGCACCCGCTTTCCTTTGGAGAGCGCAACGGACCCCGACGTTGGAACCAATTCGCTTAAATCATATACTCTTAGTAAAAATGAGTGTTGTTCCCTTAAAATCAAAGAAATAGAGGGCGGGAAGACCGTTCCTGAACTTGTTTTAGAAAAACCTCTAGATCGAGAGAAAAAAGCTGTTCACAAAATATTACTAACAGCATTAGATGGTGGGAATCCAGTAAGATCTGGAACCTCACAAATAACCATAAGTGTGCTTGACATAAATGATAATTTCCCAGTTTTTGAAAAAAACGTTTACAAAGTAACCCTAGGTGAAAAAAGTGTAAAAGGGGCTATTGTTATCAAGCCCAAAGCAACAGATGCGGATGAAGGTTTAAATGGTGAAATTGAATTTTCATTTGGCTCTCGGACGCCAAATGTTGTGTTGTCCATCTTTGATATTAACGCGTTAACAGGTGAAATCAGTCTGAAAGGGGAGTTAGACTATGAAACTGCCAAGTCATATGACATCGATGTAACTGCAAAAGACAAAGGCAGTCCTGAAATGGAGGGCCACTGTCGCGTGCAGGTTGATATTACTGATTTCAATGATAACGCTCCTGAAATTGTCCTCACGTCTCAGCCAAAGCCAGTACGCGAAGATGCGCCAAGTGGCACAGTAGTGGCTTTGATCAGTGCACGAGACCTTGACTCTGCCGATAACGGCAGAGTAATATTAAAATTAGCCAAGGGCTCACCTTTTGATCTCAAACCTTCTTTTTCTAATAATTACGCACTGGTTACTAGTGGTGCTTTAGACAGAGAGAGCTCCTCACACTATGATATTGAGATAACTGCCACTGATTCAGGCTCTCCTCCTCTGTCCAGTAAGAAAACTATACCAGTCAGCATCACTGATGTGAATGATAACCCTCCTGTATTCACTCAGCCCTCCTATAATGTATATTTAAAAGAGAATGGGGTACCAGGATCTATACTGTACTCAGTATCAGCCTCTGACCTGGATTTTGGTGAAAATGCTAAAATCTCTTACTCTATACTGGACTCTAAAGTGCAGGACGTTTCTGCCTCGTCGTATGTTTACATTAACTCAGATAACGGCAGCATCTACAGCATGCACTCGTTTGACTATGAGAAACTGAAGGTGTTTCAGATTCAGGTTCAGGCAAAGGATCAGGGCTCTCCGTCTCTCAGCAGCAACGCCACTGTCCATGTTTTTATCCTGGACCAGAACGACAACGCCCCCGCTGTTATTTACCCCTCCTCCGCTCCCCTGGGCTCCCTCTCTCATCAGAGGATGCCCCGCTCCGCTAAAGCGGGTCACCTGGTTACTAAGGTGACGGCCGTGGACGCTGACTCGGGCCATAACGCCTGGATCTCCTACAAACTGGCGGAGGCCACAGACGCCTCTCTGTTCACTGTCAATCTGTACACAGGGGAGGTGAGGACTAAACGCGCTGTGTCCGAGCAGGACGACTCCTCTCAGAGGCTGCTTATAGAGATCAGGGACGACGGGGAACCGGTCCAGTCCTCCACCGTCTCGGTGTCCATCATGCTGGAGGACGGTCTCCATGAGCCCATCTTAGACCTCCGACAGAAAGCGGCCGAGCCCAACAAGAAAACTGGGAGAATCACCCTTTATTTGATTCTGTCTCTGGCCTCGGTGTCCGTGCTGTCTCTGTTGACTTTTCTCATCTTAGCGGTTAAATGCATCAGGAGCAGCAGAAGCAGCGGTAGCTGCTGCATG
Source organism: Seriola aureovittata (assembly GCF_021018895.1). Taxonomy (NCBI): domain Eukaryota; kingdom Metazoa; phylum Chordata; class Actinopteri; order Carangiformes; family Carangidae; genus Seriola; species Seriola aureovittata. Next base: position 15,186,442 of record NC_079371.1, on the reverse strand, counting down.
AGACGGACCGACTGTGATGATTACAAGAACCCCAACAGAAACCTGCAGATTCAGCTAAACACTGATGGACCTATAAAGTACGTGGAGGTCCTGGGAGGAGACATGTTGTCTCAGAGTCAGTCCTTCAGGTCCTGCATGTCTCCAATGTCAGAGTACAGTGATTTCACACTCATTAAGCCCAGCAGCACCACTGACTTTAAGGAGGTGATCAGTGTCCTGGATGCGTCTTTACCCGACAGCACCTGGACCTTTGAGAGCCAGCAGGTGAGCAGAAAATCAAAAGGCAATGAATGAAATTGTTTCTGTAAAACTGTGCAAAGCAGAATTCCCCCAATTTAGTTTTCCTTTATCCTCATTTTTCGTTGGTGTTTGTATTGTTCTTATATCCATTGGGCGATTTCATTTTTGCAATTCTTTGCTTGATTATGGGTAAACACAGAAGAAGTATGTAGGCTACTGCTTCTCTAAAACGCAAAGCAAATGGCACAAACTCTCTGCCAAACTTTATATGGCTAGCCTACGTTCAGCACCAGTGTTTGTAGTTTGTTGCTCATGAGCTACGTAGCAGAGAACGTTTTATTTTTTACACTGTACAAATAGGCCTACGCGATACTTCCAGCCCCCATGTTTTGGTAATTATGACGTTAATCACGATATATTTGAACCATTTCAACAAATCCGACAGTTTAAATGAAATTTAATGTCACAATAGCTTTAATAAAAGTAAAACTTTGGTTATCGCAACAGTTATAATAGGATAATATGATATTGTTATTTTGATGGATGATTGTATACCTTAGTTAAAACATAATGATTATCAATTTTTTGCATTTCTTAATGTTAGAGTAAAAATTATCATCTTCAGTTTAAATGTTCAGGTCAAAGGAGATTAGGGTTTAGTCATTATTTATTGTTCAACCTTCTTTCATTTAATTAATTTATTCCAACTTTAATAAACTACATTATTCGTATTGTCTTCAGTAATTATACTTTATTATTGCTATTTCTTCTCGAACAAAAATGTGCTCTTTCATTCGGGCAATATAACCTGCATCTTCAAACTGTCTGCTGCTTGCCTTTTTTTATATCTTTTATATTCTTTGAAATATTTTGTAGAAGTCTAAACTTTATAATTCATTTCAACTTTCCTTTGATGTGGACTTCCGTTGAGGAAAAAAAACACTTTGGAAACTGTGCCCCCCTGCGGATACAAATAGCATCGCTATAAATAACAGCTGTTTGACATACCGCCTTGTCTTGAAACGAGGAGCTCTCAGTGAGGGCATGTGAGAGACTGTTTAGTAGAAAAGGTAGAACAATAAGATCACTTCTACACTCCACTTTTTCTTTGATTATGTAAAATTGATTTGCTCAGCCATAAGATGTTCCTCTTAAGTTTTTTCCCTTTGTATAGTCCTCTCAAACTTTTAAAATGAAAATGAAGCAAATAGCCTACTTGCCTGTCAGTGGAAGTGGAGTCACTGAAAAGTTTTCAGTATGTGTGTGTGTGTGTGTGTGTGTGTGTGTGTGTGTGTGTGTGTGTGTGTGTGTGTGTGTGTGTGTGTGTGTGTGTGTGTGTGTGTGTGTGTGTGTGTGTGTGAAAGAGAGCTGTGTGACAGCACTGGTCCAGCCCTGTCTTCCAATGAGAGGGAAGGCCTCCGTGGCCTCTCCCCGCCCACGAGGGGAGTGAGGCGGTGGAGATAGAGCAGAGAGTTTCAGTGGAGACGGAAAATACTTTGATTTTCGTCCTGGTTTTCTCCTTAAAGTCGTCCGTCATGATCACATCAAAACTTCCCATCGCTCTGTTTTTAAAACGGAAATGTTTACCATCGAACCTGGTAGCCTCGTTTTAATACCACTATGGATACGTTACGGTGAAAGAAGAAGTTAGAAACTTTCCCATTCCCCGATCCTCGGAGCGCAGCACAATGGACTCCAGACAGAGGAAGCGCTCCGGAGGAGGGAGGCTGTGGAGGATTTGCTTTTATCTAGCTTGCCTCTCCTGTGCGTCCGCTCAGCTCAGCTATTCCGTATCGGAGGAACTAAGCCCGGGCTCTGTCGTTGGGAATATCGCTAAAGATTTGAGTCTCACTGCTCAGCGGATTGATCAGAGAAGGTTGCGGGTGGTCTCGGAGTCCACAACGCAGTACTTTGAGGTAAAGCAGGCCACCGGCGATTTGGTTATTAAACAAAATATTGACAGGGAGCAAATGTGTGAACTAAGTTCAACATGTTCACTACACCTTCAAATACTTATGGAGGATCCTTTAGAAATTCATCGCGTCGTGGTGGACATTCTGGATGTGAATGACAATGCACCGCAGTTTTCTACCAGCAACATTTCTTTGGAAATATCAGAGGCGGCTGCGCCGGGCACGAGGTTCCGTTTGGAGAGCGCACACGACCCAGACGTGGGTACCAACTCGTTACGCACTTACCATCTCGCAGCAAATGACTTTTTTACTTTGAATGTGGAAAGTAAAAGTGACGGCAGCAAATTTCCAGAGCTAGTGGTGGACAAACCTTTGGACAGGGAGACGCAGGCCAAGTTTCGCCTGTTGCTCACTGCTGTAGATGGGGGTCAGCCTGAGAAATCTGGCTCAACACTTCTGCTCATTAAAATTCTGGATGTAAATGACAATGCTCCCGTCTTTGACGAACCGGTAAAGAAAGTTAAGCTATTAGAAAATGTTGCACGGGGCACTTTAGTAACTAAACTGAACGCGACTGATGCGGATTCGGGTAACAACGGAGAAATATCTTTCCTGTTCAGTAAATATACACCGGAACGGGTTCTCAGACTTTTCAGTGTGGATTCTAAAAGTGGGGAGATCCGTGTGAAGGGTGATGTAGATTATGAGAAAGCTACTGCATATCACATCACCGTGCAGGCCAGAGATGGTGGCTCTCCTGCTATGGAGGGCTCCTGTAACGTCATCGTGGACATCATCGATGTGAATGACAACGCACCAGAGGTGACACTGACATCATTGACCAGCCCTATCAGAGAGGACTCTGCACCAGAGACAGTGATAGCGCTCATAAGTGCACGGGATCTGGACGCTGGTGAGAATGGGGAGGTCACATTAACTGTCCAACCAGGTTTGCCATTCAAACTTAATTCAGCTTTTGGCATGCATTACAGCCTCATCACTGCTGGCAACCTGGACCGTGAGACTGTCCCAGAGTACACAGTGGTCATCAGGGCAACTGATGCTGGTTCCCCTCGCCTTTCATCACAAACTACCTTTGTGGTAAAGCTCTCCGATGTGAATGACAATGCTCCCACCTTCTCTCAGCCTTCATACTCTGTGGACATCCCGGAGAACAATGCTCCCAGTGCCCCCATCGCTGTTGTTTCAGCCACTGACCCAGACCTTGGCGACAATGCTCGCATCTCTTACTCCATCCTTCCCAGCATGGTCCAGGGCTCACCTATTTCTTCTTATGTCTACATTAACCCAGAGAGTGGCCACATCTACAGCATGCGCTCTCTGGATCATGAACAGCTTAACGCTTTCCGTATTGAGGTGCAGGCCCGGGATGCTGGGGTGCCCCCACGGACAGCCAACGTCACTGTGCATGTGTTTGTGGTGGATGTGAATGACAATGCACCAGTGATTGTACACCCCTCTTACCCAAAAGACAAAGGATTACACCTCAATGTCCCACCGTCAGCCAGCCCAGGACACTTCATAATTAAACTTGTAGGGATGGATGCAGACAGTGGGCACAACGCATGGCTGTTTTACTCTATCGGCCCTGGACCAAATTCCGGTATGTTCCGTATTGGGGCGCACACCGGGGAGCTCCGCACAACCCACAAGTGGGCTGAGGAGGAAGGGGGCTCAGTTTATGACATTGTGGTCATCATTCAGGACAATGGTGACCCACCAAAGTCCAGTTCTGTGAACATTACAGTAACTGTGGATGAGAAGGGCACAGCCCACGATGCTCCAGCAAGCCCTCGCCACACACCCTTTTACCACCGCACCGGGATGTCGGACATCACCCTGTACCTCATCATCTCTTTAGCCTGTGTATCAGCTGTTTCCTTTATCACCTTTGTCATCCTCATGGTACGCTGCCTAAGGCACCGTGACCCAGGCCTGGGAGGCTCTGACTGCTGCTGCTACGGTCGCCACAGGTCCAGCCGCTATCATCAGAGGCCCAGCAAGGACCTGCACCTGCAGCTCAACACTGATGGACCCATACGTTATATGGAGGTTGTGGGAGGCCCCCAGGAGCCACACACACGCACTTACAGGCCCTGCTATTCCACCATATCCAGCCGAAGTGACTTTGTATTTATGAAGACACCCATGCTGAGTCACAACAACACACTCAACATGACACTCAGCAGGAAGCACCTTATGAACTCAGCCAGTGAGGTGAGGCCTCAAGTGAGAGCTGGGATAGCATTTGTGGAATATGCCATGGTGGGATGAGACCAATACATGTGTTTCAGTATGGATGTATGGGATTTGGAGGTGCATAAGTATCTAAAACATTTGTTTCATGTGCAGTTTTGATATTGTGATGGTACATCTGTAAAGGGAGCAGGTTAGTAACATTGTTGTGATGCTTTGACTCCCGACAGTAGAATAATAACCTAGATTTCTTCAGTCACGTAGCTCTGCAGTATTTTAGATGAAACCACATTTGTTTTAGCAGAAGAATCTTCCTACATGGTGAAAAGCTCTTAGCGCTTTGTACACCTACTAGAGGTTTGGGCAGAGTTAAGAGTGTGCTTAATATTTAATCTGACCCAGTGCTAGGAAATGTGGTCACTATCTCTGACTTTCAGTAACTAAACTGGCAGAGAAGAACTGTTCTTTATGGATAAGAGAGGTGCAGATAGAGAGGAAGAGGCTGAAGATAGCTGAAGAAATGGCAAAGAAAGAGGAAAGGGGGAAACATAAGTGCTTCTAACAGATGGAGAGGAGGAGACAAACAGATGAAAATAGGTCCTGCAGTTTTGGCTCAGTGGAATGGCTGGGAGACAGAGGGGAACAGGATGACAGAGGGAGAGATTGGGGGGGTTGAAGGAGAGGAAAGGGGCCAAGGAAATAAAATGGTAAGAGGGGTGGGGAAAAGAGTCAAAGAATAAAGCAGTAGCTGAAAAACAGGAATTCATGGGGTCAGTGGCCTGACCCCTGACTTCCTGTTGTCCTCTGAACTTTTGGTGATTGGTTCTAGGACTCAGCATCACATGACTGAGTTTCTCACTGTGCAGCCTTTTCTAATCTTCATGTTTAGAACCTTCTTTCTTATGTGTTCAGAGTTGGGTGTAGAGGAGGGAAAACCAATAATCACATGCACACACAACCCATTTAGTGGTTTAATGTGATGGAAGCACTGCCTGGGATAGAAAATGGCTGACAGTGCTCTCACCAGGATGAGTCGATTTTAGGGAATTTGGTGAAAAAAAAAAAAAGCTTTCTCATCCTTACTCCATTCATCCTCAGTCATATCTGTGATGTTTTGGTGGTAATCATTTCTTCTCCACACAATAGCATGTTTTCCCCTTCAATATAATTTCATTCTCCTGTTTCTCATGAGTCTGTATTACACAGGCTCTCTCTCACCACGCCGAATTAGGTTGTCCCTGAGGTCAGCAGGGTACCATCTGTCTCCCTGCTCTGGTGACACGTGTGCAATGAAGACAACAGAGGAAAAGAGGTAGAGGGATAGATAAAGGGAGAGGAAGGATGGCTTTACGCACATGTGCCACAGCGACAGACGGCACAGGCTGTAATGGCTTTAGAGCGGCAGCTATCACTGTGGGTGTTTATGTGCTTGTGCGTGAGATTGTGTGTAAAAAGCATCAGGCACGAGGAGCCCTCCAGTAGTGTGTAATTTTAGCAGGACCCTGGGGCCTTCCCACTGCCCTTCTTTGTATCCTCTGTTCATTTGCAGTGTGCTGTTTTGGCACACTCTCTTTAACTGTGTGCTAACACAGGAAGTTTGGGAAAAATTGGCTCAGGAAAATTACGTGTAATCCTGATATCATGAATCTCACTCACCAAGTTAGCTGCATGTCATCATAGCGCTCTTTTATTTTTTCAGTTTATCACTTTTGTCATTATCTGAACACTCTCATGACCATCAGTTAGTTTTTCGGTCTTTGAGTCTATGGGAGTTTATAAGGGTTGGCACGTGCATGGAGTTAGGTCAAGTGTTTTGTAAATATACTTTTTTATGGACAATAAAGCTGCACATGTGACAAACCGGCTCATGCAGTTGAGTGAAACTGTCCTCAAGGGTTTTGTCTGTTTAGTCATGATGTTTGTTTAAGGGAAAAGAATATTAAAATCGAGCACTACCCATTATGCTTTTCTCTTGTGTCAGTGCTAAGGTTTTCCCTTATAGTGAACTAATGGTGTAATGGATCCGGCAATTTAGAGGTTAAACATCCTGATTTCCACTGGCCTAATCATTGCCTAGCATTAAAGAACACTGTCTTTGGCAAAAATGTGAGATTTCTGGGAAACAGCATGAGGGAGTGAATGTCTGCCTCTACAGTATGTGCTGAAGGTTATACTGTATAGTGTGGTGTGTGTGCTAAAGATTATCAGAGCAACAGAATAGAAACGACTTCCTCTTTTGAGCACCAGGTGCAGTCCAGCCATGGTTCTTTTAACACCAATACGTGTGTGTGTGTGTGTGTGTGTGTGTGTGTGTGTGTGTGTGTGTGTGTGTGTGTGTGTGTGTGTGTGTCTCTTCTACAAAGAGCACCAGGTGGACCAGGTGATTTTTATATCGATTTTCCTTCTTACACCTGGACAAATATTTGTGTATCGTGATAGAAAAGCGGTTAACTACTAAACCAGATGTTTTAGCAAAGTTAACATTCACATGCTTACAAACATGCTGGATGGAGTCCAGATGTGTCCAGCACATACCCCCTGATGAATTCAGTGCTCACATAATGAATCTCTATCTCATCTTTAAAGATGATAGTGCTTGAACTGGCACACAGTATGGTGCAGTAGCTAAGGAGCTCAGTCAGGTTGTAATTCACCTGGAGATCCCTCAAAGCTCTTTGGTACAGGTTCAAGATGTAAGGGAAGCAGACTGACAGTGTGTAAAGCTTCGAGGCTGGTTTGAAAGTCTCTCTATTGGATGAGAATTGAGGCCCACAGAACTGTAAGCCCTTCATCTTTCTACAGTGGCCGAGCGTGCCAGGTAGTCTGTCTGACTTTCTCTCTCCCTCTCTCTCTCCTGCCTTTAAATTTAACTTGCACAGTGACAAAAAAAAAATCAACATCTTGGCATTTTGAATACCTTCATCTAATCTTTCTTTGAAGATCCACTGAGTTCAGAGATAATGTAATAAAGAAACAAGCACAGCTAAAGATGCTCAGATAATTGGAGCTAAATTCAATTAGATTTTGATCCCTGCATGTCATTAAACCTGGCTTGGGATTTGTTTTTCCTGGCAACTGTTGTTGTATAAACTATCCTAACCTAAGAACTCCGCAACGATTTAACTGTTTGTAGTTCAGTTTAGTGTTTGGAAATTCATCCGTTTTATTGAGTTTTTACTTGAGCATAAGAAAAATGCATTCCTATGGATATTACCTGTCTGCTTCTGATGTGTATGTGCGTCCAAGCTGTTTAACTTAAACTAGCAGTGGGGCCCGATACTCCAGCACAGAGTCTGTTACCCTTTACTCCACATGCATGGAGTGGGATCTGACCTTGGAAATGTCAAGTCTGTGTCTGTAAATGTGTGTGTGGTGAGAACGAGTCACACAGCTGGATCGCTGGGCCTCTCTGCGGATGTTTGCTTCCACTCAGTGCTGATCTTTTTCTCTCCCTACCAAAACCGAGACAGACTTAACATGCCCACGCACACATACTCATCTCTGAGTCCATTTTTAGACTCTAAACATCAATGAAGCTCTGCTCTGAAGGAGGATAAGAGTTCAAATTCGTCCTCACTTCTCATCCTCATCCACTACGGTTTCATGTTGTAATAATAACAAGTTGTGAGTTCTGGCATTGCAGTTTGTTATGAAAGGGCAAGCAGACTTGTATTCTCTTTATCTGTCTCTTTCCCAAGTGTTGAAGACTTGACTGATTGTGTTGACTGATCAAGGTGAAACAGTCTCTTTTGTGGACAACATTGAAATGTAATCCTCTGACATTCAATGAACCACAATACTTTCTTTCACTCCCCTATTCAAGTTGTTGTTGAGTTCTTTATATTTCCCTTTTTGCGGGGTGGCGGTCACTTGTCCGCGTGGATGCTGAACACTATTTCCCATTTCACTTGTTTCAACAACCCACATTTTTGTTCTTTTTGTGCATTCAATAAGTTCCCATTCATTGGTGAATTTTTTTGCTCTTTATTTACATATATTTTAATAGTCATTATAGTCACCTATTTGCTCCACAATAATCCTTTTGCATAGGTATTTTTCAGGGATTTTCTCTCTCTGTTTTCTCTCCTGCTCTTTCCTTGCTTCTTTCGATGATTCCCTCGGGTAGAACAGCACTTTTAATAATGCAGCACATCATCCTGCTGGCCTCTCTCTCCGGGGAGCTCTTGTGTCGATTAGGCGGCAGAATCTGGAGGCAAGCCAAAGGTCTATTCACCGCATCACTGCACAACAAGAGAGCCTGAGAGAGAGGGAAAAAGCTAGAGAGATGGAAAATACATGGTGACATGGCCAGTGAGGTAGAGATGGACAAGAGTGCAATGGGCTTGAGGACATTAATAGAGAGCAGCAGAGACATATAGAGATGAGAGAGGCTTTTATCTCTGTTGATCCACCTCCTTAGCCTTATCTCCATGAAGTTTTGGTTTAAAAATAACAAACAGTATTCTCTTTCAAGGACTCTGTCTGTGCTCTGCATCTATTAAAACGATTTTTAGAAGAGCCCTATAGTTACTCGCTTAACAGTGTGGGAAACTAATCAATCTCTCTCTCAAAACGTCTGGTCAGCACAAGTCACATGTGTCATAGTTTTGTTTTGCCTGCATTTTTTCACTTGTGTTCTTTTAAATTCTGTATTTTAGACAGATTTTTATGTGTATCATGATCCAGTGAGAGAATCCCAGTGAGAGATGCAAGTCCTCTGGAAGTCCAGTTCATCTTTTGGCTGCACTGGTGCATTTTTCTGGCTCCTTGCATTGTTGTACAGCTGATTGCCCACTTATGTAATTGTGTAATTCTCTTTTTGATTCTATCTGCATTTTGTATTTAATTTTTAAGCCCTATTTTATTAGCAGAGCCCTAGTTTGTGTCTTTGTTTAGCTGTGTGTCCTCTGCAGCATTTTATGCTCCACAGCTCATGGAAAAACATGGATTCCTGAGTACACAGATATTTGATGACATCTGTAACCCTTTGTTGAGCCTTGCTGAAAAAGTGAAGAAGTTTTCTAAATCACTGACTGAGACATAAAAGAATACACACAGACATGAACACCATCACACACAGATGTGCCAGCCACAAAGCCACATCTTATGAACCAAATGGTGCACCCCAAAAACGTGCTGCTACTGTTTTTGCTATGAAACTTGCATTTCATGTTGCATCTTCTGTTCTCTTCACAGCAAAAGCCCCCCAACAATGACTGGCGCTTCACACAGGGACAGAGACCTGGACCTAGTGGGTGAGTAAACTGACACACACACCCACAAATGTCAAGGACACGTTGTGCTGCAAAAGAGCAGCTTATCATAAAGGCAAAGAGAGTGACGAAGGATAAGGAGTTGTAAAAAAAAATAGGGAGATGGTTGTGCGGGCTGTAACCATAAGAATCTGCTGCCTGCAGGGTGCTGATTTTAAAGTACTAATGACATGAAATCATTATGCAAAATCAGTAGTGAAATTTATGGTTGCATTTTATTGCATGATTCTATTCCATGAGCTCAGATTCCTGATTTACACTCCTGAATGAGCATCTCTGCCTGTTTCCAGGCTGCTTTATAAAATGGCTGCCGCTGCTTCCACTCCCCTTCCCCCTCCCCTCCTGTTCCTCTCCTCTCTGCGCTCTCTGAGCCTGTGCGCCATCACTCAGTACTACTGATGAGGGACGGTGACCAGAGCTAGTGGGGGGATGGGAATGTGTGTTTATCCTTCTTGCTCTCTCTTCTATCTGAGCAGTCGGACTGACTGAAATGTAATTTTTGACATCAGTTATTTACCCATCAAGTGACAACAGATGAATTGTGTTTCTCTATTTCAGTTGTGTGTGTAATTGAGTGTGTTTGTTGCTATTTGCCCATGTTGTGTGGGCTAAAATGGAGTGCCTGCAGTTACATTTTTCACAACAACGATTGCACAACACCTTCTGTGAGTTGAGGTTTCTCTCTGAAACATATCAGCTGGGGCAAAAAGTCCTATTGAGCCAAGTCAGGAAGATGTTAGACACACACATGCACAAGCCACTGCAGTTTTAGAAGACCACTGGGATTACAGATACATTGGACATAATTCATGTCTGTGGTCAATAAAACGAAAACTAACCTCCCATCTCTGGTATTTTAAATTTAAATTACAGACTCAACATATTTTCCACACAGATCTAGAGCACAATATCTCAGCAATTTCCTTTTTTTACACTAACCCCAACCTTCAGTCAAATACAACATGGTTCTTTCAGCCTGTATAACTTGTTGTGTTTTTAGTCCCCACATGCCATACGGTACACACATACGATGGACGCCGAAGAGTGGGACAAGGTACCAATTTAGACGTAGACATTGTATGGTCCCTTTGTGTCCTTAGTAGCTGATCAGTGTTCAGATTTCTGTAGTCAATGTTTGGTGAAAGAGCGGCCTGATCAGCTGATGAGGGCAGACAGGGGCTAAAATCCTCTAGGTAGTGCACTGCAGTTGAGTGCTGTGCTGTGTGTAGATGTACCTAACCCATAGCTTCTGTTAGTCTCCCTAAAAGTTTGATGGGGTTTGTTGATCGATGTGCATAGGCCACAATGCCTGCTGTGGCGTAGAAAGGATTGTGACACTTTTGAGTTTGCGTGCAGTGTTTTGTAGATTTGCTATGCCTTGTATGTGTGCTTATTACATATAGTCATTATAGTCTGAGAGCTCTTGTTTTCTCTCCCTTTAGGGGACTGGCTTACCATGCAGTGTTGCCTTTGATGTTCGTCTGTGATGGTTGTAGCTCAACATCACCACGTGTGGCTTTTTCATGAGATTTATCACCTGGATGACAAAAGATAGAGACAGTGAAAACAGCCATTTGATGATTGATTGCTTTAAAACAGAGAGTAGAGGAAAACACACATTCAGCTCTTGAGGTCAACATGCAGAGGAGACAGATGCCAGCATGTGCACCATGTGACTGGCTTTATCAGCATAAATTAAGGTTTAGGTTACTGTCTGGAAGGTTCTCTGCTAAATCCTTGGAGATAAAACATGTTGCATAAGGTTACAGAGGAAAATTGATAGCAATGTCTGGCCAACCAAGGACATCCCTGTGGACTACAGTTCACAATCTTGCCCACAGGAAGTGATAATCCCGACCACAGGAAGCGCTTAACGCAACCACAGGATGTGATAAGCACAGAGAGACGCTAATTTGGAACAAGTGAAGCATTCCCTTTTATCTTTACTGATGTGAAGAGGCACAAAATGGCTGCCCTGGCTTTACTGACCGTGCTCTTATGCAGCCTGTTTCTCATTGGCTGTCTGGCACAGGACGTACATGTTTCTCTCCCTCAGTCTCTCTCTGGCACTGAAGTGAAAACCACTTCAGAGTTTTGGCTGTGTGATTTGGCAACCTGCTTTTGAACAGAGCCCAGTTTTTGTGTCAGAATTCTTTTTTCACTTTTTCCCCTCATTGTGCCCTTTACTTTCTCTTAACTCCCTTGAGCAGACCAATTTGTCCAAGGGTTTTTTAAGTTGGTTTAGTTGTAGTTGTTGTTATCGATATACATACAGTCTTGTTTTCCTCATGTTATTACTACAGCCTTTGTTAGAAGTAGGACGTAAGAAGTCAGTGTCATTGCAATCCCTAATGTGTCTATGACTGTCCTCTTTGGAGCTCTGCACTCCACCAGAAGCTTTTACCCATGTCCCTGTGGATTAATGATCCTCCATTAAACACCCTAGGGTGGTTTGCTGTTGCCCAAAACAGTCAAATAACAAATGTTGTTACACACACAGACACACAATTCAGAACGTTGAGTGAGAGAGCAGTTAAAACCATCGATGTTGTTTTTGCACTGATACAACTGAACAAGCAGTATCCATAGTGTACTGGTAGCATTAAGGTAACTTAATGATAATAATAATACTTCAGTTTCACTGACAACTAAAGCCACCATCTAAAAAGCCAGATTTAGATGTTTTTTAGCACTTTGTGAACAGGAGCAGGGCCAGGATTAAAGTACTGTGACCTAGTGGTCAGTTGTGGAGCTTGTGCTGGTGTGTCACAAGTGTGGGAATGGAAGTAAGTAGGTGAGCATAATAGATCGCAGGTCTGCTTTCTCCTTTGTTGCCCCCACATGCAAATTGCAGACTTTATATAAACAAGCCTTTGAAGGTGAAGTTTGCCCAGATGGAAATGTTCAGTGCTCACTGAGCGTTGCATGTGTGACTATGCAGACAGCTATTTCCTTTAAAGGTGGGATCATTAAATATTTAATCAGATTTACTAGACTGCACAGCGTTCATGATCATACCAGAGCGAGTGTGAATGTTGTACAGTGTTTACTGTGTGTACAAACTCGCTTACTACTGTGTGTGTCTGTGTGCAGACACATTTGTACATTCCTTAACAAGAGTGTGTTTGAGAGTGTGTGTTTGTTTGCGACACACCCTGTTTTGTAAACTCTACATGGTCCTTGTTATCCTTGCTGAGTTCTCCTCAGGCTGTGTACCTCGCCATCAGCTGCTTTGCCTTTACATCGTAAACCACCAACTGTCAAACCAATGAGCTAAACACACACACATACACACACTCTACAAGACAAACCACCAGGTATTTACACTTGCTCTCCTCTTGTTTTCGCCACAGGGCAACTGGAGGACCTGAGGTTGCCATGGGAACTGGCCCCTGGCCCCAGCCCCCTACTGAAGCTGAGCAGCTCCAGGCCCTGATGGCTGCAGCCAACGGTGAGTCCTATACCTCATCGCCGTTTTCCTCCCTATCAATTCATCTTCTCTTTTCTAAACTAATTTCTATCTGTTTATCAGATCAGTCAGTGTGCGTGGGCAGTGGTTGTTTATCTAGGTTCCTGCTTGTTTGCAGGGCAACTAGCCAGATTTACTTATTGATAAACTCCTCTCTGCCCACATTGATGTTTCCATGTTGTGGCTGTGTCCAAGCAAATCATCCAGAGGAAGACACAGATGATATTCAGACAGTGAATATAGCTACCTGCAGTTCTTCAGATAAACAGTACAGTTGATGTGTTGAATTCAACAACATCACAGGGATGCATGTTTCCACTCATACACATTGATCACATGCAGCAACCTTCAGGCTCCTACACAACCAAAGATTCCCATATTGCACAACACATGTGCAACTCCTCCTCCTGCTCTCCTACCCCTCTGCTCCTGCAGTGACGGCCTAACCAGCACTGAGGGGACACACTCACAGTGACTCATCTTTGGGCTGTTACTATGGAAGCCTTCGTAATCACATGGAAAAATACACAAAAAATTGGCTTTGAAAGCAGGCACAGACTATAATGACAGGCAAACACAAAACAACACAGAAATGAAGGAGGCACAAATTCAACAAGATTTATTGCCAAATAGAGTCAGGTCATTGTTTCCACTGTTATTTTAACTACTGACACATCACATGCTCACCCTGCCCTCCTCTTGGATACTGCACCGGACGTTGTGTGGAATTTTTCCTCGGAGTGAACAGAGAGAAAAAATTCTCTGTCTTGGTCTGAGTGGTAACCTGCATGTCAGCACAAAGTTAAACAGAACACACAGTTAGCGTCATCAGGAAAGAAAGAAAAAAACAGTGCATGTGATAAATACTGAAGGTCGTGTCTCCTCTATGCTTAATGTCATTGTGTTGATAAAGATGATGCTGGAGAAATTCCATAATTAATTAAAGCACTGAGTGGGAGCAGAAAGTGTAGTAAAAAACAGTTTTCAGTATAAAGCCAGTACAGTTAGCATGTCAGTTTTCCTTGTACATATGTGTGTTTATATAGGCTGAGAGGAACTACAGGATGGGGGAGGGAGCGTTTGTGTCTCTGGCTCTGCAATGCAGGGGCTGTGGGAGAATTATGAGCTTAGCAGCTACGTCATTCACACAGACTCGGGGCATGTGTGACAGAAAACCAGAAACACAGAGGAGTGTGCTGGGGAGACTGTTTCATCATTCCTGTAAAAAAAAAAAAAAAAAAAAAAAAAAAAAAATCTGCACGCAATGAACCATGTTGTAACATCTCTTCTGCCTCTTTTGCTCATATTTTTTCTAATCATGCCCTTGGTTTTTAGTTAGCTTACAACAACCTTGTGTTTTTGCCTGAGCGTGTTTGAATTAAATCTAATGTTCACACTGAATCTCCCTTTAATCAAGTACTTTATACCTTATAAAAGCTATAGCAGTAGTTTTGTCTCCTTTTATGACCTCTTTTCATTTCTCAACCTCTGTGTAACACTGTCATACTAAAAACCTTCAAATTCTTGTTGTCTAACAAGTTTCATCCCTCTCTCCTTCTCCCTCCTCACCCCTTATTCCCCCACTCTGTCTCTCTTCCCCCCAGAAGTGAGTGAGGCTACGGCCACCCTGGGGCCTGGCACCATGGGCCTTAGCACCCGCTACAGTCCCCAATTCACTCTGCAGCACGTGCCTGACTACCGCCAGAACGTCTACATCCCCGGCAGCACTGCCACCCTGACCTCCAACCCCCAGCAGCAGCAGGCCACAGCCCAGCAGGCCACCCAGCAGGCGCTGCCCCCGCCCCAGGCCTCAGCCCAGCCCGAGCCCCCCAAGGCCGCCCAGACCCCTGCCTCCAAGAAGAAGTCCACCAAGAAGGAGAAGAAGTAGATTCTGGACGGAGAGAGGTAGAGGAATGATAAACCTGGCCTGATCTGATGAGAAATTCAACCCCCCATATCCCCCCATTAGGTATCTGACTGCTCTGCTGTCACTCATGCTAGCCACGGTCTAAATATTGACAGCAAATCTTTTGGCCGCACGGACGATGTTGATGGTTCTTTGAAAGAGTGTCTTGAAGAATCTGAATGTGTTCAAGGCTGTTGCTGGTGTTGGTAACCTGTGCTGTGCTAAAAGTCTGGTATTGCTCATGTAATCTTTGTTGGTAGATATTTTTGGCAGGGTATGGGGGGTTATTGTGATTTTGGTTTTTTTTTTTTGTTTTTTTTTGGCATACTCAAATGAACTTGGACAAAGAGATTCAGTGTAACGAACCTTGCTGGAATGACTTTACGCAGTGATGTATTAAGAGATGAAATGTTATTGTCTTTCATGTTGGAGTTATTGTCCTCTTTCCCTGAGGTGGGAATTCAGCTATTGTAAAGTACGCTAGTTGCCATCCATTAGATTCCTATATAGGGTCAGCCTCGCAGGGTCTTAAAGCATAAGTCCTGTGGCTATAAGGCTGTTGTTTGACAGGTATTACAAACTCTTCTGCATGCTCTTTAAGGTTCAAACCACATATACTAGTTTAGAGTTGCAAACTATGCATTGCAAAAGCAAAGAGGAGGACATCCTGAATCTATTATCCTCCCTCCAATCGCAGGTCAATATAATGCACATGTAGCATTTACTTGACACAAAATGAAAATTACTTTTGTAATCATAGTTTAAAAGATAAGATTTAAATCTCCTGTTATTTTTATGACCTGAGCATGCACCCAGAGGAAGGGCTGGCAGAGGGTGGAGTGGCACGGCATTGTGTCGTGGAGTCATGAGCCATGCTGTCCATGCAGGTGGTATAGCAGCAGGGACTGGCTTCTTGTATAACATCTCCAGATGGGCACAGACATGTCCCGCACCCTCTACTGTCCCCTCCTCATACCCAGCTCGTGTCCTCCCCTCACTCACTACCCCACGTTGAGAGCCAAACAAAGAGAAATGCACTGTTCGTATTCTGAAGTTGAGATGATGTAGGGGTAGTAAATCACTTTGGTCTTTAGGGAAACACGTAGATGTGGTAAACTTAAGTGCTTAGGAGTTTCTAGACACTTTGCAGGCCTCTAGGGCCTCGATGGAGTATTTCCCCTCACTATCCTGAAGTGCTGAAGAAACTTATTGATGTGACACAGTAACGTTTTTTGTTAATTTGGGAGATAATGATTCAATAGCATAGAGGAACTGTTTGTATAAGAAATGAAGTCTTTACTTTGCCGTCCATCTGTCTGTCAGGCTCTTGGCCAGATACAACTGCATGAGACATGGCAGCTTGCAGGCTGGGTCGGGGGAGTGGAGGGGGTTGTGGTTAAGGGTAAACAGATTGAGGTGGCACCATTACATCAATCAAGGGGGTGGGGAACACCCATGGCTCTTACCCACTGAATGTACAGAGGAACCACTGTTGACCCACCCACCCCCTAAACTTTCTCTAATGCACTGACCCAGGTAGAGGTCAACAGAGCCAAGCACAGCTGTCCCTGTTTGTGAGGAGACGCCACTCGAGAGCCCTTTGAAATATCCTCCTCCACTGAAATCAATGGGAAACCTCAACCTCTCTACCACTCACCTTTCCCCTTCACTCCCTGGTCCTGTGAGGCTCTTCCCCACTGTAAATAAACTCAAGTCCTGTCGATGGTATGAGCCAGTTGTTTGTATAGTAGGGACCACGTCCAGCATTTTCAAAATAAAAGTCCCTCTCCACAAGGCGTGGCTTACTACTGGAATGTGTTGCATTTTGTTTTTCAAGAAAAATAAGAAAACCACAGTTTGAAAAAAAAAAAAATCAATAATGAATAAAAATCTGAGATGTTCTTCAACAGTTTGTGTTGCAATGTAGTAACTAAGCACCATGGAAGCCAACTAACTCTTCAGTGTAAATAAATGAATTAAAGATAACTTTAGATAAGTAAACAAAGTGACACACGTAGACTAGTTAACTTGTGATATGTGTTGCGCATATTTTTGTGTTCATTTTCTCTCTATCTTTTATCACCCTGTAAAGAAAACAAAAAAATATGGAAATGTTTCTATCCTTCTGTAACCTCTTAATGTTCTTTTGCGGTGATTTTATCCTGTGCATTTGTGAAAGAATGCCTCTCATTCTCTTTCTGTCCATATGAACAAATGATTATAAATATTATATATGTGTAAGTCCGTCTGCTGCTGAATTAATACTGCTCTATCCTGCTGTATTATCTTTCTTATCAAATGCTTAGCCCCCACGCTATACCCCTGTGTTACTCTTATTTTTATGCTAATATTTATATTGCTGTTTTATTTTCTCTTGGACACTGACATTTCAAATAAAAAGATTCTGAAATCATTAAAAAAATATTGTCTACATCATGTTTTTCTGCTAATGTGTATTTCTCCTTTATTAACATAAAGGCTACTGATTTCTAGTTAGTTAAATCTGTGCATCATTTACACTACCAGTAAGACCTGTGAAACCTGTGAAAAGCATTACATGCTCTAAGAGCCAGTGTGCTGTGCATCAAGAATCTTTCTTCTCTTGGGTTTTTTTTGTTTGTGTGACCCACATTCAGCAGGACTGCAGCTCTCCCAAAGAAGCTTTGCTCCTGGTCCTCATCCATTGCAGGTGATCTTTGTGGCTGCGAGGCAGATAAAAGAGAACTGGTTTTAGTTCAAAATGAACATAGACTTTGCTCCTTTTAAATACTGTTCACTCATTACATGATAAATGGGAGTACAACTTTAGTGCAATGTTACTTTTGCTGATAGAATGATCCACTACTATATCAAATATAATAAGTTGTGAGTCTAATTAAGTTTAATTGACTGAATTTCCCATTTAAACATCACTGCAGCAAGAAAATGATTTAAATAAAAGGAATAACCTGAGCAGGAAAAAATTGTATTATATATTAATTGTACATCATGTACTTTATATACTGTATTGTATATTTTATCATATTTTATTTTAACAATGAAAACATAGTAGCACAGATAATACAGGAAAGATGCTTCCACTGTTTTTAGGTGCTTGGTACAAACATGTCACCCAATTTGTTTATATAGTAAACTGGCTTCAAACCTTTTTCAAAACAAAGAACAGCAATGACTGATGTGATATCTGCTGTTGTCTACAGAAAACAGACTAACAAAGCATTAGGAAAAAATAAAACAGTGTTAAAATAAAACATGTCTTTATTTATATAACTCACTGTACCTAAACTCAATGTCTTCTCCTCTAGCTCATCATACCAGAGCTTATTTTTCCTCTCAGGGACTGCAGGGAACATGGTAGCCAGCTCAGGCTCTTTGTGCCTTTCACAAGGTCTTACACAATAACATACGTCCCTATAAATAGCCCATGGGAGACGTCACTAAGCAAAACAAAAGGAGCAGGTTTTAACTCACTGCTGCAGATGTTGGGGGATGGAAGGACCAACTGTTGAGCTGGAGGGATGGAGAAGATGTGAGTGTTGCTCATGAATCTGGCCTGATGTCCATTCTAATGCCAGCTAATGCAGGTTTTCTAACGTAAAGCTGCTGCTTGAAGATTATACAAGAGCTATAAGACATCTAAGAATAAAGATGATTTCAATCATATCCAATAATTTTTCTTATTAACCTCTTTTAGATGAAATTTTAATTTGACAATCCATTTGTTCACACAGCAGCATTCCAACATCAAACACTGCAGATTCACATACCCAAAATGGCTGACTCCTCTCCCTTCCTTCTCTTGTTGTATCATGTGGTTGCTATGGCAACCGCCAGCCCCAGCACTGGATGCTTTTCTCTTGTTCTCCACATATTCATCACAGATCTGTGCAGTGGCCATTATTGGCTCTGCTCAGGACCTGGCTGAGCTGAATGACCTACAGGAAGACAAACATGTTCGGCCACTTGTCAAACCTGGCAACACAGAGAAGAGACATATGCAGGAAACATGGCAGAGCCCAGCAGAGAATATCCCATACACAGACTCAAGTGGATGAGTAAGAGTTAATAATGCGTTATGGGTTTGTCCCAGTTTGATTCACTGGAGGTTTACAGGGTGAGCTTCCATTTGAGAGCTATTCTAATTGTGGGTAACAATCAACGGCAATTTAAATATTATTCATGTGTATATAATGCATAATGTATGGGTATGGTACTTTTGTCAGCTGATGTTTGTCATCCTGTGACTCACAGAGACTCTTGATGTCCTCACTGTCCCCATGTGTCACCCATTTCCCGGAGGGGAGACCCAACAGAATGGGGAGATTGTTCTTTTATTGCCCCCCCCACCTTTTGCTTAATTAAGCACATTCCTGTTGATTATACACACACACACACACACACACACACACACACACGAGAGTACACAATAGTGTCACATTCTTACATAGGCAAAAAACTTCAAACAAGTGATATATAGCAGGGTTGTCCAGTAAGGGGAAGCTGTAGCAGACTGCAACTTGACAATGGACTGCCTGTGTGTGATAATACCATTAGTCAACCAGGACACAAGACAGAATAACAGGCATCGTCACATCCTGAATGTGAAACATGTACATGCAGGCAGCCATGTGGCAGCCCACGAACACACAGTCAGTCAGTGAAGAAGTCAGACATTCAAACACACACTTAAACAGCCTCATATTCAAATGTATCCTAACTTGACTAAGAATAGTGGGAGAGAAAGCAGAGCTGCCACTCTTTTCTCTCAGTGTGTGAGCTGCCAGGAACTTCCAGCGAGAGGAAACAAGGATCTTATTTCAGGCTGAGGAGGATCACCCCTGATCCATGTGGGAAAAGAGCAGGACATGACGTAACAGGCTGCTTGTGGCGGGACAGGAAGTGAGTTTCCGCGCATCTTTTACTCTTATTTCCCTTCTCAGTAGTTCAGCGAAGGGAAGTACCCCCCACCACCACCACCCCCTCATCCTCCTTCACTGACTTCCTTTCTTCTTCCTACCCTGGCGCCCACCTCCCACTCACACCCTCCTTCCTCCCATCCTGCAGCTGTCTCTGCAGTGTATATAGGGTCACAAACACATGTTGAAGGACAGAGCTCTGCTCTGTGGATATGCTCACTGGAAGCACAGCAGAGTTAAAGACCAGTTTAATCTGGACTTTAGCAGGGAAGAACTCTGGGATGATATGTATATATTTACAACACCACAATTTAAGTGGAGCTGAAATCCAAGTGACACACTTAATGGAGATTAGGTTTGAAAGTTAAAATACTCTTAGGCAGGCAGCAGTGAGTTAATATGATTTATTCTCATGCAGTGCAGAGACAGACAGATAGGGACGCCACTGTTTTTTGGACAGATGTTCCTAACAAGGGCATAAGTTTGCATATGGACCAGTCCCTATACTTGGGAGGACAAAATTGTACCTACCAATAATGGAGAGAACTCCTTCACACTATTTTTAGAGTCATATTAGGTCTTTCAAACGACTATGATATTTGTATGCCCGACGATACTATGACGTTTTTTAGGACTTGCTGTACTGTGATATTTTTATGCCTTACTATGACTTTTTTTGTGACTTACGATATTATGTTTTTTATGCTTTATTGTACTATGACATTTTTATTACTTTTGAAGGCCTTAATGATGTTTTGTTGATTTTTTTCCCTGCTATACTACATTGTATGCCTGACTATACTATGAGATTTTGATGCTTTACTATATTATGTCATTTTTATGACTTTTGGTGGCTTACTATACCATGACCTTTTTATGATTTTTTTATGCCATACTATACTATGTCGTTTTTATGACTTTTGGTGGCTTACTATACTATGACCTTTTTATGACTTTTTATGCCACTTTTGCTGCCTTACTATAATATGTTGTTTTAATGACTTTTTGTGCCTGACTACACTGTCATTTTTTATTACTTTTTATGCCTTACTATACTATGACTTTTTGTGCCTTAATATACAATGTCGTTTTTATGACCTTTGGTGCCTTAGTATACTATGACCTTTTTATGACTTTTTATGCCATACTATACTATGACTTTTTTTTTGCCTTACTATACTATGCTGTTTTAATGATGTTTTATGCCTGACTACACTATGTCATTCTTATAACTTTTTGTGCCTTACTATACTATGACTTTTTTAATTACTTTATGTGCCTTGCTATACTATGACGTTTTTATGCATTTTCATGCCTTACGATACTACGACCTTTTATGCCTTTCAATAATATGTTGTTTTAGTGACTTTTTATGACTGACTACACAGTCGTTTTTGTGACTTACTATACAATGAACTTTTTTTTTAACATGACTTTTTAATTACTTTATATGCCTTTCTATACTATGACGTTTTTCTGCATTTTCATGCATTACTATACTATAATGTTTTTTATGACTTTTTACACATTACTATACTGTGTCCTTATTTTATGTGCCTTATTATACTATGTCGTTTTTATGACTTTTATGGCTTTTTTTTGCCTCACTATACTGTGACCTTTTTATGAGTATTTATGCCTTATTATACTATGACCTTTTTATGACTTTTTATGCCTTACTATACAATGTCGATTTTATGACTTTTGGTGCCTTACTATACTATGGCTTTTTATGCCTTTTTTTGCCTCACTATACAATGTCTTTTGGTGCCTTACTATACTATGACCTTTTTATGACTTTTTATGCCTTACTATACTATGTTGTTTTTATGACTTTTAGTGCCTTAGTATACTATGGCTTTTTATGCCTTACTATACTATGTTGTTTTAATGATGTTTTATGCCTGACTACGCTATGTAATTTTTATAACCTTTTGTGCCTTACTATATTATGACTTTTTTTATTACTTTATATGCCTTGCTATACTATGACGTTTTTCTGCATTTTCATGCCTTACTATACTATGACTTTTTATGCTTTACTATACTATGACCTTTTTATTACTTTATATGCCATACTATACTATGACTTTTTATGACCTTTTTATGACTTTTTTTACATTACTATACTATGACTTTTTATGCCTCACTATACAATGTTGTTTTTATGACTTTTAATGCATTATTATACTATGTTGTTTTTATGACTTTTGGTGCCTTAGTATACTATGGCTTTTTATGCCTTACTATACTATGTTGTTTTAATGATGTTTTATGCCTGACTACGCTATGACCTTTTAATGACTTTTTATGCTTTACTATACGATGACTTTTTATGCCTTTCTATACAATGTTGTTTTTATGACTTTTAGTGCCTTACTATACAATGATGTTTTTATGACTTTTTATACCTTACTATGCTGTGACCTTTTTATGAATATTTATGCCTTACTATACTATGTTGTTTTAATGATGTTTTATGCCTGATTATGCAATGACCTTTTTATGACTTTTTATGCCTTACTATACGATGACTTTTTATGACTTTTTATGCCTTTCTATACAATGTTGTTTTTATGACTTTTGGTGCCTTAGTATACTATGACCTTTTTATGACTTTTTATGCCGTACTATACTATGACTTTTTATGCCATAATATACAATGTTGTTTTTATGACTTTTGGTGCCTTAGTATAATATGACCTTTTTATGACTTTTTATGCCTTACTATACTATGACTTTTTATGCCATAATATACAATGTTGTTTTTATGACTTTTAATGCATTATTATACTATGACTTTTTTATGACTTTTGGTGACTTACTATACTATGACCTTTTCATGACTTTTTATGCCATACTATAGTATGACTTTTTTTTTTTGCCTTACTATACAATGTCGTTTTTATGACTTTTGGTGCCTTACTATAGTATGACTTTTTATGACTTTTTATGCTTTACTATACTATGACTTTTTATGACCTTTTATGCCTTACTATACTATGGCTTTTTTTGCCTTACTATACAATGTCGTTTTTATGACTTTTGGTGCCTTACTATACTATGACCTTTTTATGACTTTTTATGCCTTACTATACTATGACCTTTTCATGACTTTTTATGCCTTACTATACTATGTCCTTTTTATGACTTTTTATGCCTTACTATACTATGACTTTTTATGCCATAATATACAGTGTTGTTTTTATGACTGTTTATGCATTATTATACTATGACATTTTTATGACTTTTTATGCCATACTATACTATAACCTTTTTATGACTTTTTTTGCCTTACTATACTATGACTTTTTATGCCTCAATATACAATGTTGTTTTTATGACTTTTGGTGCCTTACTATACTATGACCTTTTTATGACTTTTTATGCCTTACTATACTAAGTTTTTTTATGCCTTACTATACAATTTTGTTTTTATGACTTTTTGTGCCTTAGTATAGTATGACCTTTTTATGACTTTTTATGCCTTACTATACAATGTTATGACTTTTAATGCATTATTATACTATGACATTTTTATGACTTTTTATGCCATACTATAGTATGACTTATTTTTGCATTGCTATACAATGTCGTTTTTATGACTTTTGGTGCCTTACTATAGTATGACTCTTTTATGACTTTTTATGCTTTACTATACTATGACTTTTTATGACCTTTTATGCCTTACTATACTATGGCTTTTTTTGCCTTACTATACAATGTCGTTTTTATGACTTTTGGTGCCTTACTATACTATGACCTTTTTATGACTTTTTATGCCTTACTATACTATGACTTTTTATGCCTTACTATACAATGTCGTTTTTATGACTTTTTATACCTTAGTATACTATGACCTTTTCATGACTTTTTATGCCTTACTATACTGTGGCTTTTTATGCCTTACTATACAATGTTGTTTTCATGACTTTTGGTGCCTTAGTATACTATGACCTTTTTATGACTTTTGATGCCTTAGTATACTATGACTTTTTATGCCATAATATACAATGTTGTTTTTATGACATTTAATGCATTATTATACTATGACATTTTTATGACTTTTTATGCCATACTATACAATGTCGTTTTTATGACTTTTGGTGCCTTACTATACAATGTCGTTTTCATGACTTTTGGTGCCTTACTATTCAATTTCGTTTTCATGACTTTTGGTGCCTTACTATACTGTGACCTTTTTATGAATATTTATGCCTTATTATACTTTGTCGTTTTTATGACTTTTGGTGGCTTACTATACTATGACCTTTTCATGACTTTTTATGCCTTACTATACTGTGGCTTTTTATGCCTTACTATACAATGTTGTTTTTATGACTTTTGGTGCCTTAGTATACTTTGACCTTTTTATGACTTTTTATACCGTACTATACTGTGACCTTTTTTTTTTTAGTATTTATGCCTTATTATAAAATGTCGTTTTTATGACTTTTGGTGGCTTACTATACTATTACCTTTTCATGACTTTTTATGCCATACTATAGTATGACTTTTTTTTTTGCCTTACTATACAATGTCGTTTTTATGACTTTTGGTTGCTTACTATACTATGACCTTTTTATGACTTTTTATGCCTTACTATACAATGTTATGACTTTTAATGCATTATTATACTATGACATTTTTATGACTTTTTATGCCATACTATAGTATGACTTATTTTTGCCTTGCTATACGATGTTGTTTTTATGACTTTTGGTGCCTTACTATACTATGACCTTTTTATGACTTTTTTGCATTACTATACTATGACTTTTTATGCCTGACTATACAATGTCGTTTTATGACTTTTGGTGCCTTACAGTACTATGTTGTTTTTATGATGTTTTATGCCTGACTACGCTATGACCTTTTTATGACTTTTTATGCCTCATTATACTATGACTTTTTATGCCTTTCTATACAATGATGTTTTTATGACTTTTGGTGCCTTACTATACAATGTCGTTTTTATGACTTTTTATACCTTACTATACTATGTCCTTTTCATGACTTTTTATGCCATACTATAGTATGACTTTTTTTTTGCCTTACTATACAATGACGTTTTTATGACTTTTTATACCTTACTATGCTGTGACCTTTTTTTTTTTAGTATTTATGCCTTATTATAAAATGTCGTTTTTATGACTTTTGGTGGCTTACTATACTATGACCTTTTCATGACTTTTTATGCCTTACTATACTGTGGCTTTTTATGCCTTACTATACAATGTTGTTTTTATGACTCTTGGTGCCTTAGTATACTTTGACCTTTTTATGACTTTTTATGCCTTACTATACTATGGTTTTTTATGCCATAATATACAATGTTGTTTTTATGACTTTTGGTGCCTTAGTATACTATGACCTTTTTATGACTTTTTATGCCTTATTATACTATGGCTTTTTATGCCTTACTATACTATGAACTTTTTATGACTTTTTATGCCTTACTATACTATGGCTTTTTTTGCCTTACTATACAATGTCGTTTTTATGACTTTTGGTGCCTTACTATAGTATGACTCTTTTATGACTTTTTATGCTTTACTATACTATGACTTTTTATGACCTTTTATGCCTTACTATACTATGGCTTTTTTTGCCTTACTATACAATGTCGTTTTTATGACTTTTGGTGCCTTACTATACTATGACCTTTTTATGACTTTTTATGCCTTACTATACTATGACTTTTGATGCCTTACTATACAATGTCGTTTTTATGACTTTTTATACCTTAGTATACTATGACCTTTTCATGACTTTTTATGCCTTACTATACTGTGGCTTTTTATGCCTTACTATACAATGTTGTTTTCATGACTTTTGGTGCCTTAGTATACTATGACCTTTTTATGACTTTTGATGCCTTAGTATACTATGACTTTTTATGCCATAATATACAATGTTGTTTTTATGACATTTAATGCATTATTATACTATGACATTTTTATGACTTTTTATGCCATACTATACAATGTCGTTTTTATGACTTTTGGTGCCTTACTATACAATGTCATTTTCATGACTTTTGGTGCCTTACTATTCAATTTCGTTTTCATGACTTTTGGTGCCTTACTATACTGTGACCTTTTTATGAATATTTATGCCTTATTATACTTTGTTGTTTTTATGACTTTTGGTGGCTTACTATACTATGACCTTTTCATGACTTTTTATGCCTTACTATACTGTGACCTTTTTTTTTTTAGTATTTATGCCTTATTATACTATGTCGTTTTTATGACTTTTGGTGCCTTACTATATTATGACTTTTTATGAGTATTTATGCCTTACTATACAATGTCGTTTTTATGACTTTTGATGCCTTAATATACTATGACATTTTTATGACTTTTTATGCCATACTATACTATGACGTTTTTCTGACTTTTGGTGGCTTACTATACTATGACCTTTTTATGACTTTTTATGCCTCACTATACAATGTCGTTTTTATGACTTTTAGTGCCTTAGTATACTATGGCTTTTTATGCCATAATATAAAATGTTGTTTTTATGACTTTTGGTGCCTTAGTATACTATGACCTTTTATGACTTTTTATGCCTTATTATACTATGGCTTTTTATGCCTTATTATACTATGGCTTTTTATGCCTTACTATACAATGACCTTTTTCATGACTTTTTATGCCATACTATATTATGACTTTTTATGCCATACTATACAATGTCGTTTTTATGACTTTTGGTGCCTTACTATACAATGTCATTTTCATGACTTTTGGTGCCTTACTATTCAATTTCGTTTTCATGACTTTTGGTGCCTTACTATACTGTGACCTTTTTATGAATATTTATGCCTTATTATACTTTGTTGTTTTTATGACTTTTGGTGGCTTACTATACTATGACCTTTTCATGACTTTTTATGCCTTACTATACTGTGACCTTTTTTTTTTAGTATTTATGCCTTATTATACTATGTCGTTTTTATGACTTTTGGTGCCTTACTATATTATGACTTTTTTATGAGTATTTATGCCTTATTATACTATGTCGTTTTTATGACTTTTGATGCCTTAATATACTATGACATTTTTATGACTTTTTATGCCATACTATACTATGACGTTTTTCTGACTTTTGGTGGCTTACTATACTATGACCTTTTTATGACTTTTTATGCCTTATTATAAAATGTCGTTTTTATGACTTTTGGTGGCTTACTATACTATTACCTTTTCATGACTTTTTATGCCATACTATAGTATGACTTTTTTTTTTGCCTTACTATACAATGTCGTTTTTATGACTTTTGGTTGCTTACTATACTATGACCTTTTTATGACTTTTTATGCCTTACTATACAATGTTATGACTTTTAATGCATTATTATACTATGACATTTTTATGACTTTTTATGCCATACTATAGTATGACTTATTTTTGCCTTGCTATACGATGTTGTTTTTATGACTTTTGGTGCCTTACTATACTATGACCTTTTTATGACTTTTTTGCATTACTATACTATGACTTTTTATGCCTCACTATACAATGTCGTTTATGACTTTTGGTGCCTTACAGTACTATGTTGTTTTTATGATGTTTTATGCCTGACTACGCTATGACCTTTTTATGACTTTTTATGCCTCATTATACTATGACTTTTTATGCCTTTCTATACAATGATGTTTTTATGACTTTTTGTGCCTTACTATACAATGTCGTTTTTATGACTTTTTATACCTTACTATACTATGTCCTTTTCATGACTTTTTATGCCATACTATAGTATGACCTTTTTTTTGGCCTTACTATACAATGACGTTTTTATGACTTTTTATACCTTACTATGCTGTGACCTTTTTTTTTTAGTATTTATGCCTTATTATAAAATGTCGTTTTTATGACTTTTGGTGGCTTACTATACTATGACCTTTTCATGACTTTTTATGCCTTACTATACTGTGGCTTTTTATGCCTTACTATACAATGTTGTTTTTATGACTCTTGGTGCCTTAGTATACTTTGACCTTTTTATGACTTTTTATGCCTTACTATACTATGGTTTTTTATGCCATAATATACAATGTTGTTTTTATGACTTTTGGTGCCTTAGTATACTATGACCTTTTTATGACTTTTTATGCCTTATTATACTATGGCTTTTTATGCCTTACTATACTATGAACTTTTTATGACTTTTTATGCCTTACTATACTATGGCTTTTTTTGCCTTACTATACAATGTCGTTTTTATGACTTTTGGTGCCTTACTATAGTATGTCTTTTTTATGACTTTTTATGCTTTACTATACTATGACTTTTTATGACCTTTTATGCCTTACTATACTATGGCTTTTTTTGCCTTACTATACAATGTCGTTTTTATGACTTTTGGTGCCTTACTATACTATGACCTTTTTATGACTTTTTATGCCTTACTATACTATGACTTTTGATGCCTTACTATACAATGTCGTTTTTATGACTTTTTATACCTTAGTATACTATGACCTTTTCATGACTTTTTATGCCTTACTATACTGTGGCTTTTTATGCCTTACTATACAATGTTGTTTTCATGACTTTTGGTGCCTTAGTATACTATGACCTTTTTATGACTTTTGATGCCTTAGTATACTATGACTTTTTATGCCATAATATACAATGTTGTTTTTATGACATTTAATGCATTATTATACTATGACATTTTTATGACTTTTTATGCCATACTATACAATGTCGTTTTTATGACTTTTGGTGCCTTACTATACAATGTCATTTTCATGACTTTTGGTGCCTTACTATTCAATTTCGTTTTCATGACTTTTGGTGCCTTACTATACTGTGACCTTTTTATGAATATTTATGCCTTATTATACTTTGTTGTTTTTATGACTTTTGGTGGCTTACTATACTATGACCTTTTCATGACTTTTTATGCCTTACTATACTGTGACCTTTTTTTTTTTAGTATTTATGCCTTATTATACTATGTCGTTTTTATGACTTTTGGTGCCTTACTATATTATGACTTTTTTATGAGTATTTATGCCTTATTATACTATGTCGTTTTTATGACTTTTGATGCCTTAATATACTATGACATTTTTATGACTTTTTATGCCATACTATACTATGACGTTTTTCTGACTTTTGGTGGCTTACTATACTATGACTTTTTATGACCTTTTTATTACTTTTTATGCCTCACTATACAATGTCGTTTTTATGACTTTTAGTGCCTTAGTATACTATGGCTTTTTATGCCATAATATAAAATGTTGTTTTTATGACTTTTGGTGCCTTAGTATACTATGACCTTTTATGACTTTTTATGCCTTATTATACTATGGCTTTTTATGCCTTATTATACTATGGCTTTTTATGCCTTACTATACAATGACCTTTTTCATGACTTTTTATGCCATACTATATTATGACTTTTTATGCCATACTATACAATGTCGTTTTTATGACTTTTGGTGCCTTACTATACAATGTCATTTTCATGACTTTTGGTGCCTTACTATTCAATTTCGTTTTCATGACTTTTGGTGCCTTACTATACTGTGACCTTTTTATGAATATTTATGCCTTATTATACTTTGTTGTTTTTATGACTTTTGGTGGCTTACTATACTATGACCTTTTCATGACTTTTTATGCCTTACTATACTGTGACCTTTTTTTTTTTAGTATTTATGCCTTATTATACTATGTCGTTTTTATGACTTTTGGTGCCTTACTATATTATGACTTTTTTATGAGTATTTATGCCTTATTATACTATGTCGTTTTTATGACTTTTGATGCCTTAATATACTATGACATTTTTATGACTTTTTATGCCATACTATACTATGACGTTTTTCTGACTTTTGGTGGCTTACTATACTATGACCTTTTTATGACTTTTTATGCCTCACTATACAATGTCGTTTTTATGACTTTTAGTGCCTTAGTATACTATGGCTTTTTATGCCATAATATAAAATGTTGTTTTTATGACTTTTGGTGCCTTAGTATACTATGACCTTTTTATGACTTTTTATGCCTTATTATACTATGGCTTTTTATGCCTTACTATACAATGACCTTTTTCATGACTTTTTATGCCATACTATACAATGACCTTTTTCATGACTTTTTATGCCATACTATATTATGACTTTTTATGCCATACTATACAATGTCGTTTTTATGACTTTTGGTGCCTTACTATACAATGTCATTTTCATGACTTTTGGTGCCTTACTATTCAATTTCGTTTTCATGACTTTTGGTGCCTTACTATACTGTGACCTTTTTATGAATATTTATGCCTTATTATACTTTGTTGTTTTTATGACTTTTGGTGGCTTACTATACTATGACCTTTTCATGACTTTTTATGCCTTACTATACTGTGACCTTTTTTTTTTTAGTATTTATGCCTTATTATACTATGTCGTTTTTATGACTTTTGGTGCCTTACTATATTATGACTTTTTTATGAGTATTTATGCCTTATTATACTATGTCGTTTTTATGACTTTTGATGCCTTAATATACTATGACATTTTTATGACTTTTTATGCCATACTATACTATGACGTTTTTCTGACTTTTGGTGGCTTACTATACTATGACCTTTTTATGACTTTTTATGCCTCACTATACAATGTCGTTTTTATGACTTTTAGTGCCTTAGTATACTATGGCTTTTTATGCCTTACTATACAATGTTGTTTTAATGATGTTTTATGCCTGACTACGCTATGACCTTTTTATGACTTTTTATGCCTTATTATACTATGACTTTTTATGACTTTTGGTGCCTTACTATACTATGTTGTTTTTATGACTTTCGGTGTCTTAGTATACTATGGATTTTTATGACTTTTTATGCCATATTATACTGTGACTATTTTTTGCCTTACTATACTATGTTGTTTTAATGATGCTTTATGCCTGACTACGCTATGTCAGTTTTATAACATTTTGTGCTTTACTATACTATGATGTTTTTATGACTTTTTATACCTTACTATACTATGACCTTTTCATGACGTTTTATGCCTTACTATACTATGGCTTTTTATGCCTTACTATACAATGTTGTTTTTATGACTTTTTTTGCATTACTATACTATGACTTTTTATGCCTCACTATACAATGTTGTTTTTATGACTTTTAATGCATTATTATACTATGACATTTTTATGACTTTTTATGCCATACTATACTATGACTTTTTTTGCCTTATTATACTATGTTGTTTTAATCTTTTATGCCTGACTACGCTATGTAATTTTTATAACTTTTCATGCCTTACTATACTATGATGTTTTTACTACGTTTTATACCTTACTATACTATGACCTTTTCATGACCTTTTATGCCTTACTATACTATGGCTTTTTATGCCTTACTATACAATGTTGTTTTTATGACTTTTGGTGCCTTACTATACAATGGCGTTTTCATGACTTTTGGTGCCTTACTATACTGTGACTTTTTCATGAGTATTTATGCCTTAGTATACTATGACCTTTTTATGACTTTTTGTGCCATACCCTAGTATGACTTTTTTTTGCCTTTACTATACAATATCGTTTTTATGACTTTTGGTGCCTTACTATACTATGACCTTTCTATGACTTTTTATTCCATACTAGACTATGATGTTTTATTGAAATTTAATGTCTTACTATACTATGACTTTTCCTGCCTGACTACACTATGACATTTTAATGTCACTATGATGTTTTTATGATTTTTGTGCCTCACTATACTATGATGTTTTCATAACTTTGTATGCCTTACTACAATATGACATTTTTATGACTTTTTATGCCATTCATGACTTTTGGTGCCTTATTATACTATGACCTTTTTATGACTTTTTATGCCTTACTATACTATGACTTTTTATGTCTTATTATACTATGTTGTTTTAATGACTTTTCATGCCTGACTACACTATATCATTTTTATGACTTTTTGTGACTACTTATACTATGACATTTTTATAACTTAGTATGCCTTATTATAATATGAAGTTTTTATGCCTCAGTATGGTATGATTTATGACATATATGTCCATATATCAAGAGTGATGTTACCATATGTATCACCTATGAGAGGATATATTATTGACATGTATACAGTACATCCTCTGGCTATATGTTGATAAAAGTTTATCACATATATGAAATACATAGCAAATTATAACTTTCTAATTTTCTATATGTTTGTATATAATTTTCTTAATGATTTCGCCTTAAATTTAAACATACATGTCTCTTTTTTATGCTTACATATGTAACATGAACATATACTCACAGGTTTTGGGATGCATATATTTTTATGTAACATTTGTCTATAACACAAACACACATTCTAAAATACATGTTTCTATTTGCAAGACACATGTCAATGTATGGTATTGTTCCAGTTTCTAACAGGTTTCATATATGATTACTTATGATTATTTCATATATGGAAATTCAACACATGTTCATACATTACTTTTGCGTATGGGCATTTCTGAATGTAAATTAAGATCTTATATGTTACTGAACAATTTGTTTGACAGCATTAAAAAGTCAATCTCTTTGTTTTTGAGGGGTGGTGGTGTTATTGCATCCTCACCAATGTTGAGACCAATCCTATGCCCCTGGTTCCTAATAAAAAATTAGCTCCAAAAATAAACCCGACTGTCCTGCATGACAACAAATATCAAATGATATCCACTGATTGGTTGAGTATGAAAACACATTCCATACATGCATTG